>NC_081557.1:57732291-57760100 GCF_022355385.1 Mustela nigripes
AAAAAAAAAAAAAAAAAAAAAAAAAAAAGGGCAGAAGACATGAACAGGCATTTCTTCGAAGAAGACATCCATGTAGCCAACATGCACATTAAAAGATGTTAAACATCACTCATCATCAGGGAAATGCAAATCAAAACCACAATGAGATATCACCTCATACCTGTCAGAATGGCTAATATCAAAAACACAAGAAACAAGTTTGGCAAGAATGTGAAGAAGGAACCCTTGTACACTGTTGGTTGGGAACGCAAACTGGTACAGCCACTATGGAAAACTGTTATTTATAAACTGATGACCATTCATTCATTTGGAAGCAATTATTGAGAGACTAATGTACCAGGTACTGTGTCTACATGCAGGGAACACAGTATGTCAAGGCCTTTGCTTTAGAAAAGAAAAATTAAGTGGGAAAGAAAGAGAAAAAAAATTTCTTGAGTACTGAATGATAAATGCATAATCAATGTGAATACATGATATAGTTATACCTTAATAGAAAGGTAGATAAATTACCCCTTGGGTAACCAAAGATTTCACAGAAGAAATACAATCAAGTAGTTTTAAAGAATGAATTTTTCAGGAAGACAATTTTTCAACAAGTATATATGATGCTCATAATCAGAAAAAAAAAGTGATGAAGAGTCATTATTTCAAGGTGACAAGATTTTAGGTAATTATTTTTCCCTCTGTCTTTTTTTTTTTTTTTTTTTTGGATTGTATCCAAATTGTGTTTTCTATCTCTAACCAGAAAGTGAAGCAATATTAATATTGCAAAATGAACTATGTGCTATTTATGGTTAAGGCCCTTAAGTTTTATAACTAAATCTAGAGCTTTTCTCTAAAAGTGACAAAAGTGTCACTTAGTGATTGAAAGTAAAAAATTTCATCTTTAGTTTCCTGATAGAGAAATGATATAGTCAACATTTAGTATGTAGAAATCCATCCAGTAACAATTAAGACACACAGGAAGCAACACTACTTGAACAACAAGTCTTATGCTTAGACTTTAAATCTAAGTCCCCACTGCCCCCACATCACTTCTGCATTTCCACAGCCCAGGCACATTATACCATTTGTCTCTGTGAGTATACCATTCTGACTGGAGCTAACGTCTACACTTGACCTTGCCTTGACTGTTTGCCAGACTTCTAAACATGATTCAAGACTTACCTTCATGCCTTCCCATATAAAATGGGAAGTAAGAATCAGACTTACCAGTCATGTGTTGTTGTTTTTTTCCAAGAAAACAATCAAAGTTTCTTAAGAAAGAACATTTCTAGTTGTGAGGCCTCCTCAGTGCAGACCTGTTGGACGTGTTTCTCCCACACCTCTGCCCCTCAATAACCCTTCTGAGATAAGCCGTGTTATTCATCTCTTGTCTTCCTTACTTTCAATTATGAGTAAATTAAACTCATGTTCTGATTTGGCTTCAAAGATCCCTTAGATACCTGGACTCCCTAAGAAAACAGAGGTACCTAGGAACTTTAAATCAAGAATATCTGTTGTGTGTAATAATATTAATACTATCATGCTGACCAGAATCTTGATCTGACTAGTGAGTAATTTAGAGTGATTGTTACTCGGGCCCTGTTACATTGGTCCTCAATAAAGATGGAAAAACTGAGTAGTTCCTCCATAATACAATTTATTTTTTTAAAAAGTCTTCAAGACATATTCAACAAAGTTTACTGAATTCTTACTAAATGCCAGACATTAGACCTCATTAAGCTTGTGTTCTAAGGCAAAAGACAGAGTAAGAACTTCCAAATAAGAAGGTGATAAACTACTACATAAAGAATAGCCTCTGATATGAAAAATGAAATATTCTACATATTCTGGAGAAACTCTTCAGGGTTTATTCATAAATGCCATTTTGGCAATACCAGACTTGACTAAATGCCTCTCTATGCTCTCAAGGCTCCCTTTGCATTTCTTCCTATGAACACAGTTATCACTTGGAAATTATTTATTTATAGTTCTATCCTTCCAAATAATGTGAGCTTCTCAAGAACAGGAGTCATATCTCATATCACTTTTTAGGATTTAGCATAAATTAATCATCTAGCATTATGTCATAAAAGCAAATGCACAATGATTGTAAACCATCAAAATGATTAACCATAGTAAAATCATGTTCCAGGCTCTAGAAAATGTCCATAAACGTCTATACATATTAACTAAACATGTAGCCTCATCAGACTGTAAAGGAAGAATACAACAACAAAAAAATTTGATAAACATTGACCTAAATTATCAGAGTTGAGGAGACAGAGGAGTGCTCTGGTCATTTTTTTTTTGGGCTCCCTCTCCCACACCAGCTTTCAAACTGACATAAGCCTGCCTACAAGTATCAATATGAATATGCACAAGGAATTAAAAACTCCAAGGTAAATGGGGTGATTCTTCCCATACCTAGAAATTCATGTTAATTTCAAAATAAGCATATTATTTGAGTAGAACTCAAAATTTGCATACATTTTGAAGACAAACTGAAAACTTCAAAATAATGTCATGCTTTCACAGGATCACATTAAGTCATGGAGGCAGGAAATATATAAGAGCCTCACCATGGTCTGCCATTGAGGGAACTTGAGTGAGAAAGCTTACGATTGTCTAGTCAAAATCAAACCCTCATTTGAGAAAACAGGCATACCTTTCAGAAAAGACAATTATTTAATGAAGATATGCCAGCTTAAGTAATACAAATTAAGGTCTTCAATACAACTTTCTTTTTTAGAACAGTGAAAAAGCTTTAAGGAGATGATTTGGAATAAACTAATTCTATAAAAAGAGAGATAAAAAGAAATAATAAAACCAGTCAGTTTCTTCTTTTTATATTGATAAATCTAAAAGGAAAAAGCATTCAAAATAATGCTATTGGCCCTAACCTGCTATAAATATTAGAGATTTTTTCCAAGTTGTCAAATATTTGACAACCTAACCAAGAATATAATTGACAAAGTTTTGTAGAGAAATCTCAAGTCTTTTCCTTATTATTATACATACTTTTCTTTCCTATTTCACTCTACTTCCTATACAATATATTTTTAAAAAATGAGTAAAAAACTCCTCACAAAAGTTATGTGGAAAGCTGTGTAAACACTGAGAAAAACTATCACTGTCTTTGCCTTCGTGTTAAAGACAAAATTTGGACAAATTAAATGTAAAAGTTTAAATTAACAATTCTCAAAATATTTTTAAATATTTTAAGTTTTTAGCCTACATGTCCTTAAATTTGCAATTGGAAAATAATTTAGCACTAAGAAAAAAATTTAGGGAAACCAAGGAGTAATCTCAATGGCAAAACAATAGCAATTGAACAAAGAATAGCTACCCAAGACAACATGGATCATCATACTCTACTAACATAGTTTTCTTCCCCCAAATTTTGATGTATTATGGTCTTTCTGGGTGTGCATGACCAGTGACAGCTGATAAATCACCCAGCCTAACAAGGCAGCCAAAATTCTTGCCAGGACACCACTTTAGGGTTGTCAGTGCAAAGAAAGACCTGCCAATTAAAGTCCACAACTACTTGGATTAAAGGGTATGGATACCTAAAAATGAATTTCATTTGTCCACCACAATTGGGGAAAAAAGTATTTTATTTTTATCATTTTGCAAGCACCTAAGAACATATTAGTTGACCAAGAGACTATGGTCTCCCTTCCAATCCCTGTAATATAATTTTTGAAAGATCTTTCTAGAATTATTTTTGTCAACTTCACTTATTTCCTCACTAGTGATTCTTCCCAACATCATTGTCCACCTAGAGAACTCAGCACACCTCATACATCTGTTCAACCTTATCCAGGATCATCTGTGTTATTTGTGGAAACAACCAATTAAATCAGTAATGGTGGATTAATCAGATAAGACATAATCCTAAAGGAGAACTGCAGGATAAATTATATTTCTCATGAGATTTATTTTCAACAGCATTTTATATTCTTAATAATAGCTGTAATGCTGTGCTTACAGTTGAAGTGGGTTGAAGAATGAAAAAGTGGCTACACTAAAAAAAGGATGTGAAAAATTGTTTATTTAAAGATTCCTTATGACAAAAAGTTATTATTGAGGAATTTAACCACATTTGTTTCTAGCATTATTCAGCTGATGACATCTTGATTCTTCTCATGTTCATTGGCATGAAGTTTCAACAGTAACCCTCCTTCTTTGGTTTGGCTCTGGATTCTAATTCTGATTGATAATTTTCTCTCTCTACCTAACACTTCATATAACAGAGCTGGTCCTAGCATGAATGTTCACTTTTGAAATCCATTCTTCCTTCAAGATTACTCAAATATTACATACTTTTTCAACTTAAAAAAAAAAAGTCACTTATTTATTTGATAGAGAGTACACAAGACACAGGGCTCAATCTCATGACGTTGAGATCATGACCTGAACCAAAAACAAGAGTCAAATGTTCAAATAGCTGCACCATCCAGGTGTCCTTGAACTTTTTTTAATAACCAGTCCTGTCACAGGTATACATACCCTCCCAGATACAAGATATGTACAACCTTAATATTTGTAAAGGATTTTGTGGATATCCTAAGACTTGCCTCATTTTGTTTATATAGCAGTCTCCATACTCTAGATTAAGATCTTTTTGAGTTTAAGTTTCATATCTTGTTCATTTCATACCCTCAAAGTGTTATATACAACTTTATTATTTATTAAGTACTTAGCATATATTCAGGTATCAAGCTAGATGCTAGAAATAAAATGGAGACCAAAACTAGGCATGATTCTCTGCCTTCATTAAGCTTATAGTTTCATAGGGGAGGTTAATTATAGTATCAAAATTTAATTATAAATTTTTAACTATGACAATGTCTATGAAGGAGAGGTACATAAATCCTATGCACCTATAATTGAAAAATCAGACTTTAGCAGGATGATCTGTGAAAGGGACATGCGCACAGAACTCAAAAAAATGAGTTAATTAGGCAAACAGGTGAGAAATGAGCATCCCTGGTGGAAAGGGCACAATGAGTAAAAACGATGTACCAAGAGAGAAAATAATGAATATGAAGGACTGAAAGAAGGCCAATATAGCTGGAGTGCTGAGGATGAGCATAAAGGTAGCACAAACTGAGCCTGGAGATATAAATAAGGATCAGACCTTGCAAGGCTTTGTAGATATGGAAGGATTTTTGTCATTATTCAAAGAAAATTGTGAATGCAAAGAATTTGGAAGTGGGAGGAGAACATGATTAGATCTGTGCTTTCACACATCTTTCTGGATTCAGACAACAGAAAGCATGAACAGGAAATAAATGCATTATACCAATAACAAGATTATTAATAGTAGTCCAGGTGAATGATAATTTGAAATTAGAATGGGTCATTGGTGGTGGATATTGGATAGATGTGTATGCAATTAAAAGAATTGTATGTGAAAAGTCAGAAAGACTGGATATTGGACCTGAGGTGGAGGATGATGCATATGGAGTTACCAAGAATAATCCTGGTTTCTTCTACCCCTGCAGTTAATGCTACCCTTAGCTGCCATAGAGAATAACAGAAGAGAACCAAGTTTGAAGAAGAATTACGATTTCGCCTTTAGACAAGCTGACTTTGAGGTACTATGGGGATATAGAAAAGTTGAAAGAAAAATGGACAATGGATTTAAGGATCTAGAATTCAAATGGGTAGTTGTGGCTGTACATATAAATTTATCTATCATTCTCAAAACAGATAGCCATTGAAACTGTGGCCATGAATGAAATAACCTGTAGAAAAAATATAGAGTAATGAGAGAAGTAAGACTATGGCTGAGATTTGATGGATCCTAGCATAATAACAGGATTAGAATACAGAGAGAGACTGAGAAGTCAAGCAGGTAAAGAGAAGAAAAGAGACTTCCATGTCAGAATAAAAAGGTAAGAGAGAGGGCATTTCAGGAAGGAAGAAGCAGCCAACAGTAGTGAGACTGCTGAGAATCCTGAGATAAGGACTGGGGAAGGTTCACTGGGATTTTTTACAGTATCTAAAATGCAACATAACATGATAATTAAAGATTCTGAAGTAGGAATGGCAGGTATCAAATCCAAGCTTTACCATTTACCACCTATGTGACCTTGGGAAAAAACATTAATTTCCCTATACCTCAGTTTATCTATAAAATGGGAATAAAAATACTACTGTAGAATGTGTTTTAAGGATGCAGTGAGTTAATTATGTGAGTTATTTAAGACAGCGTCTTACACACAGTAATAACCATGTAAGTGCTAGTTATTATTTCTAACAAGAAGCTAATTTGTAGGTGAAATTGAATACAAATGGAAGAAAAGAAATGGTAATTAAAGGTTTTTGAGAAGTGGAGGGGGTGGAATACAAAGAATTGAGGAATTAGCCTAAACTAGGAGTACTGTTAGTCCCTATATTACAAAAGAAATGAAGGATGGGATACATGCAGATATATGAAGGTCTGAACCTTGTGTTGGCAAATAAGGCCACTCCACTCTATAACCTAAATATTTTTTCTGTTATGAATGGGAGCTAAGGTCATCTGCTTGAGAGTGTGGGGAAATGGGTGTTTATAATATATATAATGCAGAGTAGAAGGGCCAGTTGGCTAGGAAAAAACAATACAATTGTTCTGGAATACCAAGGATTCATGTGGTGAGACAAGTGAACTTAAATTTATGAAGAAATAAATCTGAATGTAGTAGGAATTGCTTTAGGAACATTAGCTGATCAGACGTAGGCATGTAGAAAACAAATGATACTGAATGCACTCAAAGATGGTATTCTGCCAGAGAGCTGTAATAAAATATAGCAAAGCAAGAAAATGTAGGTCATTATCAAAAGTGTTATATAAATAATGACATAATGATTTTATATCCTGCCATGTTGCTGAATTCCTGTATGAGTCTTTTGGATTTTCCACATAAAGTATCATGTCATCTGCGAAGAGTGAGAGTTTGACTTCTTTGCCAATCTGAATGCCTTTTACTTCATTTTATTTTGTCTGACTGCTGAGACTAGGACTTCTAGTACTATGTTGAACAACAGTGGTGACAGTGTTTCTGACCTTAGGGGAGAAGTTCTCAGTTTCCCCACTGAGAATGACATTCACTGTGGGCTTTTCATAGATGGCTTTTATGATATTGATGTATGTTCCCTCTATCCTTACACTGTGGAGAGTTTTAATCAAGAAAGGAAGCTGTGTTTTGTCAAATGCTTTTTCTGCATTAGTTGAGAACATCATATGATTCTTGTCCTTTCTTTTATTAATTTGATGTATCACACTGATTGATTTTCAAATGTTGAATAACCCTTGCAGCCCAGGCATAAAACCCACTGGGTTGTGGTGAATAATCCTTTGATGTATGGTTGGATCCAACTGGCTAATATCTTGGTGAGAATTTTGGCATCCATGTTCTTCAGGGATATTTGTCTGCAATTCTTTTTGGTGAGGTCTTTGTTTGGTTTTGGGATCAAGGTAATGCAGGCCTCATAGAAAGAGTCTGGAAGTTCTCTTTCCTTTTTTATTTTTTGCAACAGCTTCAGAAGAATAGGTATTAGTTCTTTAAATGTCTGGTAGAATTCCCCTGAGAAGCCATCTGGCCCTGGACTCTTTTTTATTGGGAGATTTTTGATAACTGCTTCATTTCCTTGCTGGTTATGGGTTTGTTCAGGTTTTTTATTTCTTCTTGTTTCAGTCTTGGTAGTTTATAATTTCATAGGAATGTATCCATTTCTTCCAGATTGCCTAATTTGTTGGCACATATTTGCTCATAATATGTTCTTACAGTTGTTTGTATTTCTTTGGTGTGGGTCGTGATTTTATTAATTTGGGTCCTTTATCTTTTCTTTTTGCTAAGTTTGGCAAGGGGGTTAATGATCTTATTAATTCTTTTAAAGAAGAATCTTCTAGTTTCATTGATTGGTTCTACTGTCCTTGAGTTTCATTTCACTGACTTCTGCTCTAATCCATGCACAGAAATCAGTTACAGTTGCATTTCTATGCACTAACAATGAGACAGAAGAAAAAAAATTAAGGAATTGATCCCATTTACAACTGTACCAAAAACCATAGCATACCTAGGCAGAAGTCTAACCAAAGAGGTAAAGGATACGTATTCTAAAAACTACAGAACATTTATGGAAGAAATTGAGAAAGACACAAAGAAATGGAAAAACATTCCATGCTCATGTACTGGAAGAATAAATATTGTTAAAATGTCTATGCCACCCAGAGCAATCTACACATTCAATGCATCCCTATCAAAATATCACTGACATTTTTCACAGAACTGAAACAAATAATTCTAAAATTTGTATGGAACCAGAGAAGACCCCAAATAGCCAGAGGAATGTTGAAAAAGAAAACCAAAGCTGGTAGCGTCACAATCCCTGACTTCAAGTTATATTACAAAGCTATAATCATCAAGGCAGTATCGTATGAGCACAAAAAACAGACACATAGGTCAATGGAACAGAATAGAGAGCCCAGAAATGGACCCTCAACTCTTTGGCCAACTCATCTTCAACAAAGCAGGAAAGAATATCCAATGGAAAAATAACAGTCTCTTTAATAAATGGTGCTGGGAAAATTAGATAGCCACATGTAGAATAAAAAAGAAGAAAAGTAAAACTAGCCATTTTCTTATACCATATACAAAAATAAAATCAAAATGGATGAAAGACATAAATGTGAGACAGGAATCCATCAAAATTCTAGAGGAGAAAACAGGCAGCAACTTCTTTGTCCTTGGCACCAGCAAATTCTTACTTGACATGTCTCTAGAGGCAAGGAAAACAAAGGCAAAATGAACTCTTTGGACTTCATGAAGATAAAAAGCTTCTGCACAGCAAAGGAAACAGTTGACAAAACTAAAAGGCAACCTGTGGAATGGGAGAAAATATCTGCAAATGATGTATCAGATAAAGGGCTAGTATCCAAGACCTATAAAGAACTTACCACTCTCTGTCTCTCATGAATAAGTACAAAGAAGACATCCAAATGGTCAACAGACACATGAAAAAATGTTCCATGTCTCTTGGCATCAGAGAAACACAAATCAAAACCACAGTCAGATACCACCTCACAGCAGTAAGAATGGCTAAAATTAACAACTCAGGAAACAACAGATGTTGGTGAGGATGCAGAGAAAGGGAGACCCTCTTATGCTGTGGGTGAGAATGCAATCTGGTACAGCCACTCTGGAAAATAGTATGGATGTTCCTCAAGAAGTTAAAAATAGAGCTACCCTAGGACCCATCCATTGCATCACTAGGTATTTACTCCAAAAATACAAATGTAGTAATCTGAAGGGAGACCTGCACCCCAATATTATAGCAGCAATGTCCACAATAGCCAAACTATGAAAACGGCTGAGAGGGCCATCAACAGATGAATGGATCAAGAAGATGTGGGATATAGATAGATAGATGATAGATAGATAGATAGATAGATAGATAGATGATAGAAAGATGATAGATATATTACTTAGCCATCAGAAGGGATAAATACTTACCACTGACATTGACATGAATGGAACTGAAGGGTATTATGCTGAGTGAAATAAGTCTATCAGAGAAAGACAATTATCACATGGTTTCACTCATATGCGGAATATAAGAAACATTTCAGAGGATCATAGGGGAGGGGAGGGACAACTGAATGGGTAATCAGAGAAAGAGAAAAACCATAGAGACTCTTCACTATAGGAATGTGAATGTCTAGAGCAGAGCAAATTAAAAGTCACTGAAGGTAAGAGGGTGCAGACAGGTAACCTGTACATATGGTAAAATCATTGATGATGGTGGTGAGCTTGTGTCAAAGATGTGAAAATGAGGAAATAGCTACACCCTGATTTATCGGTGAGAGAGAAATAGTTTTGCTTCTACTGAATTTTACTAAATTTGAAAGAAGATACAAATAATGTTTTTAACACTGAAAAAAGTGAGATTATAATTCTGAAATTTGTAACATTCAGTATATGTATATTCTGTGATAACAATATCATTTTAAATATCATTATTAGTTTATATTAAAGATGAAAAAACTGGAGGTTGAATAACTTGCCCAAATGATAAATACTCCAAATGGCAGAATTGATACTCACAAACAAATCTGACTCTAAACGAGGTGGCCCGTAGAAACTTAATGGTACATGTCTAGTTCCTTTAGTTCAACATTAAACTTACTCTGAACAGATGATGAATATGACCCCCACATTTTGTGTGATGCTTACAAAAAGCATACAGAGCAGGAATGTGAAATCCTTTCTAAATTTGATGTTCCATCATTTGAATGACTTAATATGTCTTTTGAGATGAGTAAATTTAATAAGCTTGACCATTCTCCATAGTCCTAGAAAAATCTGGACACAGACATTTCCTAAGGCCCTTAATACAACTTATAACGCCTCAATGAAACATTCTCAGAAATAGAGTAAATGTCATAAAAGTTTGAATGCCACTTAATTTTCTAGTTATTCTTTGTCATCACACACTACAGAGTTTAATTCTTCATTGGACTATTTTCAAAACCATAAGTTGAAAGAGAAGAAATTTGATCTTGGTCCATTGAAGAAAATGATTCTGTACCCAGAATTAGATTCCCTACTTTGCATAAATCCTATTTTGTAAGAGTTAATTATCCATAAAAAGAAATGAGTAGCTTCAGTCCTGTTTTAAAGCTTGATATATCCTCACATGGACTGAAAATTGAAAATATCAATCTTTAAACAAATGGGAAGTTGTCTTCAGTCATAGAAGATATTTTCACAATGACTGAGTATCTCAAAGAGACAAAAGGGAAAAAAATAGAAAAAAGGTGAGTAGAATGTCACAGAAAACTGGCACTTCCCCCCATACTTTTCTGGGTCATGGTCTTTCAGGAAAAAAAAAAAAAAGAATTTTAGCTCTTTTTCATCAATCTCTAGATACTAGAGGTTTGAAAGTTATCATGTTATCATTTCAATCAAAGCCCTTTATACTCAGAGAATATAATAGATATTGGTTGCTTCTTGGTGACCAAGAGTCCATTCATCCTGATTCATATTTGGAGTTTCCATTTTCCACTATTGGACCATGTGCTTCAGATAGAGCCTCCAGGATCCAGGATCAGATAATAAGGTCCAGTCTACTACTCTGTACCCAGTCATTACCTTAGAGATAAGCATGTGATTTGAGCCAAATCAATCAGGATAAATCAGAGCTGATCCTGGGGATTATACTTAAGTGACAGAGAAAAGGCAGTTTCTTTCTTTTTGGATTTAGAATGAGGTCGCTTAAAAACATAATGGGAGACTGTGAAAATACAGTCAACACAGAAGTCAGAATCAAAGGATGGAAAGGGAAACAAAGAAGAAAAAAATAAAATGAGTCATAGTGGCAACTTTTGTATATCGAACACAGACATAAGCAAACTCTTCTTCCGAACCTTTTGATAATATGCAAGCCAATAAATATATTTATTGCCTACACCAATTAAGATTTTTCTGTCACAGACAATAAATCCTAGCTGACACAGTGACTCAGCATCTATTGCCTGACTAAACACCGACATTCTGGAAATTCATGTTTGAGGAAGGAGACCCATGAGTATGATTCCTGAGGCTATGTTGTTCTAGAATTGTGGCTTCAAGTAGCCAATTATTCTCAACCTTTAAGTATTGTATGATGTGATTCTGAAAGCCAGTTCCTATATAATTGGGTAATTCAGCCTCAATTTATTATCTGTAAAAATGAAAATAATAGTAGCATTTAATGGAATCACTGAGCATAAAGTTGGGTAGTGTATATTCACCTTCTAACACAGTACCCAGAACATATACATATTCAATAACTAATAACTATTATTCTTACCTGGTCTATACATCTCCTTGGTATTATTCACAAAGCTACTTAAAGTTATCTTACCTCTACACAGGCCCAGAGACTTACACAGAGTAGGCACTCAATAACTGTTGAATGAATAAATGAATAGTGAATAGTCTATACTAATGGTTGACTATATTGTTCAAATGGGCGCCAAACAGTCCCTATTTCCTCTTGTAGTTTCAGTTCTTTTATCCTCAAAATTGTTCTTGAAAGGATGGTAAATTACCTGTTAACTTTGTTTATAATATTCTTGTTGCTTGTTTCTAAGTTGATTTTTTCAGCTGTAATCTAAGCAGATTTTCTCTTACTTGGCCTTTAAAGGATAACTTGATTAGAATTATTCCACAAATATTTTTATCAGATACAAGCTAGTTTTAATTACTTGTTAACAGAGGAGGACGTGGTGGTAAAGGACAGAGTACAAGATTTAGACTCTAAAAGACTTGAAAAGGCCTAATCCTGTAGTATACCTCCTGTGAGACTCCAGGTAACTTTATTTTCCCCATTTGTAGCAAAACAAAATTAATAACCATTACCCATAATAAATTCAGGATGATTAAATGAAATAATACAAGCGAACAAGTATTTTTTAAACTCTAACATTTTGTTAGTAATTATGATTGATTTTTAAATTAATGAGGAAAATACTCATCCTTCTTTCTACCTTGGATATAACTGGTCAAAATCTTTATCCTTCATGTTTCTTATTTCTTTGCAAAAGTTTATAAAGGGCAGAACTAAGCTTTAGATATTACTCTATTATTAAGAGTATTTAAGTATTAAGTAGGGAATATGAAAGGAAAAAGAGGAGTGCATTTTGCAATACCATTCCCTTAGCCTGAATTTTCCTTTGTCCCACCTACAAGTCCATCCAACCCCCTAGGCCCATCTGATGATTTCCTATAAACCAGCAAAGGCTCAGATCCCAGATGAGGTGCTATAGAAACACTCATTCCCAGGGAGAACTAGCCTCCAATTCTACTAGGTCCCCATTGTATGTGGTACCCCATTTCTATTTTTATACTTCTAATAGAGAATGGCACTTATCTATTTAAAAGCTTTTCTCTCCCACTAAGCTGTAATCTGCTTAAAATAGGAACCTACACACTATTTATCCTTCTATCACCAACTATTAGCATAGACATTGACAGAAACAAAAAAAAATCTAGAATATGTTTATTGAATTGAATAAAAGTGAATATCAGATATTATAGATTAGAAAATATACTAGGTGCTTTAAATACATTGTCTCATTTAATCCTCAAACAACCCAATTAAATAGACATGTTTAGCATTATAAAATTGAAAAAACTGGGGATTAAAACTATCCAAAGGTCATTCTGTAATCTTCTAGATAAGCTAAATTTAAAGACTTGTTCACTATTAAGAATATGAATTACAGAAATTAAATAGCCATACATTTCTCCTTCTTATCACTATGACCTGCAAATAACCACTGAGATTGATAAAGACCATTCTCAATTCTGTGAGCATGCCTAGACCTGTTGATTAGCCAGAAAAGAGAACTATCATTTATCAGATTTTGTGACACTGAAAGTCTGATCATTCCAAACTACACTGAAGGAGCTATTCCTGAGATATTAGAGAGAAAAAAAGAGGAAGTATATAAGCTCTATCTGAAAAAATCTAAAAGCTAGTCATGTTCTTTATCTATGGGAGAAGAGCAGTAGTTAATCAATTTGAGCTAGAAGCTACAGGACCCAATCTTGCCAATAAAATAACGGTATCCATGGTAATCAAGTCAGGAATGAAACATGGGGTAGTAAAAGATAAGAAAGACATATCCATATAACAGGATTGTAATTATAAATGACTTTTTAGCCTCAGCAAAATTAATTGAGAAGCTCTTGATAGTTGGTTAAGACTGAGCCCTAAGTGACATTGACTGTGAGTTATAGCTTTCTGGTACAAACTCAGAGAATTTCCCTGAAGTGAGTCAAAGCTAGATCTATTCCAATGACAATGCATGAGATGGATAGGAAATGTGTCAAATGATTGATCAGATGCTTGACCACTGGGTTGCTGACTATAATTTTTAGAAATTGAAAAACAGTTTTTACAAGAAATTGGGCTCTAAACTATATCATTTATGGAGGAAAAAGGAAGGTCATGGAGAATAGATGGTTTCAGCAGGAGGTAATAGATTAGTCTCTGAATTCATTTTTAAATTCCTCCATAAAGACCCATCATCTCCACCTTCTGATTATCCAACCCAACCTTCACATTGCCACCAGCATGATCATTTTCAAATGCAAAGCTGCTGAATATATTTTAGAGCTCTCAGTTTTCCATAGAGTAAAGTCCAACCTTCCTTGTCTGTCACATATTGTCCTTCACAGTGTGGACCAGACTTAAATTTGCACTGTTAGTTCATTCATTCCTAAAACATTATATACTCTTTCAAAAATATATAACCCTTTTGCATGCTATTCCTATACCTGAGATGCTCTTTCCCTACCTGCTTTTTGGTGAATTGTATGTATCCCTCAAGATCTAGTGCAGGTGTTCCATCCTCAGAGAATTCCTATTCAGTTCTCTTAAGTAAGACAGTGCCATCCAAAACCTCATTCTATTGCTTTATAAATAACCACCCCACTCCACACTAAATGGCCATCAGGCACCATGACTTATTAACTTTTGTATATACTCCAGGGCATACTGCCTCAATATTGTGAATACAATTACATTCTCTAGGCTCTGGAATATATAACTAAATAAAACATGTCCTTGCCTAATTTCATGGAGGTAAAAAAGAAAAGTTCAAAATAAGAAAACATACACCAGATAATGATAACTGCTATGAAGAAAGCTAAAAGGGGACAAAGGAGTGAAAGTGACATTATTTTGGTATTATTTTGAGGTCAGTGATTTATCAGTTTTATATAATACCCAGTGCTCATTACATCACATGCCTTCCCTAATGTCCATCACTCAGTTACCCCATTCTCCCACTCTCTCCCCTCGAGCAACCCTGTTTGTTTCCTATGATTAAGAGTCTCTTGGGACACCTGGGTGGCTCAGTTGGTTGGGCAGCTGCCTTCGGCTCAGGTCATGATCCCAGCGTCCTGGGATCGAGTCCCACATCGGGCTCCTTGCTCAGCGGGGAGCCTGCTTCTCCCTCTGCCTCTGCCTGCCATTCTGTCTGCCTGTGCTCTCTCTCTCTGATAAATAAATAAAATCTTAAAAAAAAAAAAAATCCTTTAAAAAAAAAAAAAGAGTCTCTTATGGTTTAACACCCTCTCTGATTTTGTCTTGTTTTATTTTTTCCTCTCCCCCTATGATCCTCTGTTTCTTAAGTTATACATATCAGTGAGATCATATGATGATTATCTTTCCCTAACTGATTAATTTTGCTTAACATAATACCTTATAATTCCATCTACATTGTTGCAAATATCAAGATCTCATTTTTCTTTTGATGCCTGAGTAGTATTTCTGTGTGTGTGTGTGTGTGTGTGTGTGTGTGTGTATCACATCTTCTTTATCAATTCATCTGTTGATGGACATCTGGGCTTTTTCCATAATTTGGCTATTGTGGACATTGCTGCTATAAACACTGGGGTGCAGATACCCCTTCAGATCACTACCTTTGTATCATAAGGGTAAATGCTTAGTAGTGTAATTCTTGTGTCATAGGGTGGTATTTATGGTATTTTTACAGAGGTATTTCAGCAGAGACAGTGAGTAAGTAAACCAAGAGCATGCTAACATCTAGATGGTGTCTATACCATCTAGGGAAGTATCTTAGGACAGTTATTCAGTGTTCAAGGAGCAAGAAAAGCTGGAGAGAGAAAATAAACCACATCCTAGGATGGGCAAAACTAGTAAATTAGTATAGTATAAAGAGACCTAAGTGTCCAACCAACCCAAATTAATATCCTAGCAACACCAACTGTCAGCTGTTCGTGTGTATGCATTTGTGTATTAAGGTAAATTGCAGATACTCTTAGAATTCTCAACTTCTAGGAGTCAAACTCAGAATTCAAATAGATCTGGATAACAGTGAATACTTGAATTTTATTTTCCTGTGTTTAGTGCCACAGTCAACTCCAGATAGAAATCTCAGGGCTAGGAATAATCTAGAAGACTGAAATCCTTGTAGTCAAGGCTTTCTACCCAAGCTTCTACCCAATCTCCCAAGATTGACAAGTATCCCCTGGGGGAAAAATGACAAAATTTCCTTCAGTTAAATACTTCTATATACAAAGGGAACAGAGTGGAGAGAGAGGCATTAGTAGCTAGGAAGACCAAAACCACAGAAAACTAAAGCAAATAGACCTGTAGAGTCTAAAACAAATTTTTGAGTTTTCATTTACAAGATAACTACAGATAATCAAAATGTATTTATAACTCTGCTCATGAACCTTGAAAATCTTTAATTATCTAACAGTCATGTCTATTTCACCAAATCAAATAAAAACTATGTATTTAATTTAGAAGGATTTTGAACACTTCTGAAAAAACAACAGGTATTCATTAAATCCTCCTTTCTGACATACTACAATTAATCAAGATGGTTCTAACCTGTAACAAAAGTCAATTTGGTTTTAGTATTCCCTAAGGACAAAACTTTTTTTTTCAAGGTGTTAGTTTTGGGGCACCTGGGTGGTTCAGTCGGTTAGACACCTGCCTTTGGCTCAGGTCAGATCCCAGGGTCCTAGGATCTAGACCCTTTATCCTGATGCCTGCTCAGCATGGAGTTGGCTACTCTCTCTCCCTCTGCGCCTCCCTGTCGCTCATGCTCTGTGTCTCTCTCAAATAAAAATAAAATCTTAAAAAAAAAAAAGGACCTGAACTTTATGGTCAAATAATCTTCAACAAAGCAGGAAAAAATACACAGTGGAAAAAAGACAGTCTCTTCAATAAATGGTGCTGGGAAAATTGGGCAACTATGTGTATGAAGAATGAAACTCGACCATTCTCTTACACCATACACAACGATAAACTCGAAAGACAAAAGACCTCAATGTGAGGCAGGAATCCATCAGAATCCTAGAGGAGAATATAGGCAGTAACGTCTTCGACATAGGCCACAGCAAATTCTTTCACAATATATCTCCAAAGACAAAGGAAATAAAAGTGAAAATGAACTTTCAGGACTTCATCAAGATCAAAATCTGCACAGCAAAGAGGCAACCCACAGAATGGGAGAAGGTATTCGCAAATGACAGTAGAGACAAAGGGTTGATATCCAAGATCTATAAAGAACTCCTCAAACTCAACACACACAAAACAAATAATCATGTCAAAAAATGGGCAGAAGACATGAACCAACACTTCTCCAAAGAAGACATACAAATGGCTAACAGGCACATGAAAAAAATGTTCCTCATCATTAGCAATTAGGGAGATTCAAATCAAAACCACATTGAGATACAACAAGACAGTAAACAACATGTATTGGAGAGGATGTGGAGAAAGGGGAATTGTTGGTGGGAATGCAAGTTGGTGTAGCCACTTTGGAAAACATGTGGAGATTCTTTAAGAAATTAAAAATAGAGATCCCTATGACCCTGCAATTGCACTACTGGGTATTTACCCCAAAGATACAGATGTAGTGAAAAGAAGGGCCATCTGTACCCCAATGTTCATAACAGCAATGGTCATGGTCGCCAAACTGTGGAAAGAACCAAGATGCCCTTCAACGGACTAATGGATAAAGAAGATATGGTCCATACATACTATGGAGTATTATGCCTCCATTAGAAGGGAAGAATACCCAACTTTTCTATCAACATGGATGGGACTGGAAGAGATTATGCTGAGTGAAATAAGTCAAGTGGAGAGAATCAATTATCATATGGTTTCCTTTATGTGTGGAGCATTAGGAATAACACAGAGGACATGTGGAGATGGAGAAGAGAAGTGAGTTGAGGGAATTTGGAGAGGGAGACGAACCATGAGAGACTGTGGACTCTGAGAAATAAACAGAGTTTTGGAGGGGAAAGGAGTGGGAGATTGAGTGAGCCTGGTGGTGGGTATTATGGAGGGCATGTATTGCATGGAGCACTGGGTGTGGTGCATAAACAATGAATTCTGGAACACTGAAAAGAAATTTTAAAAAATAAATAATTTTTTTTTAAAAAAGTGTTAATCTTATTCCTTCAATAGACAACCTATATTGACTAATTATAGTATATTCATTTATAGGTGCTCAATACAGAGAAGATATAGTTCCTGGCCTTAGGGATTCATAATGAAAATGACAGCTATGTATTTGGAAGCATTCTACTTCTGATAGCATGGGTTGTTGACTCACTTTTCTGAATCCTCAGTTACAGATACCATGTAAGTAACAGGAAAGCTAGTAGATCCCAGATACTAATGTAAGTTCTATATAAAATTCTTGGGTAGACAGAGTGGCTGGGTTGTTGGGTATGTGTGTGTTTGTGTTTAGGGAAGGGAAAGAGGAGAGAAATGAGTCTAGAGCAGAAGTGGGTTATATGCAATGATTTCATTCCTCTATGCAGATATACATTGCCTACAAAGAAGGGGATATCTTCAGTGAAATATTCACTCACAAAAAGAGATCATGAAACATTAAAAAATACCAACACTGTAAAAAGAAAAGAACAAACTTAACCTCCCATTAGTTGAGTAGTATTAATGAACTAATCAAAAAAATTCCAAACAAACAAATAAATAAATAGAACAAAATAATGCAAAATAAGCATAATGAATATTTTCAAATATATAAAGGAAGATCTTGGAGGGAAAGAGGAGGACCAAGAAAAATGGGCATTAGCAAAAATGTAGTAGTTGAAATGAAAGCTTAATAAATTGGTTCAACAGCAGAATGGATAAAAAGAATTAATTAGTAAGCTTGAATATCAGGATGAAGAACTCTCCCAAGAGGCATTAGGAATAATGGAGATAGATTTTTATTTAATTAGTCCCAAAAGCAAAAGAAAAAAATGATGAAGGGAAAAAATCAAAAATATGTAATTTTACAGATTAACAAAATAATGGTTAAGATTTTAGGCTAATTACAATAGTATTAATGAGTTGAACTCTTACATCAAAAGGCAAAGACTCCCAGGTTGGCTAGGAAAACAAGATCCACATATATATTAGTCATGTAAGATAATTTTAAAACAAGTAATATACAAAGCTAGAAAAAGAATATGCTAAATAAAAACCAAACAAAAAGTCATAGTAGCAATTTCATATCAGTCAAAATATAATTTAAGATAGAAAACATAATAATCAAAGAGATATCACATACTGGCAAAATGAGCAATAAATTGTTAGTAATCACACTTTTTATATAAATATAATACCACTGTTTCAATCTGCATGAAGAGACAACTGACAGAAATAGGTAGAGAAAAGATAAAATAAAATTGTACTTGCAGATTTTAAACACATACCCACTTAGAATTCAATAGAGTAGTTAAGCCAAAAAAATTATTTTCAGCATCTAAAAGTAACATAGATTAGTGTCTTCAATATATAAGAAATTTCAGCATGGCAAGAATAAAGCAGAAAACTCCATGGGAAACAATGAAGGATCTAAATAGTTAATATTCAAGAAGAGAAAACCTCAATGGCTTTAAGTATGTGAAGAGATGCTAAAACATACTAGTAATAAGAGAATGCTAATATTTTATCTTTATATTTCTTTCTAAAGCAATGGATTGAGTGTATATAAAATATGGATATTAAAACATAACTGTCCAGTGAAAAATGTAAGAAGATATATTTTAGCATGCTATGACATGTAAATTTAAATATATATATATAGCATATATATAAATAACATTATATAATCTTCATGAATTTGTGCACAGCTAAAGACAGAAATTGACCAAAGTAACTACCCATTTTCGGTAGAGATCAGGAATAAAAAACTGGGATGGAGAGTAGAATAGTAAAGTCAAATAAAAGGAGAGGGTTCTTTCATAGACCAATGATGATTATAACTCCATGAGTGAAATGACTATGATTTAATAAACCTTATGAACCTGATAAAAAATCAATTACAAGGTTTTAGGACAAAGTGGGAGAAATTTTGGGAATGGATGGTAAATGCTTCACAGAGGCAAGGAGTAAGTAGGATCATACCAGGTGGAAAATGCCAGGAGGAAATTGTTCCAAGGTTATGAAACCTCATACTCTAAGACATAGTCAAAAAAAAAAAAGAGATCATCATGTTCAGGAAACAGCCAACAGACTGGTGGGTATAGATTATAAGATTCAGTGATTTGGGGAAAATAAGTGGGAGGATGGGAGATACATGCCTGGTGTTAAGGCCAGAGTGAAAGGTTGAGTCCAGACTGTGAAGCAACTCATGTGTCCTACTATGAAGCCACTGGAAACCTACAGAAGTGGGAATAGGGATAGAGTGACCCTTATGAAAACCACATAAAAAATTTCCAAGCTGTCACAAACTAGCCAAGCTGTCAAGATTCCAGAGCTGTAGCGGAGTAAAGCAGTTAGCTAAAATGAGGCTCCCTTGAAGAATGTCCCTGTCACTCTGTCTGGGGTGGCATCTGCTGTAACTAGAGACTAGCAAGTCAACAGACACTTTGATCGTCAAATGATTTATGTCAGCTGTCCTGTGTCGGAGTGGCAGCCACACATCTGTCATCAGGACAATGTTGTATAAAAGCGATTTTAATTGCCTCTGGATTATAAATAAAATGAGCAGAGCATCACAGAGATAAATTATGGGATCACTGCTAATTTGCAGATTGTGTTATGAAGGACAAAGTAAACCCCCAATGGGCTAGAGGAAAAAAAGTTATTTCACTGATAGGAGGTGTACACAGGAGAGTTTTAATAACAAATGGCAACATTCATCCTATGACAAGAACCTCAATTCAGAAAAACATCAAGCTGATGTATTCTGTTTTCTGTCCTGTATTTAATCAACTGTAGAAGGTATTGGTGAAAGAAGCAGACTATAAGAAAAGGACTTGTGAATGTCAAATGTTAAAAAACATATCCATATTTTAGGCAATCTTTTCCAACTCATTATGCATATTAGCTATAATTTAATGTCTCCATACCTGCTTCTCACCTGCCTCACTTTCCCCTCCATTCTCTACTTGCTCTGCCTTCACAGAAACCCTCGTCTTTCTCTTTTTCACTTGTATCTTTCTCTAGCCACTGCCAGAATGACTACTCTTTTTTTTTTTTAACTTTTAATTTTTTATTTTTTATTTTTATAAACATATATTTTTATCCCCAGGGGTACAGGTCTGTGAATCACCAGGTTTACACACTTCACAGCACTCTACTCTTAAAGCCCTACTCAGGTTATCTAACTCCCTTGCCTATTGCTTGCAGAATCCAGTTCCTACTCTTCTTCTTGAGGTTAAGACTCTTCATGATACCCATTAATTCATTCAATAAATTTTTACTGAATATCTATTGCATGCCAGACACTATTCTGGACATATGAGGCATACCAGTAAACAAAACACAAAAAATACGCATGTCCTCACAGAGCACAGCAGTGGACATCTGCTGTGAAGGTCTAGACTGAAATCTTGCACAAGAGTAGACACAGAGGCCATGGTTGACCTTCCAGTGCAGATCTCAAGCTCTGGGAAGGGGACAGAATTAGGGAGAAGAGTGGGACTCAGGCAGCTAGAAAGTATAAATGTGACAAATTGTGAGGAGAAGACCTGAGCAGTGAAATCTGTAAGGAATCTGCTGGGGCTGGTTTGGGGGAGTGGGGAGGGGGGACAGTGGCACATTCTGAAGCTTCCCCAAAAGTTGTTGAGATACTCTGCAACAAAGGCTACTGAGGTCCTCTGCAGAGGAGGCCTTGAAAACCCCAGTTACTCTGGCTGCATGGCAAATATAAGTAGCTCCTGCCTTCCTGCTTATTCCTAGACATTTCTAGACAATCTCAGTTTTGCCAATCTCTGGGTTGGGTAAAACTGAAGCCAGTCCTTCATGCAATGCCCTAAAAGACTGGAGGAGCTGGCTGTTTGCTTCGCTCCTTCTCTCTTGGGGAACAGGAAACTCTTTGGGGTGGGTAGCTTCCTCTTGGGAATGAACAAGGCTGACCCTTGAAATGAGGGGATATAGGCAAAATAAAGCTGTTACCCTTTTTGTGCAGTTACTCTCAAGCTTTTATTCCACTGTGTTGCTGAAACTTGTTAAGTGGACTGTTGAGCCTGGTCTATTTTTATTCATGAATAGTTAATTGTTGATCTTTGTGGGAAGGCAGAGGCTGAGGTCTCCTATTCCACCATCTTAGCGACATTCTGAATACAAAGCTTTGTGACTACTAAAACAAGTTTACATTTCTAAAATAAGCTGAACTTAATTCTAAAGTATTATCTTTTATATACTACTGGATTTAGTTTATTATGTATTTAGGGTTTAGGAAATTTTTTTTTTTCTCATAATTGGCCTACAGGGTTTCATGTCAAGGTCATATTGACTTTAGGCAGTGAGCTGAAGAGTCCTTTTTTTTCTATCTAGGAAAAATGTTCAAAAATTGCTATTGTTTATTCTTTAAGTTTTTTTTTTCTTTATGGATAAAGTCATCTGGGTATGGTGTCTTCTCTAAGGTTTAATAATACAGTCAATGCCTTCATTAATCCTAGAACTATGTCAGATATTCTATTTTTAATTTTGTCAGTTTTGACAAGTTGTATTTTTCTAGGAATTTTTTCACTTTATATAAATTTACTGGCATAAAATTTTCAGGTTTCTTGGGAATCTGTGCAAATGGTCATGAGACTCCTCTTTCATTTGTGATGTCATTTATGTGTGTCTTCTTTCATTATCAGTATCACCAACATTTTATCAATTTTATAGAACTATTTGAAAGACAAATTTTAAATTTATTAATCTTCTCTAGTCTACATTTGTTTTCTTCCTTCTTCTTAAATTTTTACTCATATCTTTATAATTTATCACACCTTTTGGGTTTAACTTATTACCTTTTGGGTTTAACTTATTATCACTTCTCTGTTACTTGAAATGATTACCTATTTCATTGATTTTTTTAAAAAAATCTTTGCTTTGTCTTATATAAAGTTATATATTTCCCTTGAATCACTGTACTATTTGCATCCCATACTTATTTCTAATAAGACATATTGAATTATGCATTATTATATATTATATCACTGGGACAATATACTACAATTCATATAGTCATTCCACTTTTGATGGATAAGAGTTATTTCCAATTTTTGGCTATTACAAAAACTGTTATAAATGTCGCTAAGTCAGGTGTTTGATGATTGTGCATACAAGTTGTTATTGAATATACATACAAGAATGCTATTTCTTTTCTGTCTTCTGAAAATGAATACTAAGATCATTAATTTTCAACTTTCTTTTCTAATATGTTCATTTAAAACATAATATCTCTCAAGTCATGGCATTACCTATATATAGACTAAAAGTTTTGGTCTCTCATATTTTTATTATCACTCAGTTCATATTTTTTTCCTTTCAATTGTGAGTTCTTTGATTGCAAGTTATTCTGAAAAACATGCCTTGATTCCCACAACATAGAATTATTTTCTTTATATCTTTTTGTTACTGACTTCTAGCTTTCTCTATTGTAGCAAGAAAACATGGTCTATATAATTTAAATCTATGAAAATGTGTTTAAAATGGTTTTATAGGTACACGTGAGTGATTCACTCAGTTGAGCATCCACCTTTTGATTTTGCTTCAGGTCAAGATTTTGGGGTCCTGGGATAGAGCCCCAGGTTGTACTTTATGCTTAGTAGAGAGCCTGTTTGAGATTCCTTCCCTTACCTTCTCCCTTTGCCCCTCCCCCTACTCCTGAACACTCTCTTTTTCTAAAATAAATAAATAAATCATTTTTAAAAATAAAATAAAATGGTTTCACAGTCCAGCAAAAGGTCAATTTTGATAAAGTTCAATGGGTACTTGAAATATATACATATTTTTCAATGTGCTATATAGGTCAACTAGCTCATATTTACTCAAGTGTGGTTAAAAATCTTTCCTATCTGATGAATCATTTTTATCTCTGCTCTATCAATTACAGAAGAAAAATTTGGAAGTCTCCCCATATGATTATGGATGTTTATTCTTTAATTTAGTTTTGTAGGATTTTACCTTAAATATTCTGAGGTTATTTCACTGGATGGATACAAATTTGCAACTGTTGTATCATAATGATGAATTGAACCTTTTCTTTTTAAAGAACATCCCTATTTATCTCCTACAATTTTTGCTTAAGACCATCTGCAATATTCAAATGGCTACAAAAACATACTTTCTTCTACCTCTGAAACTAATAATACAGCATATGTTGACCAAATTAACTTTAAATAAAGAATTTATTATTTTTTTAAAAAACACACTTCTACTTAATATTTGTATAGTACACACTTTTCCATTGTTTCATTTCTGAAGTTTTTGCCTCTTTGTGTTTCTTAGGAAAACTCCTCAAGTTGAATATGTTGAATGTGTTTTTAAAATTCTGTCTAAAAATCCTTTCCTCTTCATTGGAATACTTGGGACATTTATTTTGAAAATAATTACTGATATCTGTGGGCCTAATTGCTAAGTGATTTATATTTGTTCTGCTGATTCCATGTCCCCACTTATCACTTTTTCTTGATTCTGTTGGAGTAGTTCTCTCTTTTCATTTCCCCCTCACAGGTGTGTAATTTTGTATTATTTTAGTGGTTATATAAAACATAACATGTAATTTGTAAGGTATAATGTGAATTAACATACTATCTTTAGAAGGAAATGTCAATGTGGTAAATCATTCTGATGACCTTTACTCAATTTACATTAATTTACATTTTTCTTATACCTTTGTAGTACTTTAATTGAAATGAGGAAAAATGAATTTAATGTACTAGGCACCAGACCAAAAATTTTTACAAATATTTAATCATTTTAAAAAGGCCCAGCCCTGTGTTATATACCTTGTTATTCTGATTTTAAGGATGAGGAAACTAAAATAAAAGAAAATAATTGTGTATAACAGAGCTTGGATTTTAGTCTGTTTTTCATAGCCAAACTTGATTTTCCTTCCAGTTGTCTGTTGTTACTGTCCAGAAATAAGAGTATGGGACCTTTAAGGCCCTAAAAAAGTGCTTGGTGAAGAAGAACAACAAAGTTGGAAGACTGATGCCACCCAATTTCAAAAACCGTACTATAAAGCAAAGTAGAGGCACCTGGGGGACTCTGTTGGTTAAGCGTCTGACTCTTGATTTTGGCTCAGGTCATAATCTCAGAGTTGTAAGAGAAATCCCCAAGTTGGGCTCTGCATTGGACATATAGTCTGCTTAAGATTATCCTTCCTGCTTCCTTTACTCACCCCCCATTCATGCATGCATGCACTCTCTCTCTCTCTCTCTCTCTCAAAAAAACAAAACAAAACAAAACAACTACAGTAATCAAGACAGTGTGATATTGACAAATAGATCAATGGAATATAATAGAGAGCCCAGAAATATACCTGCCAGAAAAAGACCCAGAAAAGGTCCACTGACCTTTAACAAAGGAGCAAAGGCAATGCAGTGGAGCAAAGACATTCTCTTCAACAAATGGTATTGGAATAAGATATTCACATGCCAACTTAAAAAAAAAAAAAGAATCTAGACATAGATCTAACAGCTTTTCACAAGACTAAGTCAAGATGAATCAGAGACCTGAATGTAAAATATGAAACTATAAAATACCTAGGAGATAACAAAGGAGGAAACCTGGATGACCTTGGTTATGGTGAGGCCATTTTAGATACAACATAAAAAACACAATCTATGAAAGAAATACCAGAGAGGTTGGACTTCCTTATAGTTTTAAAATCCTGCTTTGTAAAAAATAATAGAAGAATTAGAAGACAAGCCACAGACTGGAAGAAAATATTTCCAAAAGATACATCTGATAAAAGACTATTATCTAAAATATACAAAGAACTCTTAAAACTCAGCAATAAGAAAACAATTGACTCAATTAAAAGATGACCAGACTTTAATAGATACTTCATCAAAGAAGATAGATGATAGATAAGCAAGTAACAGTTACATGTTATCAGGGAAATGAAAGTTACAACAAGATACCACTGCACAACCATTAGAATGCCCAAAATCCACAACACTAACAATAAATGCTTCTAAGGATGCAGAGCAACAAGAACCCTCACTCATCACTGGTGGGAATGAAAAATGGTACAGCTTCTTTTTAAAGACAGTTTGGTGGTTTCTTATAAGGCTAACCATCCTCTTACTATCACACTCCTAGGTATTTACTTAAAGTAGTCAAAAACTTATGTCCACACAAAAACTTGTGCATGGATGTTTATAGAAACTACATTCACAATTGCCAAAATTAGGAAGCAACCAAGTTGTTTTTCATTAGGAGAATGGATAAAGAAACAAATTGTGTACATCTAATGAAATATTATTCAATGCTAAAAAAAATAAAATAAAATAAGCTATCAAGCCATGAAAAGACATGGAGAATTCTTAGATGGATATTACTAACAAAAGAAGAGAAGCCTATCTGAAAAGGCTACATATTGAATGATCCTCATTCTATGGCACTTTAGAAAAGATAAAACTACAGAGACAACAAAAAGATCAATGCTGCCACTGGACAGGGCATGTGGGGGCGGGGGGAGATATATACACAAAGCACAGAGGATTTTTAGAGTAAGGGAAAATTCTGTATGATATTAGAGTGATGTATAATGGGTATATGTCATTAAACATTTTTCCAAACCTGCAGAATATACAATACCAACAGTGAACCGTAAGGTAACATATGGACTTTGGGTGATTATGATGTGTTAATGTAGGTTCATCCTTGGTGGTTAAAAAAAAAAAAATTATCTAATGAAAGATGTTAATGGGAAAGACTATGCATGTGTTGAAGGGACAGGGGCTATAAACGAAATCTCTCAATCTTCTTGTGAACTTAAAACTGCTTTTAAAAAAGGAGTCTTTATTTAAAAAAAAAAAAAAAAAGTAGTTGGTTTCTTCTAGGTCTTAATAAGTTCCCAGAAAAAGCAAACTCCCTTAGGGAAAAGTGATCCCAAATGATACGCTCAACTTTCTAGGCTTCATTTCTCTGTAGTTTCTGGCTATTAATTTCCCACTGCTCTATCCCATACTTTTAAACAAAATTATTTTTACATTTTATCTAGACCTTCTAGGTGCCCTCAACTGTAAGATTTGTCTAAATTATTCATTCTACCACCACCAGGAACTGAAGTCATAAACTACTTTTTGTTACCCAACATTTTGTCTCAAAAATACTGATATTCTTTTGTAAGGAGCCCACAGTTTATTTAACTAATGCTCCACTGTTGCACATTTGGGTCGTCCAACTTTTATATCCTAAATTCTCCAAAACAATAATAACATTAATAAGAACAATAATAATTACAAATATATTAGTGATTAAAATGAGACATGCATTATACCAAATGATTTGTATCTATAGTTTTATTACCTCAAAGCAATCTTATTCTACAGGATGAAATACAGAGTCTCAAAGAGGTTAATTGACTTGCCAAAGATCACATGTGTAAATACAGATCAATCTATAAACACAGCTAGAGATAGTGACAGAGGATATAAATAGAGATATATAAACCAACTGCCTGTCAGAAAAGTTACTCTAAATTTTCTCTCCACTAACAGCATAGACAGAGGCTATTTCAGCATCTTTCTCCATTCAATGAATTGTCTCCCCTCTAACTCACCTCTTTTCAGTAGGAGTCTTTTTTTTTTTTTTTAAGATTTTATTTATTTACTTGAGATAGAGCGAGCACGAGCTGGGTGGAGGGACAGAGGGAAAGAGGGAGAAGGAGAGGGAGAAGCAGGGTCCCCACTGAGGGAGCCCTACCCAGGGCTCAATCCCAGAATCCCAGGATCATGACCTCAGCCAAGGGCAGACACTTAAACCACTGAACACACAGGCGCCCCTTTAGTAGGAGTCTTAATGTTTTCACACATCTTCACATATACAGTAAT
>NC_081557.1:57760200-57879713 GCF_022355385.1 Mustela nigripes
TGACACAGAGAGATCACAAGCAGGCAGAGAGGCAGGCAGAGAGAGAGGAGGAAGCAGGCTCCCCGCTGAGCAGAGAGCCCGATGCGGGCCTCGATCCCAGGACCCTGAGATCATGACCTGAGCCGAAGGCAGCGGCTTAACCCACTGAGCCACCCAGGCGCCCCATATACAGTAATTTATCTGAAATAATAAAAACTGCTTCTTCACACGAGTTGGCCTTGAAACGAAAAGCCACTAGCAGGAGTGATGATGGACATGAAGTGTAAGCAGGGAATGGATCTTACCCAGAAAAATAGAAATTCAAGATAAATCCAGTAGCAGACTGCCTAATTTGATGACAAATAAAGGTGTGTAGGTTTCGGAGAGGAGAGATTATCCATCACCAAAGGAGAAGGATAGGAGCTCTATCCTTTAAAACAGAGAGGAGTGAGTGGGGAGATGATAACAAGTCATCCAGAAATAAAGAAAAGGGGTTTATGAGAAGTAGATCTAACCTTTGGGCCATTTTAAAAATTAGGAAGATTAGGCCAGTTACGGGATATTTTTTCATTCTTTTTTAAGCTTGATTGAGGGTTTGACCCCTCTCTCTCTGTTACCTGCCAGTCACTACAAGCTTCAATACAAAGAAACAGTAAGAAGAGAAAGGTGTTGCCTGGAAGACAGGAGGACTGGGAATTTCTATCTTTCTATTCATATTCAAAGGGACTTAGAGGTCAAGAAACTAAGGTAGGAGAGGCATTATACTCATGAAAATGTGTATTTTTAAATGATTTGATTTTGTTACACATTACTACTCCTCAAATAAAGCTGGTGTTTTTTTTTTTTAATTAATAAAAAACAGAAGTGGGTTTCCATTTCACCCAAAGTGAAATCCAAAAATCTTAAATCTACTCCCTGATACCATCTCCCTCTGCTCTCCTCCTCAGTCCATTCCATCCTACCAGCCTTCTTGCTAGTTCTTGAACACATTAGATACCTCTCGGCTCAGGACTTTCACTTCAGCCTGGTATTTTCTTCCCCGCTATGCAGAGAGCTCTTTCTTACCTACTCGGGCCTTCACACAACTGTCACCTGCTCAATAATGCCTCCCTTGGTCATTATATAAAATTAGCTCCTTTCTGCCTCTGCTTCTTCCCTTTTCCTATTTTAATTTCTTTCTTTAACCTTGTCATTAACATACTATGTACATTTTCACTACTCATCTTGGGTTTTTCTTGTATTTCCCTCTAGAATGTATGTTTTTGAGAAGAGTTTTTTTGTTGTTGTTGTTGTTTGCCTTGGGATTTGTTTGTTTTTTTTTTCTTTTTTCCTGTTTTAGTCAGTGCTGCGTCCCCAGTGCCTGAACTAATATCTGGTTCATAGTAGGTAACAAATATTTGCTAAGCAAATGAAATTAACATTCCCCTTTATTTTTTTTTCTCTTGGATTTTCCATCAATTCAAATGTTCCTAAATCATCCAAGATGCACTATCAACTCTTGAACTATCAAAATTCTTTTTTTTTTTTTTAATGCAACAGTAACACAGCAACTATTCAGTACAGGAATTGGCAAGCTTTTTTTTTTCTCTTTCCTTTTTTTTTTTTTTTAAAGATTTATTTATTTATTTATTTATTTGACAGAGATCACAAGTAGGCAGAGAAGCAGGCAGAGAGAGAGAGGAAGGGAATCGGGCTCCTTGCCGAGCAGAAAGCCCAATGTGGGGCTCAATCCCAAGACCCTGGGATCATGACCTGAGTCGAAGGCAGAGGCTTTAACCCACTAAGCCACCCAGGTACCCCGTAAACTGTCAAAATTCTTCCCACAAATCCTCTGCCTTTCTTGGAACAACTCCCAAGGGTCAGAAGCCACTTAGAGCAGATCTTCAGAGAGCAGGGAAAAGGTTTTCATCTAAAATCAGAGCACATTTTTGATGTCTCCAATTCTCAGCATTAGTTCTTGTTGATTCTGCTTGAGCTCTCCAGCTTAGTGAGCTTTTGAATAAGCCTAAGGTAGGTTGAGATTCTTCTTAACAACAATCAGCTTCCCTCAGCCTACCTCACCCTCAGCTTCCCTCATCCTTCTGAACCCTTGGTCACTGTGATCCTCCTGGGATGCTTCTCTCTTACCATCTGACCAATAGTTGCATCTCAACAGACTGCTCCAAATAAAATACTTGCTTCAGGCCCTTCTTATCCTTCGTGAAGATACTGGAGAATCCCTTCAAGACAATCCACTGCTTCAGAAGGACACAATTCTTTGTTTGCAGATAGACAGGTAGGTAGACACACAGACAGACAAACATGTTGCATATAGTAACTGCCAAAACTTCATGGTCTCCTAGGGCAGGAGAGTATGTGTACCGGGGGGAAAGGGCATAAGGACTGACTGCTAATGATTACGCAGTTTTTTGAGAGAGTGATGGCAATGCTCTAAACTTAGATTGCAGGGCTCCTGGGTGGTTCAGTGGGTTAAGCCTCTGCCTTCGACTCAGGTCATGATTTCAGGGTCCTAGGATCAAGGCCAGCATTGGGCTCTCTGCTTAGCGGGGAACCTGCTTCCCCTTCTCTCTCTCTGCCTGCCTCTCTGCCTACTTGTGATCTCTGTCTGTCAAATAAATAAATAAAATCTTCAAAAAAATTAATTAAAAAACTTTGATTGCAATAATAGCTGCATGACTGTGAATATACTGAAAATCAGTGAATTGTGTATTTTAAACAGGTGAATTTTATGGTATGCCAACTATAAAGATATTTTTAATATCTTTAAATAATATCTCATTTATTTACACTATATTTTATACTATAATATCTCATTTATTTACACTATATTTTTTGTCTCCTTGAGTATCCATCTACTGTTGGTCTGATCTTTAGATCCCAAGCAGTTCTTTCATTTATTCTGTACATATTTACTAAACACTTGCTACTTATCAGATACTATGCTAGGCACTAGGAATATAAAAAGAACAAGGAAATCATGGCCCTCACTTTTATAGTTTACAATCTCAAAAAAATATATTGAATAAGTGATAATAAAGACAATAAAATTGCTCTGAGAGCTAGTAAATAGAGTGTTATGCCTAACCCAATATTCACTGTAATAGTTATCAAAGTAGTTACCATAGTAGTTATTAAATGCAGAAAATATTGTTCCTCATATCCACAATTATAACTCTGTTCTTTCTTTCTCTTCTCTAGTCTTGGCAACCCCCATACAAACACCTGGACATCTTTGCCATTGCCAAAGATCTGATGTGGCTCTGTGTCCAGAAAGGACCCTTGGGCATAGTCTTTTCTATGGCTGATATATAACTCCTGGCATTCCACAAACTCAGATTTTTTTCCATGCAAATACCAATTATTTGAGAAGAACATGTTTTCAGAAGATAATTCCCTTTCAAAATTATCCTTCCCCCCAAAAATCAAGCTCAATATATTCCACATTGTTGTACAATAAAATCCCAGTGACTTGGCATGGGCTATTTCCTCCTGGCACTCTGTTTCAAACATAGCACTGACTTCTTGCTTAAAATGCTGAAAATATATATTCTCAACACAATCATCATGAAACAGAACCTTTCACTTCAAAGACGACTGAGAGACCAGAGGATTCAGAAATAGAGTTATTCCAAAACAAATGCTACACTTACGCGACTTTAAGCAGTTTTCCTATACTGGTATCAAGGTGCCCCTAAGTCATTTTATTCCACTCCAATTTGTGAGGAAAACCATAATGAAGTCTCGTGTTGCCTCTCTAGTTGTGTTAGGCTGTCTTCCCTTATTTGTGAACCTTTATAGCTGTAGTTTGGGGCATTATTTTTTTATTTCCTCTTTATTGGCTTCTTCTCAGCTGGAAGAAATCAATAAAGAGATGCTTAACAAAATCCTCAAGAAATTAATCACAATTCATCTAAAGCCACACATGTAGTCTAGTTTACCCAACAAAAGTATATGATTATTTAGACATTAAAACATGTTGCAAGAGGCAGCTTTATTGTGGGAGAAAACACCTGGAATTAGGGTCAAAAGACCCATGTTTGAGTCCAAATTTGGCAAAGTACTGCTCTCTCTGGGCCTCAGTAAAAGTCTCTTGTCATTTGTAAAGCACTGTGAAAATGTAAGGTTTCATCATGTCAATGTTTAAATTTTTTATTCTAACTTATCATTATTTTTTTCACTGATTTTTCAAACACCATGTTATATACACAGAGCTACCTGTAAATATATACATTTCAAAACTATGCTACTGGATCACGAGCCAAAGACTGGCCCCTCTGTGACCCTAAAACTTTACCCTGCTCACCCTTTATTCCCATCTTCCCTGCCACTTCCCTTGTACCTCCTTCCTTCAACCCCCCCAGTCTGCATCGTGATGTTTACACTATTCTCCCTACCAGCTATGCCTCCCCTTCTCCCTGTCACCTACATTTTCCCCCAATTATACCTCTAAGTCCAAAATGGAGCCTGCCTTCTCCAAATACCTTTTTAGCTTCTCAATAGGTACTGTTCTTTTCTTTTTCTAACTTTTTCTGACAAAAATTGTGGGTGTGCACACGTACACACACACACACACACACACACACACACACACCCCTTCTCAAGTTGCCTCACTTTGTGTCTGGTCTTCCAACTATGGTACATTAGTCTGTTGATTGGAAGAAGGGTAGAGAACAAGCCTGGAGAGATCGGCTTGGAATGGGCTTATAGAAAGTTCTGAATTTCGGTTTTCTCTAAGCATCTTGAAGATACTAAAAACTTGTAAGCAGAAGAGTGGTCCATCAGGGTTATGTTCATGGAGATCAGAGTTTAGAGACCATCCCAGAGGTTACTGCAGTCAATTAGGTAGGAAGTGATGAGGATAATAACTAGAACCCTGGCAGTGGAGGTAAGAAGAGGCTAAGGATGAAAAGTTCATGCATGTGGCTTGTGATAATGCCCTCTGTGGTTCTCATTTTCCTATAAATCCTGCTCCTACTGAGTGTTCTCTGTCTTAGGAACTGAGGCTATCATCCTTCCAGAGGACAATCACAGAGGACAAAAATCTAGGAAACCATCTGGATACCTCCTTGTCCCTCATTCCACATCCCACCAAATCACTAACTTACGCTAATTCAGCCTTCAAGAGTGACTACATCCTTCATTTCTCTTGAACCACTTGCCACCACCTAAAACTAGGCCTTTGGTACTTCCAACTGAAGTATCCCTCCTCCAAACCTTCCCCTCCATATCCACCAACTCTTTGTCACATCAATCAATCTAAACTGTTACTCTGATTCTTTCATCTTGTGCTTAAAACATGTCAATGATGCCTGCTTGACCACAACATTCATTCCAGTTACCTTGCCATGGCCGATAATATCCACTGTGAGCTGGCCCTTTGCCAGTCCTCCTGGCAAAGGAGACTCTTCCCTCACTCATGTTCTAACTGTGGCCCCAAACTTTTCACAACTGTGAATAGAAACTAATGTTAAACACCTCCAGGCCTTTGTAGTTGCATTCTTTTTCCCCTTCCCTCTTTTTCCTGTCTCAAAATTACTTTATTCTTTAAGTATCCAAGAAAATGCTCATCTTTGGTTGAAAGTCCTCCATGGCCCTTCCCTGTGTTCACAGAGCACCATTATGATGCTGTTGACTTCACAGAAGACAATAAATTGCAATTATCCTTATTTTACTCTAGTTGACTCAGTTCCTTGAAGACAAGCTGGATTTACATCCTATTATCCTTAGTGTCTATCACAATTTCAAGGCACAGAGATGACATGTCATAAATGTTGAATAACTTAACAAATCAGTGATTGTGTGAGATGGCACTCCCAAATGGAAAGATGGAAAACAAGTCAAATGTATAAAGCCCCAGATATTCACATCCTGGCCCAGCTCCAGGTTCATGCCTGAGTCAGGGCTAGGCCTTTATCAATGATAAAGACTCCTGCTAAGATCAGTGACTAGGAAACATATTAGAACTGGTGTTTGTCAAGCTTAATTTATTAACTCAGCAATGTTGCTGATTTTGAAAAAATAGCCAAAGTGCTGAAGTGAGCTTGACCCACCTGTCACTCTTGCATAGCAGAAAAATCACTGGATTTATTATCAGAAACCCTCAGTTCATTTCTGATCCTGCCTTTTTCTAGTCTATAAATGAAGCTTATCACTTCTGTAAATAAGTTTCATCATCTTTAAATGGAGAGTATAATCATCCCCACCTTCAAGAACTGACATGAAGTCTCAAGAACATAAGGCAAATAAAGTGCCTATTATAGTGGCTGGCTCTGAGTAATTAATGGAAATTTTATTTATTAGTATCATGTGATAATTTCAGGTACAGTAAGTATTTTGCATATGTTTGTTTTTAAGGAATGTGGACAGCTCCAGGAGCATTAAATTGTAATAAACCTAATTCTGCAGAGGATACTAGCTGAGGCTTAACCCATATTAGAGACTCTTTCTGACCGGTTGTTTCAGTCTACAAGGATATAAGACATGTAGACAGGATGGAGGATTTCAAAAACTGGATGCTTTCATTCCTACTAGTCATCAGTTACAGAGGCAATGACCAGACACCAGATGCCATTAAGTGCATTGCTGCCTTTAATCTTCTCCACAATTAGAGAAGGTAGATATTATTATCCCCATGTTGCAGATGAAGAAAGTAATGTGTTTTTTTTTTTTTAAGATTTTACTTATTTATTTGACAGAGACCACATGTAGGCAGAGAGGCAGGCAGAGAGAGATTTGGGGAAGCAGGCTCCCCGCTGAGCAGAGAGCCCAATGTGGGGCTCAATCCCAGGACCTTGGGATCATGACCTGAGCCGAAGGCAGAGGCTTTAACCCACTGAGCCACCCAGGCGCCCCAGAAAGTAATGTTCTAAGATGTCTATTAAGGTGCCCAAAGTCACATAAAAGTGGCAAAATCAAAATGTGAACCTAGTCTGCTTACACCCAAACCCATGCAGTTTTCCCTATGCTATTATTTTTTCACCAAGCTTTGTCCTACACTCTGTGGGATACAAACCACTTCATACACACAATGTCCTTCAACCTGTTTCAACTCCCTATGAATAACCAAACACAGAAACAGACTCGGAACATTTAAGTTGCTGGTGCAAGATCACAAAACCAGTAAACAGCAGGCGAAGAACTCACACTCATTTCTACTGACTCATCCACTACACTTGCCTGCAGTGGAGTAACCACCCATCTGGCCAGACAGAAAAGTGTTGAAGTAATAAAGAGAACTATTTCTTCTTAAACCTTGTGTTATAAATTAACATAAAACTTCATCCTGATGGAGTACTTTTACAAGCTATACTTATGTGAGAAACACATTACATATAAATTTCTTTCCAACTTCCTCCTGGTATTAGAAGAAATTCGGTAATATATGCAAAACCATGCATTTGCCAAAGAGCACACTTGGGATTGAAGGAATCTGCTTAAAGATCATGAAGCTATAATATTTTTAAATGGGGTTTTATTTATTCAGAAGATGAGACTTTATTAAAAACTACAGAGATTTGGTTGAAAATGTAAACATGTGTTAAATGCAATTTTAGTGATCTATGTTGAATTGAATTGAAAAATGGTGAATTGAAAAATCTAATATTCAAAAACAGTATCTATTCCATTTGTTTTTAAAGTTTATCAATTTATTGAGTGGCCTATTGTCCTAGACAATGAGATACAGAGATATATGTGTCATGGCTACACCCTCAGGAATTTCTGGTCCAATAAGAGAAACTAACCTACCAACAAATAAGGATAATAAATTGGGTTTCTTTTGCTTCCATCATAATGTTGGAAAGACGTACACAGTGCAAGCAGTAGTCAGTTTTACACAGATACAAAAAGACTTCAGAAGATAAATGACAAGCTAAATCTTGGAAAGGGATAGGTATTACCCAGAAGACAAGGGACTACAGGTGGATCAAAGGGCATTATAGGCTCTTTTGTCCTGGGAACTTCCCAGGGAAGTCCCTACTATGGGGACATAGTACTACTATGGAACTAAAGGTTAGGGGACAAGGGAAGCAGACATGCTAAATATGAAGTCATATTAAGAGCCTGAAGTATGGGGGCACCTGGGTGGCTCAGAGGGTTAAGCCTCTGCCTTCAGCTCAGGTCATGATCCCAGGGTCCTGGAATTGAGCCCTGGGATCATCACCAAAAGGAAGGAACACACAAAAAATGAGTCTGATAATGAAAAAAAAAAAAAAAGTGAGTTAAGTTTTGGAGGTTTGGGTTTTAAGCGACTATAATGTTTTCAGGATAGATTCCATGAAAATGAAAAAATAAAAAAGTCATATCATAATGAAAAGAGAGTGAGTGGCTAGAGAGATGCCCTATTGGTTTAAGTTGAATAAAGAAAGAACTGAAATCATGAAGGGAAGAATACCGGAAGAAAAGGCAAAGGAAAGCAACTGCCACTTCAAAGAGGGAATGAAGAGGCTGGGATAAGAGAATGTTATTATAGTTTAACATCTCTGGAGTTAACGTGGTACCTGCAATAACTAGCATATGACTTTGGTAGTAAAGGAGCTGAATAAAGAAAATTATTGGAGCCCATGAGGTCAGGAAGATTTGAGGTTAATATGGATCATCCACTTGGATCCGGAAATTATCTAGAACAACAACACAAGCTGAAAGAGAAGAGAAAATAACAGCCAGGAGCAAAAGTTCTTGATGAATATGAGGAAATAACCAGGAGTTGGGAGAAGGGAGTCATCCAGAGTTATATATATGACATAGCCAAACACCATAAGCGCCTAGGTACAGCTGTTTTATAAAAGGCAGGAAGATAGAGCAATGGTTTCTATGTAACAATGGGAAAAGAAAATAATGTTGATAGAACCTCCAGGACCTATCAGGCACATGATAGAAGAGAACATCCAGCTTTAGAGAAGAAAATGGTATCCAGGCAGAAGGGCCAGAATTCAGCTAAAAGTTTGAAAGTAAAGACTCCATGCAAAACTATGGAGACAGAATCAGAAGAGAGTAAGCTCTATGCAGACTAAGGATGGCAACATTTTTTAAAGTAATCTAAAGCTAAAGGCTCTTGCCTTTTCCTTACATGTCTACAATGATAGGAGGAGGATAACCTGAGAAATTATGGTGTCACACTTCACAATGGGCATGGGATGTCAGAAGCCTTATGAGGTTGTTGTCTTCATTTTATATGAGTTAGATGTTGAGGCTCTGTTTAGGTACTCTTAAAAAGAACCTATAGTAACAAAAACAAAGAGTATATACTCTCTGATCCCCGTCTCTGAGGGGCCCACAAGGAAGGAGCAGAGACAGTCTGAGAAACAAATACCTACTTACATAGTAGAATGATATAAATGCTCTGATGGGTATCGGGAATCCTGCCCTCACCTAGCTTCTGCTATCCTTCCTTGGAAGTGTTCTCTATTGCATCTTTTATAGTCCTCTCTTTTTTTAAAAGAGCTGTTCATGTGCATGCAACCTGCCTGAGCAATGAAATAAGAAGCAGGGAGCATGCGGGGCACCTGGGTGGCTCAGTGGGTTAAGCCTGTGCCTTCAGTTCTGGTCATGATCCCAGGGTCCTGGGATGGAGCCCCGAATTGGGCTCTCTGCTCAGCGAGGAGCCTGCTTCCCTCTCTTTCTCTGCCTACTTGTGATATCTCTCTCTGTCAAAAAATAAATAAAAATCTTTAAAATAAATGAAAGAAGCAGGGAGGATGGAGTAGCAAGTGATTGGTCATAAAGTCCAGTTGCTAACACACTACAGACATTCACCATCTTGAGTGTGAAGTTATGTAGAATGACAGCAGGAACTGGAACAGAAATTAAAATTACAACCCAGTGCAAAAGTCCTTAAGAACCTGAAGTTCAGTGGGGCGCCTGGGTGGCCCAGTGGGTTAAAGCCTCTGCCTTCAGCTCAGGTCATGATCTCAGAGCCCCACATCAGGCTCTCTGCTCAGTGGGGAGCCTGCTTCCTCCTCTATCCTTGTCTGCCTCTCTGCCTATTTATAATCTCTGTCTATCAAATAAATAAATAAAATCTTAAAAAAAAAAAAGAACCTGAAGTTCAAAAGATTGCAGTATTCTATCTTTTCCTTGGAAAGAGAAATGGCACTATTGAGGGTTACTTTCATGGTAAGGGGTAGCAACGGCTATGACCAATTCAGAGGCTCACATTCCTTACTGCTAAAACAAAAGTTACAAAATGTACATTTTATACACAGCAAAGCTGTATTGATAATTAGATGAGATGATACGTATAAAAATTCTTAGCATGATGCTAAACATGCTGTAGGTTCTTGAATCTGATAATGCATAACATATATTTTTATACATAACTGTTCTCTCTACATTCCACTTTAATCCTACAGATGGCCAATGACTTGAAATGGGTTTTGTGGAGCCAAATATTCCACAAATCATTTCCCATTCAGTTGTCTTTTAACAATTCACAATTAATCCTCTCTCTCTCTCTCTATTAATTCTAGATCTTTAGTTCTCTCTAGCTAACAATTGCATCATTCATTCCAAAAATTAGCATATAAATGCTAGCATATGTAACACAACTCATATGTATATATTAAAATATGTGTGCATATCAGGGTAGGAAATTAATTTTCCCTCTATTACCCTAAACTCATTTTGTTGCTTATTTTCAATTTGCTTTGTTCATTGGATTTTTAAACCAATTTACTGATGTGTCACCATCATTCTAGAAAGTAAAGACTTAAAAAAATTCTCTAAAATTAAAATAAAACTTGCTTCAAAAGAAACTTTGTGAAGATTCAAAGAAATCATGTCTCTGCCTAATTCAACTCCTGTCACATGGTTGGAGCTCAATATAATTATACAAAAAAATTTTTTTCTCTTGTCATGGAAGCAGCATTAAGTAGAAGGCAGAGTATGTAAGTTTTGTATCTCAAAAAACATGAATTAATATCAGGGTTCTGCTTTTTACCAGTCATAGGACTCTGCTCAGGTTATTCAACTTCTCTAAGCCACATTCCTCCATCCAGAACAAGGCAGTAATAGAGACTTCACAGGGTCACTGTGGACGGAAAATGAGAATACATCTGGGAAGTGTCTGAAACAGTGTATAACACACTATAATTGCTCAAAAATGTTTTTTAAAAGACCACAGAGTGTTCTAAGTATGTATTTTTTCAAATATTTTAAAGATTTTTATTTTCCATTTGAACCACATAGAACAGCAAGTCATTTTGGAGAAACTGACATTTCTGAATAGTCCTTTCCCAATATGAGAGAAAGGACAACCTTGTCAAGGTTTGGGGACATAAACCATCTCTCAAAAATATCCTGAAAGGCTTTATTATTTCTCCTGCTTTGCTCCTTTAACCAATACTGATATCTTACATCAGTATAATAATTTTCACTTCTACAAAACACTTTCAAAAAATTCATCTTAAAAAAAAAATTCATCTTACACTATTCATATAATACCCCCTCACTTTGATGAGAATATACATTACCATCTCTCTCTAGAAATGAGGACCTGAGGATAAGAAATGAATTCATCAAGGCCAACCTGGTAAGTATCAGAGGTGGGATTAGAATCTTGCCTTTCTAACTCCAAGGCCCATGTTCTTTTCACACAAGTAGTTGGAGGGGCAGAGTCCAAATTAAAATTATATCTCAAAACTGTAATTTCATAAATTATTCTACTAGATCATAGCTATCTCTCACATTAGTTAATACTATTTTTAGAGTGCTAACTTTCCCTATGTGACACCACTAAAATCAACAAATTTTTTTTAAAGATTTATTTATTTGTTTATTTGTTTATATGACAGATCACAAGTAGGCTGAGAGGCAGGCAGAGAGAGAGAGAGAGAGAGAGGAGGAAGCAGGCTCCCCACTGAGCAGAGAGCCCGATGCAGGGCTCTATCCCAGGACCCCAGGATCATGACCTGAGCCGAAGGCAGGGGCTTTAACCCACTGAGCCACCCAGGCACCCCTAAAATCAACAATTTAATTCATTTTTTAACATAGTCGTAAAATCACAGAATGTCAAAAATGACAGAGCCTATAAAAAGCATCTAGTTCAATCTTAAGGCAAGAAATGAAACCAAGAAATGTAAGGAGATATATTCATCATTACACTTATAACTTCAAGTCAGAGCTAACCATGGGTCTCTGACTTCTGGTCCAATGTCCCTTTCTATACTAACCTTCCAGACAAGGACAAGAATGACACTGAATTTCTTTTCTTTGTTGAAATACTTATTTGCTCTGTATCTCTGAGATAATTTTATATTCTATTAACGTAAAATGACATATTTTGGCAACAAGAAATTTTTATTTAAATTTGTTCAGCATTCTTTTTAAGCCTTGTTCAATATGAAAAAAAAGAAATATTATTCATTTAAATGTATCATTTTTAGCCTATAAGTCAAGATTTAAGTAAATAGCCTCTTTTAATTAGAGAAAAGGGAGAAAAATTGCTGTCATACCTTGGATTTAAAAGTATTTGCCTGAAGCAAACTTCACTTTAGAAGTGAATTCTAGAATGCTCTGTCTTGATATCACAAGTAATGTAAAATTTTCCCCATTATTCTGCCATCACAAATGTAGTAACTAGACACATTTGGCACTGTCATGATATATGATTGTAACTAGAATTATTTATGTATCAGAATCTGTTGCAACATTCTCAGATTAACAGTTATTTGCCTTCCTTTCCAGTTTTCTATCAAAGCAACAGAGCATAACCCAGACATAAAAATTTGTTCTTTTTACATGCATCTTTGCAACACTAGTTCATACAATTGTTCTTTCTTCTAACAGTTATTTTCTTGCACTCGGAGAAAGCTTCTGGGAACAGACATATACCATCTCTCTTTCTTTTGGACAATTTAAACTTTATAATTGGCTTAACACAAAACTAAAAGTTACTTCTTACAGGTGTAATAATTGCCTAGGAGGTAGAGTACGTGAAGAAATGTAGTGGCTTTCAAGTCAAACATATGGGGAGTTAAGCACCAATTCCTCCACATATACCCTTTGTGACCTTTAGCAGCCTTAATTTTCACGTTTTTAGACTATGGATAATAAAACCTACTTTACAGAGAAGCTGCAATTATTAAAGGAAATAAGGTTTATAAATAACCTAATATAATATTTAGTATGAACACATAGTATACCTTCAAGTAATGTTGAAATAAAATAATGGTAATAAAAACCTAACATACTGCAGAAGACATTCACTACACTGGAAATATTGGAGTCAGGCTACGCTGCCAGTTTTTATTAACCTCTCCTAAGTTTGAAGCAAATCATTCAAAAGAGGGGGGTGAATAATTAGGGGTTTTTTCCTCCAATTCTTTCATCATTCATACAGAAGTTATTTAATGAGAGAATCTTACAAGCCAGGCACTGTGCAAGACACAGAAGACATAGCAGCAAGTTCTAAGATATTTCCCTCATGAAACTCCTAAGTGTATCACAAGAAGAAAAAAATAAGGTATAGAAAATGTTGAATGAAGATAACTAGTTGGTTTTCCACCAAAGAGACTCCAAGATAAGAATTTGGGTACAAGTGACTTATTTGGTAAATAAGATAAGCAAGTGGGGAGGTGAGAAAAGCCAATAAAGAATGCCTTGAGGTAAATACCCAGTAGTGCAATTGCAGGGTCATAGGGTAATTCTATTTTTAATTTCTTAAAGAATCTCCACACCATTTTCCAAAGTGGCTACACCATTGCATTCCCATTAACAGTGTAAGAGTGTTCCCCTTTCTCCACATCCTCTCCAACACTTGTTGTTTACTGTCTTGTTAATTTTGGCCATTTTAACTGGTGTAAGGTGATATCTCAATGTGGTTTTGATTTGAATCTCCTAACTGCTAATGAGGATGAACATTTTTTCATGTGCCTGTTAGCCATTTGTATGTCTTCTTTGGAGAAGTGTTTGTTCAACAGTGTGGAGATTCCTTAAGAAATTAAAAATAGAGCTTCCCTATGACCCTGCAATTGCACTACTGGGTATTTACCCCAAAGATACAGATGTAGTAAAAAGAAGGCCCATTTGTACCCAATGTTTATAGCAGCAATGGCCACAGTCGCTAAACTGTGGAAAGAAACATGATGCCCTTCAGTGGATGAATGGATAAAAAAAGATATGGTCCACATATACAATGGAGTATTACGCCTCCATCAGAAAGGATGAATACCCAACTTTTATATCAATATGGATGGGGCCAGAAGAGATTATGCTGAGTGAAATAAGTCAAGCAGAGAGAGTCAATTATCATACAGTTTCACTTACTTGTGGAGCATAAGGAATAACATGGAGGACACTGGGAGATGGAGAGAAGTGAGATGGGGGAAATTGGAGGGGGAGACAAACCATGAGAGACTGTGGACTCTGAGAAACAAACTGAGGGTTTTGGAGGGGAGGAGAGTAGGGGGTTGGGTGAGGCTGGTGGTGAGGACCATGGAGGGCATGTACTGCATGGAGCAATGGGTGCGGTACATAAACAATGAATTTTGGAACACTGAAAAGAATTAAAATAAAATAAAATGGGGAAAAAAATTAAAAGAATGCCTTGAATAAAACCATACTGTGTACTTGAAATCTGCTACAAGAATAGATCTTAGGTCTCACCACACACACACACAGGCACACACACCCCAAGTAAATATGAAGTGATAAATGTGTTAATTAGCTCGATTATCATTTCACAAAGTATACACATGTCAAACCATCACATTGTACACTTTAAATATATACAACTTCTATTTGTCAATCACATTTCAATAAAGCTGTGGGTGAGATCCAATCTCCCGGCCCCCACAAAAAAGAATGCCTGAGTGGGTTATCAGGGGGAAACTAGAGATAAATCTCACTGTAGACCCTTAGAGAGACAGTATAGCACATATACGGAACAGTTCCACCAATGGGGGAGAAAGCTGGGGTGTCTTTCTACCAAACCTGCCCCTAATTGGTTGAGGGTTGCTCCTTAGGGCAATAACTGTAGTACTTCCAGCCCACCCCACCCATAAGCCCAGCAAATACTTGTACTCTGAGTAAATCTTCCAACAGAGGGACACAAATTAGCAAGTTATCTTGCATATAAAGGAAACTATCCACCAAAGCTGCACATTTCTGACGTAGGAGAAGATATGGTTGGGATCCAACAGCAACAGCATTTTCTGTAAATGTGTTGCCATTGAAGATAGGTTTGAGACAACAATGTGATGAGACACAAAGTAGGAAGTGAGTCATGCCAACATCTAGATACAGAGCATTCTAAGCAAAGGGAAAACACCCTAAGACAGAAGCTAGGTTTACAAATTCAAGAAAACATAAGTTGGTTGGAGTAAAATGAGGAAGAATATAGTGCTAGGAGGTAGAGGTCAAGATAATCTGCCAAAAGCCAGTAATACAGAGCCCATAGGTAAGCCATTGGTAGAGTTTGCACTTTAATCCAGATGAGACAAAAATCCAATGGAGGGGTATTAAGCAAAAAGTCATGTAAATCAATTTACAGTTTAAATTTATATCTGGCTTCTAATTGGAAAGTGGACTATAGGGGGAAGTAAGAATGTAATGGAGGAGACTAGTTAGGAGGTTAACACAATAATCTAGAAGGAGAATTTAGTATCAGTGGAAATGGTGAGAAGAGAACAGATTTGGGTTATATTTCATATGGTAGAGCCAACAGATCTTTGTAAAGAAAGAGTAAGGGAAGCACAGTGCCAGCTAGCATTTTTTCACTCCACCTTGTCTGCCTTGTTGCTTCCAGGTAGGAGTGGAAGCTCAGATCCCTCCTGAAGTCAATTTTATCCTAACCCATGTGCATGTTACTTTGAATTCTTTACATACTACAAAGAACCAAGTAGATATCTTACAAGAGGAAAAATGCTGTGAAAACACTCAGTAGATGGGATAAATAGTAGACTGTATACCACTAGAGCAAATCAGTAAACTAAAAAATTATTCTAGAATTCAGATTCTCTCCCTCAACTCCATAGTGTTGTGTAGAATTCTCTTTACCTTGTTAAAATTAATAATACTTTACATTAACTTTCCCTGTTCAAATTAAATCCTATGTTTTTCTTTCTCGTCATTGGATTCTAACTGATACATGAGTAATTTCTGATGAATTAATTTTGACATTCCTTTTTTTGCATAATAAAAAGAACCCTGGAATTACATAAAGAAAAAAGAAAGAGTCAGAATTCTAGGATTAAAAAATAAGCAGAGTGGGGCGCCTGGGTGGCTCAATGGTTTGGGCTGCTGCCTTCGGCTCGGGTCATGATCTCAGGGTCCTGGAATCGAGCCCCGCATCGGGCTCCCTGCTCCGCAGGAAGCCTGCTTCCCTCTCTCTCTCTCTCTCTCTCTCTCTCTGCCTGCCTCTCTGCCTACTTGTGATCTCTGTCTGTCAAATAAATAAATAAAATCTTTTTTAAAAAATAAATAAATAAAAAATAAGCAGAGAACTAAAAGCCCAAAGAAAAATTTTTTGGTCGCTGAGATACTGAAGAAGTAGCTTCCATTTTTGATGAGAGCTCTCTAACTGCCTATATCAAGTACTGTTGGAAAAAAAAAAAGAAAAAAAAAATGGGGGAGGAAATACAAAATGGCAGATTTGCATCACAGCAGGACAGCTGGTTCTCCAGATCAAAGGAAAAAAATATTGCATTATGGGTTAAAGCATGAGAACCTGGAGATTAATGATTTAACGACACCATGAAGATATCCATTTCCAGCAAGTACCAAGGAAGAAATAGGGACAGAAGTGACCTTCCCTGGCAGAGAGGAATAGGTTATCACTGACATTAATTAGAATTGCTGGTCCACAGTGATCATGAAAAGCAGACAACATTTAGTCAGTTTTATCATTGTTTATGCATATTCATACAATGAATGTGTCTATTGCCTGCACCAGGGGTGGATCATTCATATCAATCCTTGGTAGCCATGCCAGCACCCAGAAAATGAAATGACTACATTTAAGATGATAATATTAGGAACCTTTATTACCTAACTGGACGCTAAAAGCTTTAAGGGTTTTACATTTTTATTAAAAATATCAAATACATTAACCAATAGCATTATAATATTATAATAACATTAAGTAGTAGATCCTATGACTATTCCCATTTTGCAAATTAGAAAGCCAAGGTTAATAGAATTTAAGAAAGTTAACCAAGTTCATACAACCACTAAATGGCCAGGCCAGGGATTTCAACCTACATCTAACTAACTCCAAAACACAAGATCTTAATTTTTCACTATTCATTTAATTTATTATAATACAGCTATTTTTACATTTTTAGATTGAAGATTCCACTTTAACGTTCCCCAAGTAAGTCCAATGATGTGCTTATGTTTAGTGTTGCTGAGGCATGAATTTAATCATATGTGCTGAGGGTCTTGTAGGTGAGGCATCACTACTCTGCTTGTGAGTGAGCCTGATCTCATTCAGTGTCCACATCTCAAGGAGAAGACAGCCATCCTCCTTCATCATAGTTAATGAATAAGTTGTATAAAAGGATGCCAACTTTTGACTTTTTGTGAAGAAAAAAAGAATAGACTCTCAAAGAAGAAAATTATTTATGCTGCTGACAAAATTAAAAGGAGATGAAAATATCTATGTACTAGTTTACTAGAAAATGTAAATTTTAAGTATTTTAAACTATGTACAATCTTTTATCTAGTAACATCCATATCTAGGGCAGAAACAATCATAACTAGAAAATTCAGAGAAAAAATAATTTATCTAAGGCTAAGGAGCTGTGAAAAACAGAGCTATACACATTCTGCTGTATTTCCTCAAATACCAGTTAAACTGGTATACTGGTAGCACTCCCTCTGCAAACTGTGGAGCTATCTTTCCCCTGCCCCTATCCATATTCCTGTACCTTCCTCTCTATAGGTGGAATAGCTAATACAATTGGTCAAAGTCCCAGAAACCATCAAAAGCCACTGTATGTTAATAAAGCAGCAAGCTGGCTCTGGGCTGCTTTCTACATTTATGTGATAAAAAGCATAGGCAGGGTCTACCTTCTCAGGGGGTTCTAGTTTTCTGTCTCACTTCCTCCACATATTCAGTAGATTGGCTAAGTTTAGCTGAAGACTACACCACTCCTGTGGCCATGCAGGAGCCAAAGAGGTGATAAAAGCCTTGCTCAGACCTCATGCCTGAGCCACAGCTGCCTACCTCACCTTCAGCAGAGGTTTACTTCAGGGGATCGGGTACTTACGCAGCTAATGACAAAGTGGTATTTTGCTTCTCAATCTGCTACTGTCTCCTGTATATAAGGCCCCCTTGGAAGACCCACAGCAGAAGGAACAACTGGCAGGGCAGGATTCATGACATAATACCATCAACATCCACCCCAAATTATAAAGCCAAGTGACAGACTGTTTTCCAAGTTACTACCAAATGCCATATGTTACTTAGTGATAATTACTGCTTATGACAAAACCAACAGAAACAATGATAATTACATGGTGAGGCAACCATGTTATCTCTCATGCACCTGGAACATAATGCCTGTCATCACAGTAGTGACAAGAGGGATTAGGCTTCCCTCTGCTCCAGTGCTCTCATGGCAAGATTTTCCTCTCCTAGATAAAAAGGATTACTGTCATTTTAATAATATAGCTTAATAGGCTTTAGAAGTTCTAAAGGCTGATACCAGGCATTTTTATTCATCGGCTGATTTTAAAAAGACTGGAGGTGTTTTTCCCAGGTTGAACATACAAAAACACAAAAGTGAAGGCACAAGGGGACCCTTTCTGTACAGTCTCAGGTAGGAGATAGACTAGTTACATACTTGGGTTCTAGACTTCAAATCTGGGCTCTGTTACCTGCTAGCTATAAGACTGGACAGACAGCTAGTAGGCTTGTCATCTTTCTTCTCCAAGTCTCATTCTTAGTTATAAAGTAGACATAATAACAACTATCTTACAGGGTCACTGTGAAGATTAAATGAGATTGTGCTTCACACAAAGCTTGCCATTGACTGGGTGCTCACAAATATTAGTTTATCACTATAATGGCTTTGCTCCAGATCTTAGGGGAGACCTCCATCTCCCCTTCTTTTCCTCAGAGTAATTTTTTAAATTTATACAAAATCTCAATAGCCAAAAAGATCAAGCTATTGGTCTTTTTAGACTAGAAAGAGGACTAGAGGCCACTTCATCTGCTCCTAGAAAACACATTTGACCTGCCTCAGCTGACAAAGGGATTCTTCATGATTCTGTATGGTTCAGCTCAGTTCAATGATTGGGTCTTAGAACCAAACTTCAGCCCATGATTGTAAGTAACCTCACCATCAAGCATTCACTGGAATTTGCCCTCCATGTGGCACCTCGTAGCCCTGAACAGGAAATCAGGGGTCTCAGGCAACAGACATCTTGAATTACCATCTACCAACATAACCCTTTCACTTAAACACTGTTACAAGACTGACAGTTGAACACAATGACCCTCCTTTCATAGGGATGAGGAAATAGAGACTCAGAGATGTTGTTATATACCAAAGGCCACACCATCAGAAAGCTGAGAATCAAATCCAAGTCTTCTGTCTATAGACCCAAGTCTTTCCCTGGCCACTCATTCATATAAGACTCACATCAATGAGGTTGATGTGCTGACCAAACCAAAAGGTTTAGGTCATTTTCAATAAAATGAATTTCAATGATCCCTGACAAAGCCACTCTAATTCAGCATCTTTCTTTTTAATGATCATAAACAAAAAGCTTAGATTATCTTTGAAGTTTAAATAAGACAGGGTTTTAACACCCTTGATCTACAACATAAAAAAAAAAAAAAAAAAAAAAAAAAAAACAGCATCTCGTTCAAATATTTACATCTATACTGGTTCCAGAAAGCCTATTTATGAGTCAAATCAGAGCAGCAAGGCTCAGTGACAGAAGCAGCATAATTGGCCTCCTGTTCCCTTTTTATGGGTTTCCACTTCCCTATCATCCAGCCAGACTCTATTTCTCCTCCTCCCAGGAGAAGAAGTGAATGATCATCATTTCAACAAACCCTTTCACATTTTGTTGCTTCTCTGGGCACACTTTCTGCCACTTTTATAGGTTATGCACCATTGGAATCAGTAACCTTATAGAAATATGGTCAAGGGATTGTGATGTTTGCTCAGAAACAGACTTGATTTATCAGGCTAATAAGTATAGACAAAATTCTACAATTATGGAATTGTTCTTAGGTACAATATGAATGGTTTTAAAAAGCAGTATCATTTTCAATTCCAAAGCCCTTCTTTCCAAAGCCCTTCTCCTTCAGGAACAAGCTCTCTGACATCTTTGTAAAGTTCCTGCTGACCACCTAGTCAAAGGGACCACCCTCCTCCTGTCAGTCTTCCTGCTTCTTTATCTTATTTGGGGCTAGACTTCCCATAATATACCTATCCACAGTAACTGTCCAATAAATACATATTGAAAATATATATATAAGACTAAACATAGGAGGGGAAAAAATCAGATTGATGTGTATCTAGCAAATTTGCTAAAATGCCAAAACTGGACACCAGGGCTTCAAACTCGGACTTGGTACCATTGAGGTCTTAGAACTTTCCACATTTTTACAACATTTCATGAACAGACTACTTCAAGCAAACATGTATTAAGTAGGCAGTTTGTAACAGGCCCTGTGGGAAGGCTCAAGAATACAAAATAATGATTGGGTCATGGACATTGGGGAGGGAATGTGCTATGATGAGTGCTATGAAGTGTGTAAACCTGGCGATTCACAGACCTGTACCCCTGGGTCTAATAATACATTATATGTTAATAAAAAATAAAAAATTTTAAAAAATACAAAATAATCAAATAAAGGAGCATAGTGCCCATCTTTGGTGTTCACAGGGATGGGGATAAGTAGGGGTAGGAATAGTGAAGAAAAATGTAAATAAACATGACCATGTAGTAGATGCTATACAGAATGATCAGTGAGGTGCTGAAGAATTACAAAGAAAGATGCATTTCCTGTTCCCTGGGAAGGCCAGAAGAGCCTTCATGAGGAAGTGAAACTGGCCCAAAACGCTGAGTAATGTTTTTAAGGCAGACACAGAGAGAAAAGACACTCCTGGCATAGGGTACTCTATATACAAAGAAAGAGGGGCACTTTAGATAGACAGGATACTGTACTTCAGTCTGACTTTAGCATGAGAAGGACTAGAAGGAAAAGTAGAGAAAAAAGTAGAGCAAATTGTGAAAGAGCTTGTGTACCATCCAGAAGTTAGAACACAATGAAGAGCCATAGAAAGGGTTAAATAGTGTTTACCAGTCACCAGTGAATTAGAATACATACATATGCTGTGACATGGGCATCAGATCTTTCTCAGAAGAGTCATTCCCAAAAGGGCAATGGGGGTAGACTGATGAGCAAGTCATTGATTAGGCAATTCACTTCATTCAGCTCTGAGGAGAGCTTGGCCTTTGAGGCAAAAAGTAGGTTTAGAGTCAGATCTTGGAAATACAATACAAATGCGGATGGCTGGAGCACTGAGACCCTAGCAGTCAGAGAGAGAAGCAGCATATGAGAATGGATTGAGGAAGCCTGGAACCAAGGATAGAAACAACCAATAAGGCTTCCTCCCTTAAGAGCCCACTTTCCAAGGTGTCTCAGCCAAGGTTCCCAAAAATTTGACCCAGAAGAGGGCACTGCTATCTATCACCTGGGGAACTGCATATAAAACAAGCAAAAAGTCTGGCAGAAATTGGGAAGGGACCACTGTAGCTCATGTTCAGGATATCCATGGCACAGCTCAAGCCCAAATCTTGTTTTGTAATTCATGTCTCAGTTCAAATGTCTCCTCCTCACTGACCCTTCTATCTCTAAAACAGCCTCATACATCAGTCACTCACTGGGGATTTGTCATTGTCTTCAAAGCACTCAGCAGTCTCTGAAATTATGTGGTTTACTTATTTACTTCTGTATTTTCTTCTACTTCTCCCCACTAAAATGGTGGCCACATCTGTTTACTGTTCCCAGAAGATCTGAGGAAGTACATAAACACTGTGTTCGTTGTTAAGCATTATGTAAAACGTAGTTAATAAATTTTTATTTATCTAGCTTTCTTTTTGTTTCCTTTCAATATTTCTTCTTTTACATTTTGGCTTACAAAAATATATCTTCCATCCAAAGCTGGCATAAATATACTACTCCACTCCCTTCTAGATTTTTGTAAGCTCTAAAAGAAATATTCAACTCTTTTTTTCCCTCTGAAAATTATCTTAGTGTATAGGATAAGCAATGAAATGAAGTCATTATATTTTGTAATGACATTCAACCACCCACTATTACATTCAATAATCATTTCTTTTCTCATTATTATAACACTTTGGTTAAATCTTCTGGTCCTAAATGTATTCAGACTTTCTTTAAAAACATATTTTTAAACATCTATTAAAATAATTTAAATCTTTCTGAATTCATCAAATTTTCAACTCTGTATCATGTAGTTTTGCTAGTCACTTTTCTAAAATGCTTTAAACTTTACACAGCAATGATGTTGTTATTGCCTTTAAAAAAAAAAAAGCTTTTGGTACTCTTACCCACTCTTACATAAGGATTTATACTAAAAATTTTTCAAGGTCTATGGAATATTCTGCAAAAGTTACACTATGGATAAAATGAACTAGGGGAAGTAGCAGAAAGAGGAATTAAGAAAACAATCCCACTTATAATTGCTCCAAAAACAGTAAAAATCCCTAGGAATAAACTTAACCAAGAAGTGGGGGCGCCTGGGTGGTTCAATGGGTTGAAGCCTCTGCCTTTGGCTCAGGTCATGATCCCAGAGTCCTGGGATCAAGCCTTGCATCAGGCTCTCTGCTCAGAGGGAGCCTGCTTCCTCCGCTCTCTCTGCCTGCTTCTCTGCCTACTTGTGATCTCTGTCACATAAATAAATAAAAATCTTTAAAAAAAAAAACTTAACCAGGAAGTGAATACCCTCTACTCTGATGGCTATTAAAAAAGTGATGAAAGAAATTGAAGACAACACAAATACAAAAATATCCCTTGCTTATATATCGGGAGAATAAATATTAGTAAAATGTCCATATGTCCCAAAGCAATCCACAGATTTAATACAATCTCTATTAAAACACAAGTAACATTTTTCTCAGAATGAGAACAAATAATCCTAAAATTTGTATGGAACCATAAGGACTCTGATTAGCCAAAGCAATCTTGAGAAAGAAGTAAAAAGCATCACAATCCCAGATTTGAAGATATACTACAAAACTACAGTAATCAAAACAGTATGGTATTGGCACAAAAATAGACATATACATAAACAGAAAAGAACAGAAAACTCAGAAATGAACCTACAATTATATGGTAATTGATCTATGAAAAGGAGGCAAAAATATCCTATGGGAAAAAAAGAGTTCAACAAATGGTTTTGAGAAAACTGGATAGCCACATGCAAAAGAACGAATCTGGACTACTTTCTTATACATTCTTACACAAAAATAAACTCAAATGGACTAAAGGCCTAAATGTGAGACCTGAAACTGTAAAATTCCTCAAAGAAAATATTGTCAGTAATCTCTCTGACACTGGCTGTAGAAACTTTTTTCTAGATGTTTCCTGATGCACGGGAAACATATGCAAAATTAAGACTACACCAAAATAAAAATATTTTGCACAGCAAAGGAAACCATCAACAAAACAAAAAGGCAACCCATCAAATGGGAGCAGACATTTGCAAATAACATACCTAATGAGGGGTTATTATTCAAAATATATAAACAACTTATACAGTTCAACACCAAATGACAGGTAATCCAATTAAAAACTGGCAGAAGAGGGGTCAATTGAGCTCAGTCAATTGAGCATGCAACTCTTAATTCTGAGGTCCTGAGTTTGACCCCCATGTGTGGTGCAGAGTTTACTTAAAAAAAAAAAAAGAAAATGGGAAGAAACCATGAGCAGACATTTCTCCAAAAAAGTCTTCCAGATGATCAACAGACACTTGAGAAGACACTCAACATCACTCCTCATAAGGGAAATCCAAATCAAAGCTCCCATGAGCTCCCTGACACCGGTCAGAATAGCTAAAATCAACAACACGAGGAACAGCTGTTGGCAAGGATGTGGAGAAGAAGGATCCCTCATGCACTATTGGTGGGAATGCAAACTTGTGCAACCACTGTGGAAAACAATATTCTTAAAAAAAAAATTAATGATATAATTAGCGTATGATTCAGTAATTCCACCTCTGGGTACACATCCAAAGAAAACAAAAACACAAATTTGAAAATATATATTCACCCCTACGCTTATTGCAGCTTTATTTACAATAGTGAACATATGGAAGCAACCCACGTGTCCACGGATTGATGAATGGATACAGAAGTCACACACACACACACACACACAACAGAATGTCACTCGGCCGTAAAAATGAAATCTTGCCATTTGAAACAACATGGATGAATCTAGAGGCTAAGTGAAATAAGTCAGAGAAAGACAAATACCTTATGATTTCATTCATATGTGGAATTTAAGAAACAAAGCAAACAAAAAGAGACAAACTAAGAAACAGCCTCTTAACTCTTGAGAACAGACTGATGGTTTCAGAGGGTGTGGGAGGAGATGGGTAAAATAGGGGATTAAGAGTTTGCTTATTTTGATGAGCACTGAGTAAAGTATAGAATTATTTGATCACTATATTGTACACATGAAAATATAATACTATATGTTAATTGTACTTAAATTTAAAATTATTTTTAGAATTAAAAAAATTAATCAACTAGGAGATAGTACCACCTTTATGCTATTTGGTATAACCTGCCAGGAAGAGGACATAGCTCTCCCTTTATTCATGTCTTCTTTTGCTTTTCTCAATAAGGCTACATAATTTGTTTTTATGGGAGAAAAAAAAATTTGTGGGGGTACCTGGGTGGCTCAGTGGGTTAAAGCCTCTGCCTTTGGCTCAGGTCATGATCCCAGGATCCTGGGATCGAGCCCCGCATCAGACTCTCTGCTCAACGGGGAGACTGCTTCCTTCTCTCTCTCTGCCTACTTGTGATCTCTGTCTGTCAAATAAATAAATAAAATCTTTTAAAAAAATTGTGTTTTAGGAAAAAATATTAAGTATAATATAGAGGTAATAGGCTACATGAGGGATGAGAGCATTAGCCAGTTTCATGAAAAGTTTTTTTTTTTTTTCAGAAATTTACAAGCTCTGCATTAGTAGAATATAAACAGGAATGCAATTGATTGTTGCAGATTTGTTGTATATCTTATGTCTCCTGTCTTATTGCTATCAATAATTTTAGTTGAATATTTAGGGATATAACCAAGATATCGGCAAAAATGACTCATTCATTTCCTATTGTCATTTCTTTCAATCACTGAAAATGCTTTATTGAGTGCCAAGTGTGTACTGCACACATTGGATACACGCTATTCTCTGCTACACACAAAAGAATCAGAAACAAACAACAACTAAAAGCAGCCCTTTAAATTATTCAGAATCTGAAAAGGGAAACACACAAGCAAGCCACTGACTGAAAGCATAGGAGAGTAAGGAGATTTCATTGCTAAGTGTAGGACGTAACATATTTTCTGCAGAAAAGAGATTACCAGCATCTTGGAGAGCATCTGCAAGAGAAAGAGTACCAGCTGTTCTAATGCCAGTTAACTTATTATGCAAAGTAGGTGGATTTTGAAGGGCACTCAGGTCACTGCAGCAGTGACCTGCAGTGAATCCCCTGCTGGGCCACCCAGGTACCCCTTTGAGTCCATGGCACTCATCTTCCCTGTTGCTGGGAATGCTGACTGCTCAAGGCTCATTAGTGAGTCCGTCTTCTAAATGAGCTGCCTTACCCAAGACTGTTCCCCTCTCTGGTTACACACTTGCCCACATAAATGACCAAATAATGCAGGGCACAAAAGCTGCTATTGAGACCAGAGGGTCTCAATTTCTCAAAAATCTGATCTTTGTTGTGCATTTCTTTTTCCTTTTTTAGTTTGGTTTTGTTTTTTGTTGGTGTTTGGTTTTTGTTTTTTGTTTTTTGTTTTGTTTGGTGGGAAGGTGGTTTTTGATTTTTGTTTTTGTTTTTGATCTCACCCCTCTGGTACAGAATCAAGGCTCTCTGCTATCATTATACTTCTGTATCTCCAACACCAAAAACAGCACATAGTTGTGCTCAGTGAACATTTCCTGAGTATATAAATAGAATTGGGATCCTCCCTTGCTCTTCCCAGGTACACCAACAGCTGGACCCCTGCCCCCGAGCCCCAGAGGCTGTGGAGAGCTGCTCCTAACAGACCTCCTGTGCAGGTCTCTGGACACTTCCTGTTCTTGGAATCTTACTGCTTGTGGAACCTTCATTATTTCCTTTTTGATCTCCTGGCTGTTGACACTTGCCTGAACCTGAAGTTGGTACACTTCTTTCCAATTACCTTCTTTTCCTTCTTGCTTATACGCTACTTCATCACCTAGAGTGGATTTCCTCCCAACTTTCGCCCATCTCTAGTACATGGCTGAGGCAAAATTCAGACCCAAAGACATTTGATCTCAAAATTACATTCTGTCCACTTGACCATGCTGCCATTGAAAACATAGTAATTACAACTAAGCTTATAACAAGCATTTGTATACCACTTTACAGTTTACAAAGCACCGATATCTCACAGCTAGGTCAATACTTAATAACATTAATTACCTAGCATATGACCCTTGGGGTCAGTGTAGCCAGGTCTCCTGGAAAATACCTGATCTTTCAGAAACCTCTTCTAACCACAAATTTACTTTAAGACAAATATAATTAAATTCAGAAATCCCAAACAATAATAATCAAGTTGGTAGTGGCACAGAGACCCCCAAATTCCCCATGCTGCCTGAACTTCCATCCATAGCTGCCCATCACTTCAGAGGGCTGAAGAAATGGGAGTGTCTTGGGTCGTTCTCCCTGAGCCTCAGTTTTTGGTACCATCCAGCTTCCTCCTCCATCACACCTGCAGGCTTAGTGTCTCTGACATGGCCTCAGCTGTACCCATGGCTCCATGGGTCATATTGGAATCTGCTGCTGTCCCTTCACATTGTCCTTATAAAAGAAGCTGGACCTAATTGCAGTCCTTCTCCATTCTGATGCCCTCCTGTTGTTACTAGCCCATCACCATCTTCTTCTTCCAGAATCGTTCCTCTTCTCTAGACAGTCACCACAGGCTTCCTTTGACATGACGTTTCCTAATAAGACTTTCAGCCTCTCCATCCATAAATCTTGAGTTATAACCACGTAGCATTATATCCGGTGCTAAGTAAAATCCTCCAAAGTGGCAGGTGCAAGGATTATTACCATGCTGACCAGCATTTAATCAAGAAGAAAACTAAGTCAGTGATTAACCCAAATTCACATTTTCATTACATGATGGAATCTGATGCGAGATTTTCTAGCTCTAGGGTTTTGGCCCAACCACTGCACCATTTGACACATAATAGCAATAACATCAAAAGCCGTAAAAACTGCTTACTAGAGGCACCTGGGTGGCTCAGTGGGTTAAAGCCTCTGCCTTCGGCTCAGGTCATGATCCCGGGGTCCTGGGATGGAGCCTTGCATCAGGCTCTCTGCTTGGCAGGGAGCCTGCTTCCCCCTTTCTCTCTGCCTGCCTCTGGGCCTACTTGTGATCTCTGTCAAATAAATAAATAAATAAATAAATCTTTTTTTTAAAAAAACCTGCTTACTATATGCTAAACACTGGCCTAAACTGCTACCGTACACTGTTCATGCAGTCCTCAAGACAATGCTCTTTTCATGGAATACGTAAAGGATACCATCTACATTTTACCCAAGGGAACAGAGATTGAGGTCATACGCAATATGTGGTCTTGTCACATAAGCAGGAGATGGTGGAATGGAGATCTGACCCAATCCTCGTTGATTGCTCCACATGGTGCAAAATTTAGCTGTTATCCTGATACAAGTCATTCCCCTGTTGGATTTGTGACATTATGACCACAGAATGCACTGCCCAGAGCCACCATGACTCACATGGCACGTGTCTCCTATTCTTACCAGTCATTTCTCAAGCTTTAATTGCTTTATAAAAACACAGTTACATCTCTGTTCATTTGTGTTTTCTCAAGTAATACTGGAACATTTATTTCAGACAAATTCTTCCTTGAAAATTCTCTTACAGACACCATAAACATAGGTCATCTGCCATATCTTCAGCATGTTCAGCAACATGTGAAAAAGAGGAATGGAACTAGTATCTACTGAATGTTCACTTTGTATTACTCACTTGATGTGCCTCAATGTCGTATAAACAACAATCTGTGAAATAGGTATCATAAACCCACTTTACAGATGAAGAAATTAGGTTCAAAAAAAAGAATTCCCGGGACCCTGGGTGGCTCAGTGGGTTAAGACTCTGCCTTCGGCTCAGGTCATGATCTCAGGGTCCTGGGATCGAGCCCCACATCAGGCTTTCTGCTCAGTGGGGAGCCTGCTTCCTCTTCTCTCTGCCTGCCTTTCTGCCTATTTGTGAGCTCTGTCAAATAAATAAATAAAATCTTTAAAAAAAAAAAAAAAAAAAGTAACTCTCCCAGAACCATGCAACTTCCAAATGGCAAAGAATTCACATTCAGATCTGCCTGACTCCAAAGCAGAATATGTTTCCCACCACACACATGCAAGCTAATACAATCCTATACTGTGGAGGGAGCACATTACCTTCTAAGCAATAATACAAAATTTCCAGACTAAGTCTTTTGCATTTCATCAGTATTTTTGCATTTCCCCCCCAAGACCTCATAGGACCACTTGGACCTTCCTGTCTGTGAAGCAGAGGCATTTTGAATGTTAGTACTTAAAAAAAAAAAAAAAAAAAAAAAAAGGCCAAATACACGTAACTCCAAAGCACCAAAAAGCTTACATCAGAATTCATCTAATTTGTTAGAAATACTATTTGTTACCTTGTACTGAGAAAATCATGTTTACTGTGTATATTGCTGGGGGCAAACTAAGAAGATTTCAGAGTTAATTTCCCCTCATAAATAATACATGGCCAAGCCAAAAATACAAAGGCCTTTGCCTTAGGACTTCATCTTTAGGCTACTGATGCCATCTATCGGGCCCTCAGCTGCCTGCAGCCGTGCCTGCAGCTAGGGACAATGAACACTGAATGTCCCCCCACACACACCTAGACTGATGTGTCTGTGGCTCTCTGGCCCAGAAAAGGATAAAGCTTTATGTTACAGCAGATGTCCTATAAAGGGATTCATTTCAAAAGGTTGTTTTTGTTTTTCTTCAAAAAGGATGGCATTGGGGCGCTTGGGTGGCTCAGTGGGTTAAAGCCTCTGCCTTCGGCTCAGGTCATGATCCCAGGGTCCTGGGATTAACCCCCACATCGGGCTTTCTGCTCAGCGGGGAACTTGCTTCCTCCTCTCTCTCTGCCTACTTGTGATCTCTCTCTATCAAATAAATAAATAAATAAAATCTTTAAAAAAAAAAAAAAAAGGATGGCTTTTTCCCACCAGAAAGGCAGTAAGATGGGGAGATTCCCCCCATTGAAGACAAACACAATGGAATAGTGATAAAAATATATCAGCCAGAAAGCAATACTTTGGCTGAGACAGCCCATGGAATTAGTAAGAGAGGAACAAGCATGCAGTGTTCTGCATTGCAGGGGGCACAGACAAGGTAAATCCCAATGGAAAACCTGTCATCCGCCAGACAGTATGTGAGGAGTTCTCATGTCTTCAGGGCTCACAACGTGGTCCCTAAATGGGCTTCAGGGACCCTATGTATCCCCTGAAATTTTATGCAAAATGGCTTTCATATTTTTTTTCCTCAGTGGCAGATTTATAGATTTCACTAGTTTAATAAAGTTCCCACATACTAAAGGGATGAAAACCACAGCACAGTTATCTGAGAAGACAAACTCATGTGAACAAAGAGCGAGTTTTGGAGTGATACACAGTAAGTGTAAATCTATTTTGCCACTGTTCAGCTGCATGACCCTAAACATGCACACACAGACATACTTTGATTCTCTGCCTCAGTTTCCCCATTTTAGAGATGCAGATTAACTGCACCTAGGAGAAAGGAAATGACTTGCCAAAGGTCAGATACTAGGGTATCCTAGAGCCAGAGCTCCAACCGTTTTGCCTTCCCAAGCCTACCAATTGTTTTACTATTTTTCCTTCTCTTCATTAAAAACCCTACCCTGCCTGACCCACCGCCAACACTGAAGGACAGCTGTCTTTAAACAGGGCCAGTTCCATGAGCTTGCAACCGGTGCAGCTATGCAGGGATCCATGCTCAAAAGAGTCCCTGCACTTGGAGTTTGATACTCTATAGTCATCATCTGGAGATTAAGGATTTTGTCTTTGAATTCATGCTCTCTAAGTGAGGTCTAATGGGACAAAGGACCACGAGGGTTGGGAGGGACTCAGAGCTTCAGCTCAGAATTGGTCTTACTTCTTGCAAACTCCTCACCTCCCCCATCGCTCTCAGTCTCCTCTGCCAAGTCCGCTCATTCCCAGCTCTGTACCCTAGCCCCTTCCCGCCTTCCCTTCCCCAAATGACTGCCTGCAGACCTCCACTCAGGGTGAAAACCACCAGATCTCAAGGCCCCATTCTTCTATCACCTCCCTCCAGTTCCCTCAAAGGGCCTGGGAACAGGGGAGGGGAGGAAACAAGTAGGGGATGATCTGAGGGTAGGACAGGGCAGTGCCCGTCCCTGCCACAGGATAGGAGTGGGCAATACATAGGAGACCTCTCATCCGCCCCGAATCCCAGCACAAGGCACATCCCTACACAGAAGGTGCAAATCTCTGATGGTTGCTCTTTGTCTTGGAGGTTTAGGATGGGAACCCATGGCAGGAGACTGACTACCCTGCCCTGCTAGAACCTCATGTTTCTATTTTGCCCTGAGTCCCACAAATTATGTAGCTGACCTTGTCCTTAAAGAAAAATATATGTGTATTTTAATATTGAGGAATAAATGCTAATCAGCTGCTATTACTTGAACTCATGCTTTTAACTTTTCCTGCTAAATCCTCTCTCTGCTGGCATTAGCACTTTGGCTTCTTATCTATATACATCATCAATTATTTGGGTATGAGAGTGCAAACAAATAAAAAATTCAATTGTATCAAAAAACGGACTATATATAAAACACTACACTAAAGATGTCCTATCATATGGAACCATATGGAATTTCTATTTTAAAAACCGAAGGGGAAAAAATGGACTAGTTGGGATAATTCTAATATCTTCCCTTGTCCTTACTGACTTTTCTATGTTACAGCTCTGTCTGGTAGTTAGCACAGGAAGGCCTATTGGGGATTAGTTCCTTTTACAGAGCTAAAAGCCTTGCTTTCTTTCTTTTCCTATTTTTTTCTTAAGGAAATAGGTGGCAAGCTATATTTTCTGGTCCCAGCCAGAGTGCTTAATCCATGGTATTGATGAAATAACATACATCAGTTCAGATCTCAAGGATTCACCCACTCAAAGATTCACCCACTTTCTCTCATCTTTTTTTCCTTTTCCCCAAAGCCCATATGAGTAGACTTATACAGGCAAAATCAGAAGTTGGAGAAGTTATTCTGACGTCCTGTTCTCTTGGGTCCAAATCAATCTTTTCCACCTCAGACCTTCATCCACATTATCAATTAGGTGACCAATTTAAAGACAAATGTCATCATCTTGTTCCTATAGGTCTCCAATGTTTAAAGACCAGTTTTCACTAGGAGAACCCGTTCTACCCATGCATTCAGGGGTCCTGAAACAACTTACCATAAGACAGCATATAGAAGAAATAATTTCACTAGCACACAAATACACACACACACACACACACACACACACACACACACACGAGGTAGACAAGGCTACAGCCCAAACATATCTCAAAGAGAAAGACTGTCACAAAAAAACATCATAAACAATCTGCCAGTTTTGTCCTTCTCCCAAATCCATGAAACAAAGGGGTTAAGAAGAGAGATTGCCAATCCCACCCTTTTTTTTTTTAAGATTTTATTTATTTATTTGACAGAGGGAGATCACAGTAGACAGAGAGGCAAACAGAGAGAGGGGGGGGGGAAGCAGGCTCCCTGCCGAGCAGAGGCCCGATGAGGGACTCGATCCCAGGACCCCGAGATCATGACCTGAGCCGAAGGCAGCAGCTTAACCCACTGAGCCATCCAGGTACCCCCAAACCCACCCTTTTAACCACAGAGATATTTAACACCTGGGTTTTATTTTTGAAAAAGGAAGTAAACTTTTAGTGTCTAATTTAGAGGGACCTAGTCCCTTGGTAGGAATACTAGGGATAATGCAAGCTCATTAAAGCAGTTAGCTGGAATAGGAAGCAGGCAAAGGGAAACTTCTATGCAGAGGTCTGGCAAGGTATCCAGCTGGCCTGTGAGAGCACAAAGACAGGATAGAATGGTGACAGGACAGCAGTGACTCCAGCCTGCTAGGGACACCCCCAGGGAAATCTCTCCAGTAGTTCTATTATAGTGCTCATCATACTCAATTATACTCTCATGCTTAATTGTCTACCACCCCTACTCGACTGTGAATTCCTCCAGGGCAAAGACTCTGCTAACTTCTTTTGGCCTCAATGCCCATGCTAAGTGTAAAGTCTCTACCTCCAACAGTTGGTTGGGGTGCAAAGGGCTTGAGGATACACATCCTTAATTGAAACCTGCGCCACTGCATTTTCTTAAGGCCGGTTCCTCCTGGAGAATCACGATCACAGTCCTAGTATTTTTTCCCTTTCATACAGTTATGCATCTGCCAGTCCTAAGGACGGCAACGGCATATTGATCCTGGTTGTGAGACTACTTACTGCACACAGTAGTCTTTCCTTCCTGCTCCACATTGTATTATCGTTAGAGCTAGCCCCAAATTACCAAATTCTAGCACCCTCCAACCAGCAGACAGAAAGGCTTATGAGCTCTAAATGGAACTTAGGGAATAAATAAATAAATAAATGGAACTTAGAAGCTTCAAACAATTCAATAGACCTCCGCCAAGTGCATCCTCTGTCACCTGAAGCCTTGTCAAACCCTGACTAAGGGGCTGGCATATTTCATCATCCGTCAGTCTCCACCAGCCTCACTCTACCGAAGACAGCCTATTTTGAAGAACAGGACGAATGAGCCTTCAGTGTGTAGCTCGCTCTTCCCCATGATTTCTGCCGGAAATACCAATATAGACCAACTGTCCAATTTTCCATGATCCACACCACAATTGGGGAACATTCTACCTGCCATCTGTCACTTTTTTTCCGTCAGATTTCTCACAAGGCAAAGGAAACTGATTGTGTTTTTACATATAAATTAAATTGATACCGGTAATAAAACACCTGACTGAGTTGTGCGAGTTAATAAATGCAGCCTGTTCAGGATAACTATGTCTGCACAAGATGGAGTGGCAGTAATCTGTCAGCAGTCCCAGGCCCTGTTGCCAGCCTGCTCCTAACCTGAAGCTGATCTCAGTGGCCCATGGAGGGTCTTTTTTCTCTCTGTCCTACCCATTAATTTTCTTCAGAGTATGAATGCTGTGGGACTGCCAGATCTTGTAGCGAGACTCTCCTCAGTCAGGCAGTGATGCGCAATGAGAGGAGCCCCCCCACTTTGGGCCAGGCAGACTCGGGTAAGGATCCCCATGATTCCTAATAGTAGAGTGCCCTTAGGTAATTCACTGGTCTCCAAACCTCAGCTTCTTCAATGTGCAATATTGCAATACTTGTCTTTGAAGGTTCTTATGGGATTAGAAATAAAGTATGTAGGGGCACCTGGGTGGCTCAGTGGGTTAAACCTCTGCCTTCATTCAGTTCAGCTCATGATCCCGGGGTCCTGGGTTTGAGTCCCGCATCGGGCTCTCTGCTCAGCAGGGAGCCTGCTTCCTCCTCTCTCTCTCTCTGCCTGCCTCTCTGCCTACTTGTGATCTCTCTCTGTCAAATAAATAAATAAAACCTTAAAAAAAAAAAAAAAGAAAAAAGAAAGAAAATATGTAAAACACCCAGCTTGCTGCTGGCCATCCAGTGGCCAGACATAAGCCATCATTTGGTGTTAGCCTCCACTAAAAAACCATACCTGTGTTATTATTATGCTGCTGTTATTTTTAACCATTTGAGTAGATTATTCGGGAGTATGGAAGATTTTTCCAGAATGAGATAAACAGGATTAGAAAGGTAATACCCACTTGGTGGAATAAAATAAAACTATTATTTAAGTCAAGGAGGCTTTCTCCTATGTTAGCTAGGTCCCTTTAGTTCATTCCAACTATTTTATCTACAGGTAGAAATAAGGAGAACAGGAATTTCAACATTAGACTCAGACCTCACCTAGATAAGAACATTGCCAAAAACCTAGAAGATCATTCAAGATTCAACAGAGCCCGAGCAACCAAGTTTTCCTGTCATTTCCTCAACAACCACTTCCACCGTCCAACTGCTGTGCCATTAAGTAACTCAATACTCTCCTTATCCACTTCTCTGCTTCTACTGTGATAAGTGACATGATGTCCTCCTTTCTGGCTTTTACAAGGTTTTTACTTATATATAACTTCTACCTATTCAGGGGTCCTAAAGCTCATGACTTCTACTACTTCATGAAGCCTGTCAACATGTCTCATGATGTCCTCTTTGTGTTCTCTGCCTCCATGGACAACCACGAACTCTACATCTCATATTCAAACTCCCCAGTGGAGAAGATATTCACAGTTCAGTTTATCACTGCCAAAAATAATCACCAACACCCGAGCAGGGAGTTGCTCTTACACCAAGCTACCACAACTCAGATGTCAGCCTCAGTTCAGATAACTACCCCTTGTCCAGTGAGTTACAGCCAGGACCTTGAATCAAAATTCTGCCTAGGCACAGGGTGACTCACCTCCCCCTACCCCTGAGAGCTACTTCCACCCACAGCAGACTGTGGGCTTGGCAGGCAGTCAGCACAACAGATTCCTCTCCAAAACATCTCTTTCCTCAGACATTTTCAATCCAGAAAGGGCTTATAACATTAAACAGAGAATTGATTACTGTACCAGAGATTGTACTTATTATACAGGATTGCTCGTTTCACAAATTTCAGAGTAATCAGAACAACAAAACACCATACCTAAACCGTATCCTTTGGAATAGGGAGCTTTTGAATCATGAAAGACTTTGTATTTATGCAAAATGTGACCAAGTTAATATGAAATCCATTTTCAGGGTAACTGGGAAATTTTCAAGATGTTGTGTCATAGAAGCAGGGTGTGATACATAACTCAGTCCGATTCCTGATCCTGTATTTAGCATCTCCTCTTCAGTAAGCATTTATGGACCATACACTAACAAACACAAGTGCTTGCTGATTGTTTCAATACCTATGGATGATGAGGGATAGTTTCAAAATAGCTTTGGTGAATGCCAGGTGGTGAGCCCTGTGAAAATTGGTAAAACAATTACATTTCATGCCTGAAATTCACACCTCTAATCGTGATGTTCCACTGTTTTATTTCTTGGCAACACATCCTTAACTCATTCCCTTGCAGCATTAAAAACTAACAATTCAACAAAGCCAACTCTCTTTGCTTGTAATCTGGACGAGCTTCTGTTTTATTCTGTCAAGAAACATTCATGGGGGAAGGGGGGTTAGAAATCCTTGACCAAACCAGGAGCTTCTTTTTTTAATGTTTGGGAGGATCATACTGCACTTTATGGCAGTTTAAGGCAATTTGCATGACTTACTAAGTGATGAAAAGCAAAGTAACATTGTTTTATGAATGATCACGAGGTCAGAGGACTCAAGGGCAACATAGAACAGCAGGAACAATCTCGCCTGTGAAATGCTGCTGAGGGCAGTTACCCAGATGTCATTCCTGCAAAAGCATCAGTCCAACAATTTCATGTCTCACACCGGCTGGATGGACCATATCTGAGCAGCCCCTGTGTGGTGCTTTTGTAATGTAGAATTCACTGTATGAAAGGCATGAAGAGGCTTAGCAGGTAACGTCCATGATCCCCCAGGCAACAAAATCCTTTTGCTTAGAAGAATAAATTGAAATTATCTATATAAGGGGCTGTCTCTCCAGTTAGAAGGAAAGAGCCCTTCATCTCTACTGCCTCACTATCTAGCATAGAGCAGACAGCCAATGAAAGCTTGTTGAGGTGCTGTTCTCCCAGCTCAGACATCTCCTTTGTGAACTGCTGATGACATTTAGAAACAAAAGGGGAGAATGAGCTAAGGATGGTTTACGGGGATGACAGTGTATAGTTTTCTATCGTATACGTATATGTCTGTGTCATATAATATGTGTATACGTAAATACGCTTTACATATATGTATGTATGTATATCAGTGGGTTCCAGTGTCACCAGAATGATTAAGACTATTCGAAGGTCAGCCCAAACTATTTCTACTCATTCAATATAAATATTCCTCTTGTTAAGGACTGTTCTATACCAGAACAGTTCCCAAATTTGCTTAAAATTTCCATCCTCAACATTGTTACGGACTGTCCCGCCCTCATCCCAGTTCGCTCTGCAAAATGATACTTTCCACCTAACTTGCCACCTCAAGAAGAACCACCCTGAGCTGTGTATTTGTGCAGGTTTCTCTGCTTTGGAAGTCTGTACAAATGGGTTGGAAAGAAAAGTGCTTTTGAAAACATATAGTCAAGGACTTATGTTCAATGTGTCTCCAGTTACTTAATTTCTATAAATCTCAGTTACTTCTCTAAAATAAGCATAATAATAGTAGCTTTGTAGTAGGGGTGTTACACAGGTTTAATTAGATAATGTATATAAAGTACTTAATACAGTGTTTGGCACATAATAACCTCTTTTAAAAAACTGTTACTTACCTGGGTACCTAGGTGGCTCAGTGGATTGGGTGGCTTTTAGCTCAGGTCATGATCCCAGGGTCCTAAGATTGAGCCCTGCATGGGGATTCCCACTCAGCAGGGTGTCTGCTTCTCCCTCTCCCTCTGCCCCTCCTGCCTGCTCATTCCTGCTTTCTCTTTCTCTCAAAAATAGTCTTTTTTTAAAACTCCTACTTATTACCATTACCATTTCTTTATGTTATTGTGTTGTCTGAACATAGTGAATTATAAACCGTAGTACTGAATCTCTTCCTGCTCTTTGTTCTGATGGGATGAAATAAACAGCAAAGCCACTTTTTCATTTGCATATGAACCAAAACACAGACTCCCCAGGCAGAGAACACCTAATATTTCTACTCTAATACTGTTAAATATAGTCCCCATTCCTTAACATAGAAGTACTTTAAATTTACCACGGTATGGGCTATACTTTAGCAGTCTTAGCAAGTAGGATTATTAACTGTCACAAAATCCCTTACCTTACAGATGAGAAGAAAAGATCTTGAATTCTATGTAAATTTTAGTTATCTCCTAACATTCTTTCTTAGCATCAACCTAAACCCTTAATCCCGAGGACAATTATCCTGAAATATTTCCTTCAGCAGATATTAAAGGAATGAGGAGTGTAATGCTATACCGTACCTAATAAGCTCTTTTGGCCAATCTCTACTCAATCAACTCTCTGGTTTAAGTCTTCACCCCTATAGCCTGATGACTGAGGCTATCACTGAAGCTGACTGCTTAGAAGTGATAGGTCTCTTGAAATGTGTTCACGCATTTTCCATACCCAAAGCCAGGTTGTTAATCTGCCAAGAGCCAGTGTTGTTTATTCTCAAATCCTTTTCTGCTTATTGTAGGTGATTTTGTGATCATGTTATTTAATTAACTATGATATAAAGCCATTAGATATGGGTACAAAAAGAGAGCTGCTATACCAGTAAAATTAAATAGAATGTTTTGAAAAGAATCAATGAAGGTGAGTCATTTTTAAATGCTATTAAATTAGCAATAAGAGAAAAGGTTTCAAAAAATTGGGAGGAGGGGCACATGGGAGGCTCAGTTGGTTAAGCATCTGCCTTCAGCTCAGGTCATGATCCCAGGACCCTGGGATTGAGCTTCTCCCTCTCCATCTGCCCCTCCCCCAGCCCCATCCCCAACCTACTTGTGCACGCTCTCTCTCTCAAATAAAAAAAAATTGGGAGGAAAAACTATAAAATTTTGAAAAGGTTTTGCATTTGCTTTACTTGACAAATAACCTGAGTTTTAGCTCCACTTCAGAGGAATGAAACCTGGAGATTGTAAACAGTGCAATGTAGGTGGGGTTTATCCAAGTAAAATGACCATGTCCTCCTGTCAGCAAACTCATAATCAAATAGAAAACATGATCCTACATTAAAAGATTGATAACTAAATATACACTTGACCATTATAAGTTCAAGCAAAATGTTTAAGGTACTATACATCATTTTAATGGTATGTTAAGCAATTTTTCTTCAATTAACCAAAAAATAACTAATAAAAATCACATGGCCTCACAGTTGCCTTGATTATACAATGTAACCCAAGTCTATCATAACTGTTGAAACATAGCAGACCATTAGTAAAAGCTGGAGGGCAGGAAGGCAAGCACAGAGAGAGGAAGAGTGGAATAAATGAATGGCTTTGAAGATTTAAGTAAAAATTTGTTTTTTAGGCTAACAAAGTGGACAGCAAGAAAGATGCAACCCCTGGACAGTGCATCTGAAGGTGAGAAGAAGCACATAGTTTGCCGCATTTCACTCCCACAAATGCTTTCAAATAAAAACATTTCCTACCAAGAAGAGATTCACTATATAAACTAAATTCCCAAGAAACTTGAGAAGAATCTCCCAGACTATGACTTCCCCTGCACTTAATATTTATGCTCTTCCTCCTGTTCATTGAGTATGTAGGAACAGTTAGATTTTACACATGTCTACAGCCAGCAGAAGATGAGAGGACAGACTAAACACAGCAGGAGGGGTAACTCTGACTCGATAAATTCCAGCTCCAGATGTGTCTAATGTTACAAAGCTTCTATGTGATGCATAATTGTTGTGATGACTGTCCTACAAATAAATAGGAAACCAAGGATAAAGGATATTGACTGAGCCCTACCATGACCCAAGCCCTGTGCTAGTCCTTTATTTAATTCCACAGCAATCCTGTGGAAGGCATATTCTCCTCATTTTACAAAGGGGAAAACAGACTTACAGAAGTACAGGATCACACAGCCAGTAAAGGGAAGGACGTCCCAGCATCTTCTCTGACCCCTACCTTGCTCTTCAGTCTAACTCCTGGGATACCTGTGCCAATTACAATTTGTTTGTGCCAACCCCACAAGAAAGTCCAGAGGTTTAAAATTTCAACTAACTGAGAGCAGAAATCTAAAGAAAGACTGTCAAGTACATCCACTGTCTCCATTCTCATCACAATGCAAGCTGCATAACCGGCTGGCAATCCAAATTATGTGAAGCACCAAGGAGCCCTTGAGTACACTGGAGGGTCCTTGTGCATGTTTGGGTAATTAGGACTGGAATCCTTCTAACCACTCATTGACCAAAGCAATTCCTCTCACAAAACCTTCTGCTCACACACCTTTTTTTTTTTTTTAATCTGCATAAAAACTATTTCCCAGGGTAAGAGTTCCACCTGGAGGACAACGGAGAACCTTTGGACCCACCCTCCATAAAATCATAAAGGAGCTATACTATACATGGCTGACTGTAGAAAAATGCTCAAGAAATTGAGCTACATATGAACTTAATGACACAATCTTATTTAATCCTCAATCACAACCCTTTGAGAGATACTATTATTATTCCCATTTTGTTGATAAGGTAATTGAGGCTTCAAAGCTAATAATTCTTCTGAACTCACTCAGCAATTAAGTATTCAAGAGGAAATTAAAACTCAGGTCTGCATGAACCAATTTTGGACTCATAAGTGGTATTACTGCATATTTAGCAATAGAAATACTAAAAGATTGAATAATGGGCTCAGAAATCAAAACATTATCTTTTGCCTCTAGCCCACACCCCCACAAAATTCTCCTACCCAAATGTTCTGCTCCCCTTTTTGCTACTGTGCTCTCACTAGAAACTATTACATTCCTGTCACAAGCAATCGGACTTAAGCCCACTCACACTCCAGCATAAATAAAGCTTAATCAATAAAGCTTATGCTTTAATTATTTATTTATCCAAATTGATTATTTAAGCTTAACAAATAAAGCTTAAGCAAAAATTCATTATTTCCTTGCTATGTAATTAATTATTTATGTCTAAATTAAGATAAACAAGGCTTTGTATATCAGCCCTGGATAGAAAACCTCAGTCAGGTCTGGGCTGGCTCTGGTTCTCCTTCCTTCTCTCTGCCCCAGACCCCAAGTGCTCCACTTTCCTCTTTCCCACTAGGTTGCTACCACCCGTCTCATCCCTCAGGATTCTTCTCCCCCAAGCCCACCTCCAAAATAAGACAAAAATCCCTCTAACAACCCCAGTACTTAAATATTTGAGACAAAATTCACAGACCCTTTGTGTTTAAGGATTTCCTTATAGAATACAATAGGAAGGAAACAAGACAACATAGTGTAATATGGCAGTTTCTATTTTCCAACACTACTGCCACTGTATCTCCTTGACCACATGCTTTTGTTAAAATGTGACTTTGGTACTCTTTTCATTAAGTAGCGATGTCAGCATTCACTTTTGAACCCGAATGGATTGTAGAGACTGCCTGACAATAGAGAATGGTGGAAATTATGCCATGTGACTTCCCACTAAATATATATATATATATATATATATATATATATATATATATACACACACACATATGTGTATATATATACATAACCATTCATCTTGCTTTCTTAGGAAAACTGCTTTTAGAACTCCAACACCATCCTGTAAATAAACCCAAACTAGCCCTGAGGGGAAGACCATACTAAGGAAGTGATAGGTAGATGTTCTGCTCAAGAGATCAACCAGAATGGTTTCTGTCCTCCCCATTCTCATAGTACTTTGTCTAACTACTTTAATGGCTGATAGGATAATATTATGGCCTTTCTTCTCTCTCAACAGGATTAGCTTTTGAAAACAATCAGCTTTGGACCCCAACTCAATGCCTGGTATGCAATAGCACTACAATTTTTTTTTTAATTCAGTAACTAAATGAAATATTAATTCTTAGTTTTTGATCAAGGAAGGCTACCTGAAAAAAGTTTATATTTGAGCTGGGTATAAAATAATGGGTTGACCTGGGACTTTCCAAGTGAGAATTCTGTTTGCGTAAAGATTCAGAGACAACAAAATGATAGTCATTGGGGCAGGGGAGTCAGCAAAATACATGGAGAAGTAGGAACATAGATCATGTGAAAAGAAATAGTGAGAGAAGAGTTTGGTGAGTTAGGGTATGAGGAGTTATGGAGTAATTTAAATTTCAAATTTATTTACTAGCCAATGGGGGACTAAAAAGTTTTAAGAAAGTGAGTGTTAGTATAGTGTTTTCCCTAAGTTACACTTCCAAATTTAAAGCATTTGTTCCTTAAATAAGGGTTGATGTAATTAATCATGCCTTAGATAAATGTTTAAACATGCTTCTTCCATATCTAATAGTCAGTGATGTTAGGATTCCTGGTCAAAATCATGTCCCTGTGTTGTTAAAACAAGTGCTAAATCCCTGACCTTTGCTGAGAACCTAAGGATGTGCCTAAAGATACTTGACACCTTATGACAAGTTCTTGATGTCCCAAGTCCCACAGTGGAACTCTGTATGGAATCACCAGCCAATCTTCCTATATCTCCTGCAACAAAACTAATGTGATAAAAGGATTATCATCCAGAGACAAGCACCAAAATTATTAACTCCTGCAACACCTTAGACACTACTTTGCAAGAATTCTTTCTAAATAGCCTGAAGGTAATGCTTTTTGACAAGTATAGGCTGAGATCAGCTTCCTTTATTTGTGGCTCTTAAGAATAACTTTCTGTAACTTTTAGCATGATTTCTAAATGAGGTAGAAAAATTATTACTAAAAATGGATTCCTCTACTAGGTCAATTCATGTGTATTCATCAAATATGTAGTGAATACTACTATGTGCCAGCCATTTTATACATACTACTTCATTTAATCCTGTGTTAACGTTCATAAGAAAAGAGTCCATTTTAACATCTATTTTAGAGATGATGAAACCCAAGTTCAAGGACATTATGTAATAAAGCCAAGGTCACAGTGTCAGTAAAGGGTAGTTTCAAACACTAGCTGGCTAGTTTTTTTCTTCTCCCATTGTCCAATTCTATCTCTCTCGGACAGGAACGAGATTGGTATTGGGAGTACAAAAGTGAGAAAGATGTCATCCCTGCTCTCAAGAGTCTTACAAACTATGTGAAAGGTGACAGGTAAACAAAGAAGAAATAACTAAGGGCCAAACTGAAATATCAATAAGCTATGGTAGAATCATTTAAAAATAATAATAATATTTACTTCTAATCATAAGAATCTGGAAGTCCTAACAAAGGGGAAAAACTTCACATGGATTTTCATGATTGAACAAGATTTTGATTGATGGTAGACTAGAGAATGCCACTAAGTGACAACCACCACTAGAATTAGGAGCTGAGACTGGGCTGTTAGACATAGCTGAGTTTAAGAGAAATCTCAAAAATCAATTCTAGATATTGGAGTCATCAGATAAACATCTAAAGAAATGTATCTATTGTGTTTAAAATATAAAGCCATGTATTTAAAGTAAAACTAAGAAAAAACAGTTGCAAATCAAAACCACAATGAGATGTCCCCTCATACCTGTTAGACTGGCTATTATCAAAAAGATAAAAGGAGACCAGATGGCTCAGTCAATTAAGCATCTGACTCTTGATTTCAGCTCAGGTCATGATCTTAGGTCTATGGGATTAAGCTCCATGTTGGGGTCCATGCTCAGCCAGGAGTCTCTTTGAGATTCCCTCTTTTCTTCTGTCCCTCCCACCCCCAAACAAATAAATGTCTTAAAAAAAAAAAAAAAAGACAAGAGAGAATGTAGAGAAAATGGAACCCTTGTGCACTGTTGGTGGGAATGTAAATTCATACAGCCACTATGGAAAACATACAGAAATTCCTCAAAAAATTAAAAATAGAACTACTATGTGATATAGCAATTCCACTTCTCAATATTTATACAAAGAAAATGAAAACACTAAAAGATACATGCACCTGTATGCAAACTGCAGAATTATTTACAGTAGTCAAAAAATAGAAATAACCTAAGTGTCCATCAATAAAGAAAATGTGGTATGTGTATGTGCATATATATATATATACATATACATACAAAAGAATATTATTCAGCCATTAAAAAGAATGAAATGCTGCCTTTTCTAACAATACTGATGGATGGATCTTGAGGGTATTATGCTAAGTGAAATAAATGAGACAGAGAAATACAAAGATCTCACTTATGTGTGGAAAATTTAAAAAAAAAAATCGTAATCAATTCCCATAGATACAGGGAACAGATTGGTGGTTGCCAAAGGCAGAGAGTTAGTGGTAGGCAAAATGGGTGAAGGGATTAAAAGCTATAAACTTCCAGTTATAAAATAAATGAGTCCTAGGTATATAATGTACAGAATTGTAACTATGGTTAATAATACTGTATAATAAATACTGTATTGCATATGTGAAAGTTGCTAAAAGAGTGAATCTTAAAAGTTCTCATCACAGGAAAAAAATATTTTGTAACTGTTTGGTGATCGATGTTAACTACACTTACTGTGGTGACCATTTTGTAATATATACAAATGTTGAATCATTGTGTGGTACACCTGAAACTAATGGTATATGTCAATTATACATTAATTTTTTAAAGAGAGAACATTGGCATGGAAAAAGAAACAAACAGACAAAAAAAAAAAAAAAAACCAGAATTAGCAAACCTAATCCAGCAATTTACAAAGTGGTCTAAGAATAACAACATGACTAAGTTTTTTTTGTTTTAGGAATGCAAAAATCTCTTAATGTAATCTGCCAAATACAATACTTAAGGAAGGGAAAAATGCTCATCTAAATATATACAGAACACAATTTTAATTAAATTCAATATTCCTTTTTGATTAAAACTCTCAGCAAATTATGAAGAAAATTGTTTTAAATTGATAAAGGATATTTACAAAAACAATAAACAAACAAAACAACTATAGCAAACATACTCAAAGGTAAAATGTTAAGTGAACCTCCTTCAAAATCAAGGACATTACACTTGAGCTACTTTCTAAAATAATTATACAAGGAGGGAAAAAAAAAGATTTGTAAGCATTGCATTGAAATGAAAGAAACAAAAGTATCATACTTTGTAGTCCATATGAATATCTACTTATAAAACCCAAATCATCAGACCAATTACCAGAATAAAGATCAACTAATTCTAGAAAAACAGAACTTAGCTAAACTTTTAATTAAATTTGATACTGTAAAGTCAATTTTCTACAAAATTAAAATGCCAAATCCTAATCAAATCTCAACAAGATTTTCATCTAATTCAACAAGCCAATTCTAAAATATACTGGAAGAACAAAAACTAAGAATAATTATCCAAGTACACTATGCGGGAATATATATAATAAAGTTAAAATTATAGATCCATGGGAAATGTACAGGAAAGAATTTCTCAAGACACAGAAACTACAATATAGAATGGTGTTAATAAATCAATCAATCAATCAAAATAAATTTGATTGCATTATAATGCAAAACATCTTTGTATTAAAAGGAACCATGAAGAGAATGAAAAGATAAACCATAAGCTGGAAGAAATATTTATAAAACAAAATAAAATTCTTTATCCAGAATATTCTAAGTTGAACCATATAAAACCATCATTTTTAGTGGTAAAAAAAAAATGGTTAAACATAGAAAACTCATTTGGTGGAACTTAATGGAAAGAATTTCTATGAATCATAAAAAAAAAAAAAAAAAAGCTAAGCAGGAAATGACATCAGCATCAGGGCTGCATAAAGTCTCCCTCATCTTGCCTCCCTAAATGATCCCCATCCATCTACAAACAAAACTGTCTTTGTGGAAGTATTGGATTTAGCACCAAACGCCAAGGGATCTGGGAGCTGTCCCATCCACCTGTGTCTTAGGTAACAGGTAAACAGACCTCGGTAGGGCTGCTGACCCTTAAATGACCTATGAACCAGCTTTCACATCTCTCCGTCAACCAGGTCCAGGAATCCCTATGGGAAGCTGACTGAGACAATCACTAACACATGAGAGAAACTTTGTGGAAGTCCAGGTTTCCAAAGAAGATCCAGAACTCGAAGTAAAATATATACATATATACAAGTACAGATACACTGGAGTAAGAGAAAGCTTTGGCTTTACCCATGTCACCCCTCCCCCAAGTCCGTACAGCTTAAGCCCTAGAGAGATTCCCTGCTCCCTGGGAGAAAGGAAGAGCAGGTGAGTGAGCACCTGGCTTCCACCCACGGTGCAGGTATCACCAAAGAGGCTCATTTTTCTCTTGCCCCATCCAGTACTAAATCAAGAGCTCCATGACTAGAGGGATAGAGGAATCTGGCAAAGTACACACCAGTCTCAGAGAGCATAAAAGGGACTAACTGTATGGTGGCTCCATCAAGAAGCCCACCACTCATGAGCTGCTGGAAGAGCCTCACCTTTAGAGCCTCCACCTGACCCACTGACATTTCCAGCACCTCCAGTGTCTCAACCACACGCACCCACACTGTGACTGTCCACCTGTGCACCCTCCTGTAGGTGGCAGTGAGGAGAGCTTGGGAAGATGCCAGGTGAGCGCCCTGAGAAAGCCAGAGCTTTCTCCCTAAACCTGTGGGATGAGGAGAGGACACACACTTGAGGGGTAGCACCTCCTTTGGGAAAACAAAAGAGGTTGCCGGGCTCCACCTGGCTTGTTTCAGGATCCAGAGGCATAAAGCTTTAAAAATTCTGCCACAAGAGGGAGCAAGAAGCCTGAAGAGGTGAATCCATGGGGGGTCTGAGAAAGCCTCAAAATCTCTAGCAGGCCAGATGGCTAATATTTCTTCCCAGAACTCAGTAAAATGGACAAGATGACTGCTACTTCAAATGTGAAGACTGCAAAGTGAAACTCAAAGGAACATGAAAAATCAAGAAAGCCTACCACCATCAAAGGACCACAATAATCTACCAGCAGCCAAACCTAAAGAAAATAACAAATTCCCTAATAAAGCATTCAAAATAGCTGCTTTAAGAAAACTCAATTTGCAATTTCTGATAGCATGGATGGACTCTGAGGGCATTATGGTATGTGAGGTAAGTCAGACAAAGACAAATAGTATATGGTATGACTTATACATGGCATCTAAAAAAGCCAAATTCATAGGAACTGAAAGTAGAATGGTGGTTATCAGGAGTTGGGGGTTGAGAGAAATGGGGAGATACTGGTCAAAAGAAACAAACTTTTATTTATAAGGTGAAAAAGCTCTGGGGATCTAATGTACAGGTTGGTGACTACAGTAAATAACCGTGTATTACATACTTGAGGGGCGCCTGGGAGGCTCAGTTGGTTAAGCATCTGCCTCTTGGTTTTGGCTCAGATGAAGCCCATGTCAATCTCTGCACACAGCATGCAATCTACTTCAGATTCTCCCTCCTCCTCTCCTCCTACCTCTGCTTGCATGCTTTCTCTAAAATAAATAAATTAAATGTTTTTTAAAATACTGTATTATATATTTAAAAATGGCTCAGAGAATAGATCTTCAGTGTTCTTCCCCCAAAAATTAAGTGTGAATTATGTGATGTGATGCAGATGTTAGCTAATGCTATGGTGGTAATCATTTTGCAATATATAAGTACATCAAATCAACATATCGGACACCTTCAACTTACACAATGTTATATATGTCAATTATATCCCAATAAAGGTGAAAAAAAAGAAAAAGCTAAGTACTCTTACAGAAAAATGACTAATAGACATACCAGCATTTCATAAAAGTGAAAACAACTGATCAACAATTGAAAAGGCAATAAGCATTAGAATTAGTAAAACATAAATTCAGCCCAGAAATATATGCAATCTCACATGCATTATATTGGCAGAAATTTTAAAGACCGACTATGCCAAGAAAACCAGTGTGGTCCAGGCTGAAGAAATAGCACAAAAAGAATTTTCACTCAGTGCTGGTTTTCCATCTTGGAATAAACCACCATTATTGTTCCTTGTCCTCTCAATCTCATCTTTTTCCAGGATAAGAGCAAAAACAGATGACATCACTAGGCATTAGACTAGAGAACTGGGCTTTTGTAACTTGTGCAATGTTCATATTTGTTCGGGGGTAACAAGAAAAATGTCAACAAAATTGCTATACTTCAGGTCAGTAGTTCTCAAACTTTACTATGTGCCAGGACCACCAGGAAGAATTCACAGATTTATTGGCTCCACCTAGAATTTCTGTTGCAAAAGTCTATCATGGGACCCAAGAATTTGCATTTTTAACAATCCCCAGCTAAAGCAGATGCTGCTGGTCTAGAGACCACACTCTGAGAACTCTTATTCTAGAGAATGAACTTTGAACCCATCATTGGGTGCTAGCATTTAATTGTGCCATGTACTATGTGCCAGGCAATGTGCTTTTAAATAAACCAATAGTCACAACAAATTCACAAAGTAGGTGTTATAAGTGCCATTTCACAGATAAAGAATCTAAGGCTTTCAAAGTTGAGATATTTTCCAGTGCCCCACATGGAATACATGCCAGAAGGGGAGATTAAAATACGGATCTGACTACAACTCTGATACTCTTTGTACTCTTTGCCCCATACTGCCATGACAAAACGTCCTCTACTACTGGTATCACTGCGTAAGATGCAAACAGACCACAGTCGTCTGGTAGGGGCAAATGCATCACTAGTATACAGAAGTTCAAAGTATCGAACCAACATAATGCAGGTAGAGGTGGCATATCAGGGGAACTAACTCCATTCTAAGGGTCCTCCTAATATCATAATGAAGAGTGAAAAAAAAAAAACATTCTAGATACTCCTTTGTACTTTTTTCTAGTTTTAGAGAACTATGAACACATAATTATGTTTATTTAAGCAACAAATATATTGAGGACAATTCATTTCAGAATGTTAACATCTTAGCAAATGCACTCCTTGTTTAGGGTCCCAAAAGAAAGGATTCCAACAGAGGCCATTAATAAGACATCCTTCAACAGAGTAAACCCAACATCTTTATCTAGTCCCTCTCTGGTTGGAGCACTGATCAGATCAGAAAATTAAAATAGGCAAACAAAAAAACCACTCTTCACATCTAATGTTTCCATGACCATAAGTGCTATAGAATACAATTAGGAGTGGCTGTTAATGCCACATTCCTCAAACTCTTCTTAAAATATAGGTAGAAAATCCTCCTCAGTGATTTTTTTTTAAGTTTTTATTTTTAAAGATTTTATTTATTTTTATTGGACAGAGAGAGAGATCACAAGTAGGCAGAGAGGCAGGCAGAGAGAGAGGAAGAGAAGCAGGCCCCCTGCAGAGCAGAGAGCCTGACATGGGGCTTGATCCCAGGACCCTGGGATCATGACCTGAGCTGAAGGCAGAGGTTTTAACCCACTGAGCCACTCAGGTGCCCCAGGGATTTTTGAAGGTAAAACTGACAGCCAGGGCTCTTTAAAGTGCCTGTGGTTTCTAAATAGGATTACACTAGGGACTGAATGTGTGACTAGCATCTCAGAAGAGGAAAGGCATCAAACAATGTGAACATTTATTACTATTTAAGTTTTATGTTAACATCACTTACATCTCCGCAACTCTACAAAAACTCAAAAAGATCAAAAAGCTCACTTGAATTTGTAGTGCTTGCTAACATGAATAACTCCCTACTTCTGTTATCTCTTTAAAGCAGTAAAAAAATGCCATGCCTTCCTATGTGGACAAAACCCAGATTTATAAGAAAGCACAACAGAGCAAATTGCAACACAGCAGAATTAGTCTAGCCTGCTACAGAGTTCCAGGTGCAGATGCTAAAGTAAACAGCTTCTTACCCTGTAGTGCTCTGATCACCAATTCTAGTATGTGTGGTGGGTGGAGACAGAGGATCCCCACAGAAACAAGCAATAGTCAGGATACCATCTGGGTGTCCTTTAATTCAGCTCAATTCTGACTCTATCTACCTGGTGATAGTATCAGACTCCACAAGCTGAGAGCTCAATCCCACAAGAACTTCCCTTTCCTCACATCAGATACCAGTCACAAACATAGGTTGTTAGCCTGTACTTCTGACCAACCAGCTATAAATGGAGGTTCCAACAACTCAGAATGCCAACTGCAAGCCTAGGTGGTTCCACAATCCCCTCCTTGGGTTCAATTAACGTACTAGAACCACTCACAGAACTCAGAAAACCTGTTTGCATACTAGATCACCTGTTTATTATAAAAGGATGTAACTCAGGAACAAAGGGCATTGAACTTTCATGCGGACTGTTCCCCTAAATCTCTGTGTGCTCACCAACCCGGAAGTCCTCCAAGTACTGTTCTTTGGGGGTTTTATGGAGGCTTCATGACAAGGGCATGACTCATTAAATCATTGGCCAGTGGTGACTGATTCAACCTTTAGCCCTTCTCCCCTCCTTTGAGGTGAGGGGGCTGCAAGTTCCAAATATTTAATCACAAGAATGGTTCCTCTTGTGACCAGCCCCCATCCTTGGGTGATCAAGGGACATTTTGAAAGTCACCTCAATCAACATTAAAAAACACCTATAGCATTCTCATCACATAAGAAATTTTAGGGGTTTGGGGAGATCTGTGCCAGAAAAGAGAGGAAGATCAAATATATATATTTTTATAAATCACAATATCACATACTGTCATACCATACTGAGTTCTAATATGTTATCCACTGTAAGCCACACCATTTTATTACTGCTTTGGAGTGGAAGGAAAGAACCACATAAATATTCACCTTTATAGATTAAACAATAATCTATATTTACCCAGACTTTTTCTCAGTGTCCTAACCAAGTCCAAAGCTTAAGTTTTGGATTTGCATAAACTATGCTCATGACAGTGGCCTTTTCATACCTTTAGGATTAACAGTGCTATTTTCAGCATACAGAAGAATATTGGCGTTTCATTGGCATGCCCTTGGAGCTTTATCCTTTTTCTTCACTGAAGGAATGTCCTGAAAGTTAGCCAGCCTCTCTTGAAAGTCAGCCAACTGCTTTTGAGAGAGAAGCTGTTTGGCACCTAAATGACAGTAGTTCAAACACAAAAATTGGTTACCCCAACTTCCCATTTAGCATTTTTATGATCTATTCTGAGAAATTTGGCAGTTTCTATTTCTTTTCATTGCATTGCCTGGCATGTGTCAGTCATTCTTGTGGAAACAATAAAATTATTTCATCTTAATGCTGCATTACAAGGTGGTATTTTTTAAGGCATTTAACTCAATAGTTAGAGAGCCAAATTTAAGCTAAAATGCAACCCCCCCAAGTTATGGTATTGATACAAATAATTCAACTGAGTTAACAATCATGTGATTAAATAACCTCCATGAATGGAAAAGTTCATACATCTAAGACAATGTAACAATCCAGTAAAAAACTCTTCTGCCTGGCAACTGGCTGTTGTTTATCTTACTTTCCAGAATCATCTCAACCACAGAAACATTAACATGTAGGGGGAAGTACCTCACTGCCAAGGGACGAACATAACAATAATAATGGCTGTCATTTATTGAGCACTAACTACATGAAAGGCTTTGTAACCCTATAATAGAAGTATTAAACCTTTACTAGAGATGATAAAACTGGAGTGGGTCCAGAAAGCTTGGGGAATTTTCCTGAGATCAATAAATAATAGGAAACCCACTGTGACCAAAATATCTATGATTCTCTTTCCACTACAACTGTGTTTGCCTGAGATGCACATGAGAATCACCTGTGTGGCGGGGGTTTTGTCCAGGTGGGCAAGCCTGGTAATCCTTCCTATTAGGCCCGCAAATAGAGATAAGGCTTTAGGATCCATCAGATTGTACTTACCTGTAACAGTTTGCCTATACCTTCTCACACATTTGCAGTAATCTACATGACTCATTCTGCCAGTTTTGAAAGGTTGGTCATTTAAAACATAGGGCAATTTAAAAAAATGCCACAATCTTAAATGCGATGTGGCTGAATTTACAATAATAATTTACAATAACCTTAACCAATCCAGTGCTGTAACATTCAAATTACCTCTCAGAGTTGAGTGCTATTTTCAAAATACACAACAAAATAAAAATACAATAACAGATTTTTTTTTTAGAATTCTACCAAGTGTTTGTTTATTTGTTTATTGTTTCAAGTTTTTATTTAAATTCTAGCTAGTTAATATATAGTGTAATATTGGTTTCAGGAGTTGAATTTAGTGACTCATCATTCACATATAATACCCAAATAACAGTTTTTAAAAAGCTAAGTAATTTGTTAAAGCTTATAAAATTACGAAGTGTGTGATCTGTCTGACAAGGGAACCATGAAATTTCAAGGCAAACAGGCTGCCTTGGTGTGTCTGCTTAAATCGATCATATTTGTGAATATGGATATAAAAATTCTAAATAAAAGTGCAGCAAATGAAATTCAGAATACATCATAAAAAGTAGAATCTGAATCAGGAATGCAAGGATAGTTTAAAATCAAGACACTTATTAATTAATTATATTATCTGATTAAAAGAGATATGTCAATGCAAGAGATGCTAAGGTTTTAATGAAAATTTGTACATTCACATTAACAACTTAAATGTTCTATGGTAAGGAAGAGGTTATCAATTATTTATGTTTTATCCACTTAATAATTATAGGGAACCATTAATGACACCTTTTTGGAAACTATATAATAATCTAGGAAACTAAGCAGTGAAAAACCAGTGGAAAAACCAGTGAATGAAATTGAACATAAGATTACAATTATATAAGAGGACAAGCTTATAAGATTGGAAACACACAAACCAAAATTCTAAAAGTGATATAATGTGCCAGCACTATGGGTGTTTTTTCTTCTTTTTAAGATTTTAGTTCGAATATTTCAAAATGAAAAATATAGGCTAATGTAAATAGAAAGCCTTTATCATAACTATTAAAAATGTATTGAAACCACTTTCATCCTTTATTCTGACTACCTGTATTTATTTTCTTCCTCATCTTCAGAGCAATTTGGTATATCAAGGATCCAAGTTTTCCAAGGATTGCAACTATTTCATTCGGTACAATGCCTGTTTTACATCTCATCAGGGGACTGCAAGAGATGCAGGCACTCTTTATGCATACTGGCTTTGAATAGTGATCACATGGAGAAAAGCATTTTGTCTGCTGTCATACTTAATACATTCTAGACATAAAATTACATTCTGAATGTAAAATTTGCCAACTTTCTTTTGAATGGGACAAGCTTTTTTGTTAGAAGAGATTAAATTGGTTTCCTTTTTTCATTCTGAAGCTCAAAACTCCCATGGCCTCATGATCTGTAGGAATACAAACCAATGTATTTAATGTTTTCCCATGTACCACTCAGCCTGTCTTTTCTCCTGCAAAAGCTACACGCAAGATTTTTTTTTTGAAGTTTTATGAATCTACTTTAAATCTGAAACAAAGGATCATACACATTCATGCCATCATCCTTAAGAATCCTGTTGACATATTTGCTCTGGCTAAGAGGGAATCCAAAGGCTACCCAGAGCCAATGCTTTATCAACTGCTTCATTCTAACCGTCTCCTCTATAGCCCCATCTAGTTCCTCTCCTTTCTCCCAAATTTTTATCTGTAATTCCGGTAGACCCTAGGAGACAATCTTAAGAGGTAGTGCCATATCTTGGCAAGTGTGGGAGATTCTCTAATCAGAGAGAAAGAGCTGGGGCTATTAGTTGTATGACCCTGGGCAGGTTGTGTCACCTCTCAATATCATCAAGCGTAGCAATGTCTGCTCATAAGATCACTGTAAAAATTACAGAAGATTGTCTCTGTGCTGCCCGTACAGAGTGGCAACTTAAATTGTATATACTTAATAGCAAAGTATGACTTAAGCAAATAACTGCCCAGTGGGAGAACTAAAGTGAAAGAAGTAATCAAATAGAGGCATGTGATAGAAAAATTATACGCTCATTTGTCTGGATTTGAGTTCTAAACCTTTTTCTGACACTAACTAGCTGTGTGACTTTGGGACAAAACCTTTTCCTCTGTGGGCACCAGTTTGTCTGTAAAGTGTGTAATCAGATTGCATGATCTTAGACTCCTTTCTGCCTTAATGGACTCTATTCTTTTATTTTCTTTCTTTTTTAATCATACCAAGTGCATAGCTTTCAAACCCTGCTCAGTTCCTTGAGAGAAATCCTCTGCTCTTTCCCGTGATGTTTCACAGGCAGCTGTCACTTCCTACACAGAGCTACAGAGAGCGCTTGTCATAGCTCCGAGCAAGCATGGGTGTTTGGCAGCCAAGGTGCAGAACTGAGTGATCAGGGCAAATTGTCTAACCTTCCTGCCTTGAACAGGGCGGCAACGCACACTGTTTGATCAGACAAAGCTTTCTCCAGCCCTTCCGCCTGGAACTCCCTCTGTGTTCAACCAGTCACTCACATTCTCGTTACAATTTCCCCACACGCCAGAAGCAAATTGGAGCCAAAGGGTCTGAGTGCTTTGTGCATGTGGGAGCCTTCGCTGCCTGGCAATCCCTAGCCGACCTGCCACAGTTCATCTACAGCAATAAATGTGCCTGGTCAATGCTCACTTACAAAGCTGCAGCAGTCACTTAATCTAGGAATGAGGGAAGGGAGATCCCTGCTCACTGAAGCAAAGGCTATTTCCAGAAATGGTTCAAAGAGGCCCTTCCTCAAGGGACCTCCCAGAGAGCCCAGAGGCACAACCCAAGAGACAGGGCAAGGGCAAGCAGTGGAACCGTATAATGAACAAAAAGAGATGGATCTTGGATTTTAAAGTAGAAAAATATTCAACTGATTAGAGAGCTGGACCCCAACACCAGTTTGAACAGATCAGTCTGGGCTACCTTCATATATCATAAAATAAAAAGTTACCCTCACACTCGTTACTGCAGAAGTTCTCACAATGTGCTTAGAAATGACTGTTACCATTTACTGAATAACTACTATGATTCAATAACATATGTGTGGTAGATGTTACCATCTTCCTTTTCCAGGGGAAGAAAATAAGATTCCTTTAATAAGTCACTTTACTTAAGGATACACATTACTAACTGGTTCCAGGTGAACTTCCCTCATCTTGAGATGAACACTGTGTACAAGTAATTTATGAAGGAGGAGCTCCCCAGGGAAACCGGTAGTAGGGTGGGTGAAACAAGAGAGCGAAGAGGAAGGCGATAAGCCAGATTTAACACCAAGTCCTGAGCCAAAAAGGGAGCACTATAGGGTAGATTTTATCTCATAGTCACATCAACCAGAGCAAGGAAGCAGGACTGACATGTCATTGTTTAAGGGCCTGTAAAAGTTAGTTAAGGACATACCTGCACTTAACAAGCTGTCAATCCACTGAAAGAAGGGACATAGGTGCAGGCTATTAGCAGCAGAAACAAACCAAAACCAGGAAAAGAAAATGGAAATGATAGAAAGGATCTACCCAGGAGGCCCTGGGCAGGGCCCCAACAAAACATTACATGAACAGACAATGGGGAGCTCAACCCAGGCCTGTCTTTATTTGCTCTTGACAGCCACTTTCAGGAAAAGGATACCATTTACTACTGTCATTATTTAACAGATAGGAAAAATGACTCTCAGATTAAGAAACCAATCCAAGGTCATACCACGGATACGTGGCTAACTGACTCTCCATCCCTTCTCTTTTCTCCACATTGGGCTGTCTTCTGGAACAAAAGAGGAATGGTGTCACATGAGGGGTACTTAGAGGCATCCTTGCCACCAAATATTTACTCCCTTAAGTATTTATATATTCACAACTAGGAGTACATTCTTTTGAGGGCTGATGTGCACTAAACTTGGCAGATGTGCACTAAACTTTGTAGGGCCTATGTTGAAATGCATGGCTGCAGGGGAAGGAGGCAAAATTGAGGAAGAGTAGAGGACCTTGTTTCATCTGGCCCCTTGAATTTAGCTAGACACCTGTCAAATCATTCCAAACACTTGTGAATTCAACCTGAGATATAAGAATTGCTGGAATTCAGGGAGCCTGGGTGGCTCAGTGGGTTAAAGCCTCTGCCTTCAGCTCAGGTCATATCCCATAGTCTTGTGATCGAGCCCCACATTGGGCTCTCTGCTCTGCGAGGAGCCTGCTTCCTCCTCTCTCTCTGCCTGCCTCCCTGCCTACAAGTGATCTCTGTCCAATAAATAAATAAAATCTTTAAAAAAAAAAAAAAGGAATTGCTGGAATTCTATGAATAGAAAAGCAGCCACTAAGAAAAGAAAAAAAAAAGAAAGAAAGAAAGAAAAGCAACCACTTTTTGCAAGGTAAGAGGTGTAGAGAAATGAATCTGTGGGAATATATTGGAAGATAAATGGTAGGGGGAGGAAGCATCTGTAAGCCAGCAACCAGAAAGCAATATAGCAGTGGAGCACAAAATCTGAACTTTTAGACATCTGCTCCAGTGACAGATGTCCCTGCCTGAAAGGCATACATGTCATGAAGTGGGGCAGAATTGTAGGTAGACAGTGTGGTCTCAAGATCCGTGGGGTCACAGAAAGAATGGGGGTGAGGTGCCTAAGCCAACAGAGTTCCTAAGCATTGGAGCAGGGAACCTGGCTACAATCAACAAGTCTGGGAGTGGGCTCTCAGCTTGGTTTGCCATAAACCATGAACCTCAGTGGGAATGGGCAACCACTCTCCATGCAGGGGTCTTCAATGGGCAAAAACATGGGGACCCTCGTCCTTCCAAGGGAGGGGTGGTGGGGTACACTCACAATTAATCAGGTGACATCTCTCCCTGGGGGGCCCTACAGGTGGTAGGCCTAAGGTGATCCTCTTTCCTCCCCTGGAAGGAATGGCACAGGTGTGCCCTGCCAGAGTTTACAGAGTTTGGCGCACACAAAAGTAAAGACTGCTTTTTTCCCCTAAGGGTTTACTGAAGAGAAGGGCCCACAATCTTTCAGCTCCATGGCTGGAGAGCAGAGCACCACCATTTTTAATTTCATCATCTAAAGCAGTGTGGAAAGGCTTTGGGAAACAAAAGCCACATATAACAACCCAAAACAGTAGCCTAGCTGCCTGGCAAAGTTTAGTGCATATCCGCCAAGGCAAACACACCTGAGAATCAGTGCAGCAAGCCCCTCCCCCAGAAGACCTTCTGGAACATCAGAGGAATATCAAGTTTACAGAGCACACAAAACTGCAAAACTCCAGCACTAGAAGAAAACAGTATATATAATCTGAGGGGTTTTATCATGATTTTTTACCTTTCAAGTTAAAGTTTTCATTTTCTCTCTTTTTCCTCTTTAACTAGTTTCTTATTTTAACAACTCTTTGTTTTAAGACTTTTTAACTTTCATTTTTACATTTATATTTTATAGACATATTCTTCATTTTTTGGCTCTTCTCACTGTATTCAATTTTATTTCATATATATATATGTATATATATATATATACATATATATATATATGTATGTATATATATATATATCCACATTTAGTGTCTTCTAACAAACAGACCAAAATACACCTAGGACCAAGTGAATCACCCTGTTTTATCCACTTAGGAGATTATAGTCTCTCTTTTTCCCTTTTTCTTTTCCTTTTTCTCTTTTTTTTTTTTGTTTCTGACCTCTTTGGATTTGTCTACTTTGTCTACTTTGTATTTCACTTAAGTTGTGGTTGATATTCTTTATTTTCTTCTCTCATTTGTTCATTCTTCTCTGGACAAAATGACTATAAGAAGGAATTCACAACAAAAGAAAAAACTGGGGTGGTAATACTCTCTGCTCCAAGGCTAATCAATATGTATGTAAGTAAAATGTCAGAGCTGGAATTCAGGATAATGATTATAAAGTCACTAGCTTGGCTTAAGAAGAGCATAAAAGACACTAGAGAATTTCTTACTGCAGATATAAAAGCTAATCAGGCCAAAATTTAAAATGCTTTAACTGAGCTGCAGTCTAAAATGGATGCCCTAACAGGTTAAATGAGGCAGGATAGTGACATAGAAAACAAGATGATGGAAAGGAAGGAAACTGGGGAAAAGAGAGAAAACAACTAATGGACTGTGAAGGGAGGCTTTGAGAAGTTGACACTGCCATAAAGTGAAACAATATTAGAACTATTGGGGTCCCAATGGAAGAAGAGAGAGAAAGAAAGTATATTTGAACAAATCATAGCTGAGAACTTTCCTAGTCTGGGGAAGGAAACAGGCATTCAAGTTCAGGAGATAGAGAGAACCTCCCTCAAAAAAATAAAAATAAATCAACACCCCAACATATAAGAGTGAAGCTTGCAAATTTCAGAGATAAAGAGAAAATCCTGAAAGCAGCTCAAGACAAGAACACCTTAACCAACAGGTATAGGAACATTAGACTGAAAAGACCTATCACTCTAGGCCAGAAAAGGCTGGCATGATATATTGAGGGTACTAAATGAAAAGAAGATGCAGCCAAGAATTCTTTATCCAGCAAGGCTAACATTCAGAATGGAAGGAGAGATAAAAAGTTTCCAGGACAAACAGAAACTAAAAGAATTTGTGATCATTAAACCAGCCCTGTAAGAAATATTAAAAGGTCTCCTATAAAAAAAAAAAAAAAAAAGAGAGAGAGAGAGAGAAAGTCCAAAAGTAACACAGACCAGAAAGAAACAGAGACAATCTATAAAACATGGACTTGATAGGTAATACAACCAATATCTTTCAATAGTTGCCTTCGATGTAAATGGACTAAATGCTCTGATCAAAAGGCACAGTGTATCAAGTTGAATAAAAAAAAAAAGCAAGACCCATCCATATGCTGTCTACAAGAGACTCATTTTAGATTTAAAGTCACCTCCAGATTGAAAGTGAGGGGGTAGAGAACCCTTTATTATGCTAATGGACATCAAAAGAAAGCTGTGGTGGCAATCCTCATATCAGACAAATTAGATTTTAAACCAAAGACTATAATAAGGAATGAAGAGGGATACAGTATCATACTTAAAGCATCTGTCCAACAAGAAGATCTAACAATTGTAAATATTTATGCTCCTAACTTGGGAACAGCCAATTGTATCAACCAATTAATAACCAGACTAAAGGGCGCCTGGGTGGCTCAGTGGGTTAAGCCGCTGCCTTCAGCTCAGGTCATGATCTCAGGGTCCTGGGATCGAGTCCCGCATCGGGCTCTCTGCTCAGCAGGGAGCCTGCTTCCGTCTCTCTCTCTCTGCCTGCCTCTCCGACTACTTGTGATTTCTCTCTGTCAAATAAATAAATAAAATCTTTAAAAAAAAAAAAAATAACCAGACTAAAGAAACACATTGATAATAATACAATAATAGTAGGGGACTTTAAGACCTCCCCCACTGAAATGGACAGATCATCTAAGCAAAAGGTCAACAAGGAAATAAAGGCTTTAAATGACACACTGGACCAGATGGACATCACAGATATATTCAGAACATTCCATCACAAAGCAACAGAATACATATTCTTCTCTGGTGACATGGAACATTCTCCAGAATAGATCACATCCTGGGTCACAAAACTGGTACCAAAAGACTGGGATCATTCCCTGCATATTTTCAGAGCACACTGCTTTGAAACTGGAACTCAAGCACAAGAAGATAGTTGGAAAGAACTCAAATACATGGAGGCTAAAGAGCATCCTAGTAAAGAATGAATCGGTCTACCAGGAGATTAAAGAAGAATTTTAAAAATTCATGGAAACAAATGAAAATGAAAACACAGCTGTTCAAATCCTTTGGGATGCAAAAAAGTTGATCATAAGAGGGAAGTACATCACAATACAAGCCTTTCTCAAAAAATTAGAAAAATCTCAAACACACAAGCTAACCTTACAACTAAAGGAGCTGGAGAAAGAACAGCAAATAAAGCCTAAACCACACAAGAGAAGATAAATAATACTAGAGCATAAAATCAATGAACTAGAAACCAAAAGAACAGTAGAACACAACAATGAAATTAGAATCTGGTTCTGTGAAAGAATAAGATTAACAAACCCCTAGCCAGACTTATCAGAAAAGAAACAGAGAGAGAGAGAAAGAACCCAAATTAATAAAATCATAAATGAAAGAGGAGGAAACACAACCCACACCAAGGAAATACAACCTTAAGAAAATATTATGAGCAATTATATGTCAACAAATTAGGCAATCTGGAAGAAATGGGTGCAGTCCTGGAAATTTATAAACTACCAAGAGTGAAACAGGAAGAAATAGAAAACCTGAACAGACCCATAACCAGCAAGGAAATTGAAGCAGTCATCAAAAATCTCCCAACAAACAAGAGTCCATGGTCAGATGACTTCCCAGGGGAATTCTACCAAACATTTAAAGAAGAACTAATACCTATTCTTCTGAAGCCATTTCAAAAAATATAAAGGGAAAGAGAACTTCTGAACTCTTTTTATGAGGCCAGCATTACCTTGATCCCAAAACTAGATAAAGACCCCACCAAAAAAGAGAATTATAGACCAATATCCCTGATGAACATGGATGCCAAAATTCTCACCAAGATACTGGCCCATAGGATCCACCAGTACCTTATAAGGATTATTCACCACAACCAAATAGGGTTTATGCCTGGGTTGATTCAACATTTTCAAATCAATGTGAAACATCACATTAATAAAAGAAAGGACAAGAACCATATGATCCTCTCAATTGATACAGAAAAAGCATTTGACAAAATACAGCATCTTTTCTCTATTAAAACTCTCCACAGTGTACGGAGAGAGGGAGCATACCTCAGTATCATAAAATCCATCTATGAAAATCCCACAGTGAATGTCATTCTCAATGGGGAAGAACTGAGAACGACTCCCCTAAGGTCAGAAACACTACAGGGATACCCACCTTCACCACTGCTTTTCAACATAGTACTAAAAGTCCTAGCCTCAGCAATCAAACAACAAAAACAAATCAAAGGCAATTATATTGGCAAAGAGGTCAAACTCTCACTTTTCACAGACAACATGATACTTTATGTGGAAAACCCAAAAGACTTCATCCCAAAATTTCTAGAACTTATATAGGAATTCAGCAATGTGGCAGGATATAAAATCAATGCACAGAAATCATTTGCATTTCTGTGTACTAACAATGAGACAGAAGAAAGAGAAATTAAGGAGTCAATCCCATTTACAATTATACCAAAAACTATAAGATAACTAGGAATAAACCTAACCAAAGAAATAAAGGATCTGGATTCTAAAAACTATAGAACTTTTATGAAAAAAATTGATAAAGACACAATTGGAGATGGAAAAATATTCTATGCTCATGGATTGAAAGAATGTTGTTAAAATATCTATGCTTCCAAGAGCAATCTACACACTCAATGCAATCCCTATCAAAATAGCATTGATATTTTTCACAGAGCTAGAAATAAACAATCCTAAAATTTGTGTGGAACCAGAAAAGACCCTGAATAGTCAGAAGAATGTTGAAAAAGAAACCAAAGCTGATAGCATCATAATGCCAGTCTTCAAGCTCTATTACAAAGTGGTAATCATCAAGACAGTATGGTATGGGAACAAAAACAGACACCCATGTCAATGGAACAGAAAAGAGAACCCAGACATGGACTATCAACTCTGTGATCAACTGATCTTCAACAAAGCAGGAGAAACTATCCAGTGGAAAAAGAACAGTCTCTTCAATAAATGGGAAAATTGGACAATCACATGTAAAGTAATAATACTGGGCAATTTTCTTTTACCAGACACAAAAATAAATTCAAAATGGATGAAAAACATAAATGTGAGATAGGAATCCATAAAATCCTAGAGAAGAACACAAGCAGTAACCACTTTGACCTCAGCAAATTCTTGTTAGACATTTCTTCAAAGGCAAGGGAAACAAAAGCAAAAATGGAATAGTGGGACTTTATCAGGATAAAAATCTGCACAGCAAAGGAAACAGTCAACAAAACTAAAAAGCAACCTATGGAATGGGAGAAGATATTTGTAAATGACATATCAGATAAAGGGCTAGTATCCGGAATCTATAAAGACCTTCTCAAACTCAACACCCAAGAGACAAATAATCCACTCAAGAAATGGGAAGAAGACATGAACAGAAATTTCTCCAAAGAAGACATTCAAACGGGCAACAGACATGAAAAAAATGCTTCCCATCAGTTGGTATCAGGGAAATACAAATTGAACCACAATGGGATACTACCTGACACCAGTTAGAATGGCTAAAATTAACAGGACAGGGAACAACAAATGTTGGCATGGATGCGGAATAAAGGGAACCCTCTTACACTGTTGGTGGGAATGCAAGCTGGTACAGCCATTCTGGAAAACAGTATGGAGTTTCCTCAAGAAGTTAAAGATAGAGCTACCCTATGACCCACAATTGTACTACTAGGTATTTACCCCAAAGACACAGATGTAGTGATCCAAAGGGGCAACTTCACCCCAATATTTATAGCAGCAATGTCCACAATAGCCAAACATGGGAAGAGCCAAGATGTCTATCAACAGATGAATGGATAAAGAAGATTATATATATATATATATATATATATATATATATATATATATATATAATAGAATATTATTCAGCCATCAGAAAAGATGAATACTTACCATTTACATCAGTATGGATGGAACTGAAGGATATTATGCTGAGCAAAATAAGTCAGAGAAAGACATTATCATTTGCTTTCAGTCATATGTGGAATATAAGAAACAGTGCAGAGGATCATAGGGAAAGGGAGGGAAAACTGAAGAGAAGGTCATCAGAGAAGGAGAAAAACCATGAAAAACTCTTAACTATAGGAAACAAACTGAAGGTTGCTGGAGAGAGGTGGATGTGTGATGGGGTAATTGGGTGATAGGCTTTAAGGAGGACATGTGATATGACAAACACTGGGTGGTATATGTAACTGATGAATTATTAAACACGACATCTGAAACTAATTATATACTATATGTTGGCTAATTTAATCTAAATTTTAAAAAAAAAAGAAGTGTCATGGCTGTACAACCGACATTTCTTGAATACACACATTGTGCCAGGAAGATTAAAGCAGGAATGAGACATGTGCTGGCAGAACTCAAGTCCCTCAAGGGACACTGTATGTGTGCAGAGCACTTGGGGGCTCCCTGAGATCCTCACTAAAGCCATAGCAGTAGCTGAGCAGGGAATTCTTTCCTCAATTTTACAGTCGAGAAAACCAAGTTTGAAAAAGATGACTTCTCAACGTCACACAGTAAAGACTAGAAAAGCTGGGAAGGGTGGCCCTGTATTGTCTTTTGCTTCTCAAAGACTGTCTTTCTTATGAAATCCCTGAGTATAGACGGTATAGTCATGGCCGAGTGGTTAAGGCGATGGACTAGAAATCCCTCAGTATATTGTGATCAACATCTCTGGGTTTTTCCTCTTTTAACTTCTGTCTCATAGTAGTAGCACCTAATTTCTCTTTAAGGAACAACACTCTCCCATCCCATCAGCCATGATGAGACCACCCCTTATACCACAACATTGGGAATCTGATCCAAGTTGCTAAATTGGGGTACACTATCCAAACTAGATTTTCTCACAGAAGGGCACATGACCCAGGAAAGACAAATCGATGTTTTCAAAAATACTGATATAGGTGTTACAAGAGAGGGTTTCTTTATTGTTAAGATTGTAAACACTAAAAGCTATCTAAATTTCTAGCTTTCAAAATTACCTTTACAACCAGAGAGAAAGAGAGACATTGCCTGGAAATGAAGCTCGCACAGAAGAAAAGAGATCAAGGAGTGAGAGATGGAAGGAGGGAGGGGTGAATGGTAGGAGAGAAGAGAGAGGGAGCAGGAGGCAGAATTACTGCAATGCCCTAGATCCGGCTGCTGCTGACAGGAGCACTGACCACCTTAGACTACCCAGTTATGAGAAACACTACATTTTCTTCCTGTCATTTCCAAACAAAAGACTTTTTACAAATGCTATACTATATAACTTTCAGATATGTCTATATATGTATCTGTGGATATAATATTAATATAGCAATAGATTTTAGTCAGTATATAGAAATGTTTTAAAAGAACCATTTCTTTGAGCTACATGGTGAATAACAGACTGAGAAATTATACTGACATCATGCAATAGTAAATGGCCTCCAAAAGATGGGATTCCAACTTCAGCTCCATCGAGAATTTGGTGCAAGAGCCAGCTCAATCGCTCACCAGCTCAGCCACACTGAACAAAAATTTTAACGGGTCCACTCCTCATCTGCAAAATAGAACATGTGCTTGCTGCTCTCACACACTAGTTGTGAGCATTTTTAGAGAAAAGATGTGAAGGTTCTACATGACTTGAAAAATACTGTATAGGTACAAGGGATTCGTTACTGCAGCTACAGAGCCTGCTGGACTACTTACTCTTTGCTGAAGTTGGGATGTGTGTCTACACGGATGAGAGTTGGGTGGGCGTAAATGCAGAATGAAGTAGCATTTCAATGATTACTCCCTCTTGTCACTTTAGCTTTAGTGGGTAAGTACTCTGAGATGTTTGTTGGTTTGCGGTGGATTCCTGGGTGATTTCCCCAACAAGCATCATAGCAGAAATACAATAATGGACTATGACGGACTAAGAGGTAAAGCTGTCTGGACTGTTCAATACAAAGCCCAGTTCTATATATATTCTATTTCATCCTTGAATGCAAATGCTCCCTGACAGCATGTATAGTGGCTTTTAAAGGTTCTGCAAAATGCATGATGTCTGTTAAACTCTGCTTCTTTTAAATTCCAGGTTACTAAGATCCATAACCTGGATATCACCCTCTCTTCTCTGACCCCTATCTCATCAAACTGTCAGCCTTGCCAATCCCACCTTATCCCTCCTACCTCATTAGCATTGCCAACTCCTGAATTCAGTCCTTCATCACTTCATGGTCCCAACACAAGAATGATTTGTTTCTAAAACAAGTATCTGACCATGATATCCCCTAGCTAAAAATTCTTCAATAACTCCCTACTATTTACCAAATTAATTTTCTAGTATCTTAACAAGACTCTTCATGAGTTTGCACTCACCTTTCTCCAGTCTTTTTCTTTCTTCTTACACCACATGCCCCTTATGTTCTACCATGTCAAAATATTATTTCAAACTTCTCAAAATGTGCTCTCTCATATCTCTTTGCCCTTGCACAGGATGTTTTTTTCCTTCAATTTTTTTATTTAAATTCTAGTCAATTAACATATGATGTAACATTGGTTTCAGGAGTAGAATTTAGGGATTCATCACTTACACCTAACACCCAGTGCTCATCACAAGTCCCCTCCCTAATGCCCATCAACTATCTTGCCGAATCCCCACCCACCTCCCTTCATCAACCTTTAGGTTTTTCTCTATAGGTAAGAGCCTCTTATGGTGGAGTACCTGAGGGGCTTAGTTGGTTAAGTGCCTGCCTTTGGCTCAGGTTATGATCTGGAGTCCTGGGACTGAGCCCCGTATCAAGCTCCCTGCTTAGTGGGTAGCCTGATTCTCCCTCTCCTCCCTGCTCATGCTCTTTCTTGCTATCTGTCTCTCTCTCCCTCTCTCTCGTTCTAATAAATAAATAAATCAAAATATTTTTTAAATATTTTTAATAAGAGTCTCTTATGGTTTGCCTCCCTCGCTTTTTCCCTGTCCCCTATGTTCATCTGTTTTGTTTCTGAAATTCCACATGAGTGAAATCATCATGTCTTCCGCTGATTTATCCCTAGACTCCAGACTTGTACATTCAACTGGCAACTTGATACCTCTTCAGATTCCTCCCTTACACCTTCAACCAGATATCTAATAAACATCCTAAATTTAATGTAGTTAAAATAGAAATTCTGATTCTATCTCTTCCCCAAAATCTGTTCTCCCTGGGTCTTCCCCATCTCTATGAACAGCACTTGTTATTATCAAATACTGTTCTTGTTTATAGTCCATTTCCTCCCAGGAAATGTAAGCCCAATGAGAGCAGGGACTTTTGTTGTTGCTTCATTACTCTATGCTCAGCAACTAGAACCATAGCTGGCATGCAATAACAATATCATAAATAAATCCCTTCTACTACTATTTCCTGAAAGCTTCCAAGTGGCAGAGAATTTTTGTCATACTGCTAGTTTTCCAACTAATTCCACTGTGACAATGACCTGAACAATTTGCTGGTTTGACCAGTTGTGTCTACAGTCATCAGGGGCTCAGTATCTTCCTTTTCTCCCAGTGGTTAATGTAATTCACATTAAGAAAAGTCTTATCATTGATTCCATTCATTTTAACAGTGAAGGAAAAAGCTACCCTTGAATTCCATAAACCCTTATTCAATTTAGAAAGATAGACATACCTAGATACCCCTTATGGAAGGCATATTAGAAGTCTGACAGAGATAAACAACCATTGTATAGGGTATGAGAGCAAAGTGGGAGGAAGTGTAGGAAAAGTAGGAAAGTAGCATTGAGCTAGATGTAGTTTGGTGGTGAGGACGAGGAGGATGGCATTGCAAACAGAGATACAAATTAAACAAAGCCACATTTATGAAGGAATTTCAGGAGCTTTCAAGGACAGGTAGTAGTGGTCTAGGCCTGGAGCTCAGGGTACACAACTAGAGAGAAGTTTAGAACAGTTCATGGTTTACAGGGTAAGCATATATTCTGAACAAAGAACACATAGGAACTGATAAAGCATAACAGTCATGAGCATGAACTTTGCCATCAGAATATCTGGGTTTCAATTCTGACTCTATCATGTCCTACTCCTATGACCTTGTTACATAAATTAATATACATTGCATCCAAAATTGAAATGGTAGTAATATCTGCCTCAGAGGGCCCTTGTAAGGATTAAATAAAATAATAAGCTAAAGCTTCTGCAACATGTCAATTCTTTTAAAACTTTTGATATTTTTAATATTATTATTGTCTAGAAACATTTTTGCTGGGTTTAAATTTGTTTCATGTAATTAAAAGAGTATGAGTATTAAATTCTTTCTGTGGTCTATTTAATAAACCATCTTTATCTAAAGTATAAAATAAAATTGAATCCATATTTATGTAGAAAAGACTGTATTTAGTGTACAAGGGAGGAGAGGGAAGTACATTGAAAGTAATAATGCTGAAAATCTTTAAAAAAACACACACACAGTTTTCTGAGTAGTTACATTGCCTTGAATTGTATGCCAAGCCCAAATAATTCCTAGTTCTTAGTTGCTCCATTTCCCCAAATCAAGAACCAAGCCAAATCAACTCAAATCACAGAGGTTTTCCCATAATATAAAGAAACTACCCCTTCCACTTATAACAGGTGGGGAAAGAGAAAGCCAGAGCTTCAGAGGAGTTTACTCAAGTCCATAGCAAACAGAAACGCTTGTTTTTTCTAGTATAGGAAGAGAGTGGGGATTTCTATTTAAAAGGAAGGAGAAGCAGGCAGATGGCATGTCAAAAAGCCAACATCTTGGGGGCAGAAAATATGGGCTGTGCTCTGTTCTCCATTTGGAACTTAAAGACAACAGTGAGAGCAAATCCCTTAGCAACATAGGGTAAAAAGTCACACAATTAGTTTGGGTGGAAAAGAACCTGAATTAGCATTTCCAAAGTTCTCTCAACTTCGATGCTGTAAGGAATCCAGAAGTTTCCCCCTTGGAACATAGAGTACGTGGTTGGAGCAAATTAACTCTATAGAGGAGGGCTACAAAAAGAGCTGTCTAACCAGACTTAACCAGGAGCATCCTCATTACCAGTGAAAAGGGGTGGATTTAGCAAGGGGGCAGAAGAAACACCAGACCCCGCTGGAGGCCGGAGAATAGACCACAAGTTTTCCAGTCATAAATTTTGTCCTCTATGACAATGGCCAGTCAAAAAAAAAAAAAAAAAAAGTTGCCATGTTGATGAGAAGAACCAGAGAGCAGTAGAGGGGCCTGCATGTGGGGAGGCAGGCCCCTTCCAGCTATTGCAACAGCAGCATCAGTCCCAATCTCATGCTTCAAGAATATCTTAGAGAAAAGCAGGGAGGAAGCTGGATTTAAGAGGGGCATTATCCAAAATGACTGAAATATCCAAAAGCCATGGTTTAAAATGGAAAGTACTGAGAGAGATATCAATAATTAGAAATTTTGAATTCTCCCCCACCACTCACCCTTCTTTCTAGCTTTCCAATAACAGGCGGCTTTGGAGGAGGATCAAATAAGTTATAAAAAATAAAATCATATATTCTTAGAGTAATAGTGAGAATACAATCATGATCCCAGAACACATGCAATATCCCATCTATTTTTTACAACAGGTTTGTAAGATAGAGACTATTACCCTATTTTACAGATGAGTAAAGTGAAGCTTAATGATTTTAAGTAAGTTGCCCAAAGTCCATAGCCTGGACTCCATTCTGTATGTGACGAATGCCAAAGTCCCCTTTTTAACCACCATACCAAGCTGAAGGTTGAAGTCCAACTGAGAAAGATACTGAGTATCAGTCTATAGACTCCAGGTTCCACTTAATACAAATGGAAAGAAAGAAAAGGTTTTGCAAACAAAAGGGGGATTATTATATTTTAAGTTTAGAAGAATAGTTCTCGTGGCAATGTATGAGGAGATTGAGCAGGTGGAGACTGATGTATCAAGTCCACCGAAGAGGTTTACATAAAGTAGAGTGAGAATTAAAATTCAGGCCTATTTGATGTAAAAGTCAGTGAATTTTCCTCTAGGCCAATCTTCCTCACCCACACGACCTCCAAATTTGGTGACGGAAGGGATGCAATTATAGTGGTACCATATATTGAGTGATGGGAGGCATGTCAGTATAGAAAGAAAATATTAAAATGGCTTCTTTTGGTATGTGTCTTCTATAATAGAAATCTCCTTGAAAATAAACAGGATTCTGTAAATTCCAAGAAACCATTTCCAAACTTCTTAGTACTTGAAAAGAACATCATCATTATTATAATATATGCCTTTTCTCAGTATGACTCTGTTGGCATCGCCTAAATTACTTTTAAACTTTAAAACATGAAAGTCCTATTTAACACAGTTCGTGAATTGAATGGAAAGTTTTTGCAAAATTCTTGTAATCACTTTGAAAAGGTAGAAAATATCTTGAACAGATAGATGAGCTGATTTCATCTAAGCCCTACGAAATGAGCCTTTGTAGTTATTTATGAAGTCAAGACATATACAATGAGAAGTATAAACAGCAAAGCAAAGGATTTTGATAAATTAGTCATTTGGTTCAATTCAATCCAATTAAAAAACCTGTTATTGAACATCTACTTGATGCAGGGCACTCTACTAGGTAATAGAATTATAAGAAGGCCACTGAAAGCTGAGCTGCAGAAAAGGGGGAATTACTGTACAAGTACACTTTCTTCTAATGTTTCCAGATGGCCACCTCTGAGCCTTCCCACTATGCTGTTGTACATCTGAACATGCTCCCTCAAGAATATGCTATATCCTTCTTAAAATCACAGCTCCCAGATGTGAATGCAATGATCCCAAGTTGTGGTCAGTTTAAAATGAGTAGAAAAACACCATAACCACCTCTACTTTGAACATTATAAAAATTAATGTGGCCTAAGATGATAAATGTATTTTGTTTTACTTTGCTTTGCTTTCAACAGCATGCACCATTTACCGACTCTTATAGTCTGAGCAAGTTTTGTTCAAGAAATAAATGTTTTTAATTAATAACAACAAAAAAGAAATTCTGGTGTTTTCCAAAGTCTTTAAGAGATACTGAAAAGAAGATTCCTCTTTCAGACTATGACTAGAGTTAAAGAGGTTTCAGAATCACAGCATGACTTCCTAAATAGAGACGACAGCTAAAATGTTTTCTCTTCAGTGATTCAAGAGGAACCGAGCAACTGTCTGAAGAACAAATCTATCCTTGGCGTAGCAGTTCTTTTCTTCCCCATTCATTTTCATTCTATCTGCATCACAAATTGGATATAACATTTAAGGGCAAGTTCTCTGATTAAAATGGAAAGGTTTTTCAGGGAAGAAATGCTTGTATTGGGATCACAACTTTTTAAAGAAAAATAAATGAACAACTCACGGATGGATCTGTACTGCTAGTTTCTGAATTGAGATTTTCTGAGATTTTTGTCAGGGTTTGTTAAAAGGCTTTGATGTATGAGAAAGAGCTAATCCTTGTGCACTGTGGCTCCTTCTTAGGACACTGTCTTAATAAAAAAGAGTGTGCTCTTTGTCCCCAAGTGGGTAGTAGAATTACTATGTACTAGTAATGCTATGAACTAGTAATATTATGAACTAGTACTGCACAGAGGATTAGCCTCATGGTCTGTAAGGACAAAGACAAAAGATGCACCTAAATGATTTTGTAAGAGAATTAATTTCAAATCCTTAATAGTAGGCATGCAAATTAATAAATAGAAGAATAAGGTTACTAAATTAAGGGGAAACTTTTAGAACCAAAAGAGTAGCTTTCCCTTTATATTCAAAATTAAAATAAATATTGAAGATATTCTTTAAACTAGACAAATCGTGTGGTAATTTTTCCTCAGATCCAAATTTCAAGAGTTAAATATTTATTGAGTAACTACTTAGGGCCAGGAAATAGCTTTGGAATACAAAGAAAAATAAGACAAGTTTCCTGGCCCCTTGTAGCTCTAATCTGAGAGTGATACAAAATCAACAAATAATAACATATTTGCCAATAAGTGTATCTGACCCAAAGGTTCTTATTGTTTCCTTTTTTAAAAGATTTTATTTTTTCATTTATTTATTTGAGAGAGAGAAGAGCAGGAGGAGGGGAAGGGCAGAGGGGGAAGGAGAGGGAGAGAACCTCTAGCAGACTCTACACCTAGCATGGAGCTTCACATGGGACTTGATCTCACGACCCCAATATGATGACTGGAATAGAAACCAAGAGTCAGATGCTTAACCAACTGAGCCACCCAGGTAACCCCCCAAAGACTCTTTTCATGAAAAATCTGTGCAGTTTGTCTTCAGGCTTCTCTGCCTTTCCTTTTCTATAATATTTTCCTGTTCTCAACCATTATCTTACCACACAGACTGCCAAAGCTCTTAATTGCTGACATGGGAGAATTTGACCTCCACATGAAGAGCAGACCTTAAATTTTCAGTCACAATTCCCATGCTCTAATCCTGGGTTTATCACCTGTAAGCTATGTGATTCTGAGCGAGTTAGTTCTTCTATGTAGACCTCAGTTTCCACATTTGTAAAATGGAGTGAGGGTCTGAAGAATCTTCAGGAGTCTTCCAGGTCTGAGATTTCCATGGTGTGCTCTGCACCTGCCAGGGGCATTTGAAGAGAAATAGCAACACTTGACCAAGAGCAGAAACTCTCTAATAACAGAATTTCCGTACTGGGCTGCCCCTTGGGGAAATAGAGAGATTTGAGGCTGAGGGTTGGTAGGTCTATTTAATTCCAACACATTCAAGAGGCATTTGAAGAGGTCCATAACGATCCAGATGAAGAAGGAGCTTCAGAGTTCTAGAAGCCTTTCTTTCAGTGGGAGAAAGAGCATAAGGAGATGTTGGTTATATAGAAAATTATGTACGGAGAGAAAGGAAAGCACAAGGCATTGTATGCATGCAGAGAATACCTCTAACAATCTAGAATTTCAGCAAAGGTTTCCCAAAGCCCATGACAATTAAGCTGAAGCAAGGAAAACAAGGGAAGAATATCTGAAGAGAAAAAAGGGTGAATGGGAATGTCTCCCGGGCAGAAGCAGCAGTAGATGAAAGCAGTTCGAATTAGCAGGATGCCTGTAGAAGCTGAAAATTGCAGCTAGAGCCCAAGGTCTACATTGCAAAGAAGCAGAACCTAAGTTGAAGGTGGAAAAGTGACAAGGACCCAGAAAATTGAGGGCCTTGTGTTTCATTCCAAGGATTTGAGACATTTTCCTGCAACTCTCAAAGGACAATTAAAAGGTTTAAGCAGAAATGGGTGATCCGTAAGTAACACCTCCCTCAACCACACCTTGGACCATCTCATTTCTCTTACATAAACTTACAGTGTGGGGTCAGAATGCATACACTTTCCTGTCTATTCTTGAAGATTTTCTAAGCTGCCCCTTCCAGAACCATGTCCCTAAGATGCCATGCTCTGCAGACCCCAGGATAATTCATTCTGTATAAGCTAAGCATTTCTGCATGGGCTGCTTCCCAAGCAAGACAGCCAAAAGCTGCCACACAAGCTTGGAACAAACTGCAGCTCCTGAATTATTCAGGGCACTATTAAAATGAGACTCACGACTCACAGGGCAAATTAATTTTAATTTTTAAACAGGCAACATTTTAAACTGTTCATTTCCTTGAAATGTATCTGTCCTGGCATTTTTATCATCAAAAGAGTAAGTAAAACTCATAGTGGAAAGACGAAAAGAGCCAGGATGCTGTAAATGAAGACTCGCTCGTGTCCAGAAAAGACCCTCTGGAGTGAGCAAGAGTCACATCATCTCTTTTCGGAGGGTATGTATCTTGAAAATCCCGTGTCAATCTAAGAAATCCAGTAGTGGAAAATTCGCTTTCCCTCTGCTTTTGTCATAATGACATGTGGTCAGCAGCCTGAAACTCTAGTACCTTGGTCACTGTGCTTTAACTCAAAGGCCTAAGGTATGGGGCCTGAGAATATCCATCTGAATGGTAAATTCTCTCAACAAGGGCTGTGTGTTTCTGTCCTTTGTTCAGGCTCCAGCACCTGAAGCACAGTTGTTCCTTTAAGCTTCACTGTACTGACCTGAATTTCATATGGAAAATCCTTTCAAACAGGAGATGTCCTTTATGTTTTTCCCTTTCTTCTATACTGCCTTTGCTCTCTATGACTAGTAATAGAAGTGCCTTTGGGATGCCCAGTGACCCCCAGGAACAAAATCAAATGCACCACTGCTACCTAAACTTAGCCTTGAAAATGACCAGATTCTGAATTCCCTGTCATTCAGACGTCTATTCAAGATCAGTGTGGCTACCACGCATAAATTGAAAGTGAGGAGGCCAAGTTGGGAGATTGGGTGAGTCCGGGACCCAGGCTTTCTCCCTCCTGGTCTGGGCTTTTACCACCACACTCCATGGCCTGATAGAGTGAGAAAGTCTCTCAGGGCCCCATCTGGCTTCCTTCTCCACTTCCTGATTGCTGGGAATCACAGAAAATAAGTGACTATTTTTGAAATCCCTCACTATAGGCCCACCACTCGGATAGGCAAATTTTATACACTATAATATTATTGAATCCTTTCAATAAGCATATGGAAAATAATTTTTTTAGCTGACATATAATTGACAACACTGTATTCATATCAGGTGGGCAATATAATGATTCAATACTGGTATATATGGTAAAATGATCACTACCATAAGTTTAGTTAATATCCTTAACACACATAGTTGCAAAAGTTTGTTTCTTGTGATGAAAATTTTAAAGATTTATTTTCTTAGGATTTCCAATGTAGGGTTCAGTATTGTTAATTATAATCATGTATATTACATCTTCAAGACTTTTATCTTATAACTGGAGGTTTGTAACCCTTAACACCTTTCACCCACTTCTCCCACCCCTATCCCCTGCCTTAGGAAACTACCAATCAGTTCTCTGCATTATGAGCTTGTTTTCTGTTGTTGCTTTCTTTTAAGACTCCACATATAAGTGAGATCATACAGCATTCCTCTCTCTCTGACTCATTTCTTTTTTTTTTTTTTTTTTTTTTTTTAAGATTTTACTTACTTATTTGACAGAGAACGACAGTGAGAGAAGGAATACAAGCATGAGGAGCGGGAGAAGGAGAAGCAGGCTTCCCGCTGAGCAGAGAGTCCACACAACCTGATCCCAGGACCCTGAGATCATGACCTGAGCTGAAGGCAAACTGTTAACAACTGAGCTGCCCTGGTGCCCCTCTCTGATTCATTTCACTTAGCATAATGCCAGGAATTTTTTTTTATACCTATTTTGCATCTAAGAAAATGTTGAGGCTAGATAGGATTAAATTGCAAACTGAAGGTCACACAGAAAACCAGTGGTAGTACTAGGTAGTATTAGATTAAAATCCTCATCTGACTCCAAATTTATGTTCTTTCTACTATACTGAGAAGGAATTGAATAGGTTAAAATGAACTTTTTGAATGAGCAAGGAGTCTTCCATTTCACAGCCTCTGTGGTATTTCTTAGGCTTGCAGCCCATGTGTTGTTTCTTGAAACTGGTGTCCTCGCCAGTAGGCAGATAGGATATCTCATTCTCTGCCCATCTGTAACCCATCACAATTTCTCAGACTCATCAAAGGTCTTCCAGTGGCCAAAAAGGCAGCTCTGTTCAGTTCTGTTCCACCCACTCTCAGTGATGGTCTCATTTCCATGCTCCTGACAATGTCTTAACTAAGGATCTCATCACCTCTCTTACTTGACAGCTCCCTCCTTCTTCATTTGTCTTTCTTGTCTCCTATCGTTCCCTCTTCCAGTCCATACTCCACATCGATTTCAAAGATCTGTCTCCAAAATGTAAATATGAGTATGTCATTCATCAGCTTAAAACTCCTCATCTAGCTGATCACAACCATATTGTAAGCAGGATATACAAGACCCTCCATGTTCTGGTTTCTGACTCCTTCCTTATCCCTTGCTACGCTCCCCACCCTCTGTGCTCCAGCCCTACTTAAATATTGCCATTTCCCATTCTGTGCACACCTGTAAATTTTACACATATACTGCAACACACACAGACACACACACACACACACACACACACACACACATCTCCAACTAGTGAACTCCTAATCTAAATTAAGTGTAATTCTTCAATGAAGGTTCCCATGATCATTGCAGAAGTTTATCACTCATTTCTGGCACCTACCATTCTTGGTACATTCTTAAATTATGAAACCCATCCCATATCAATCTGTCATTTCAGAACTCTCTTTACTTTTCTTAGCCTGTGTGTTCTTTAAAAGAAAAGAAACTATGTCTTATTCATCTTTAAATCCCAGTTTAAACATAGTGGGCATTCAACAAACATTTGAGGAACAAACAGGTTGAATAAATTGTTTAATATTTAATATATCAAGGATTTGAATCAGGTTAGCTGAAATCTATACTCAGTACCCTCAGTAACTTTTTGTGTTAAAAATCAATCAGTTTTCTGAATATTATTTTCATTTCCCATTTAAATCATTTCTGTATGGAAAAATGTGCTGATCAGCTAATAGTTTTCCTATAGTTATATTTATCTTTTAAATTAACCTATGGGCATTCTGATTTACATGTCAGTCTTCTACGAACATGGTTAGTGTATGTCAGTCATCATGAGACTAACCTCTGACTTCACTGGGAAAACTGTGTGGAGTCAAAGTAAGCTAAGAATCAGCTTTGAGAGCTTTGTTGAAGTGGGCAGTCAAGTTCTACCACTATAGAATTGCTCTTTAATTGAAACTTAAATAATGAGAGCTTAGCCACTGAGCCTTAAATTTGTTAATTTTAAAATAGAAAATTGGATTAGATCCTAAATCACAAACTCAAATACCTGTTGTTAACCTAAATGAGTAAACTCTTCTGGGTTTGAGACAAAAAGAAGCTTGGCTGCATGTATGATTTTCACAATCAATCATGATTCCTACCTAGTTCCATTGCCCATTAAAACATAAGATGCTAAACAAAGCACAACCATAAGCCTTGTACAGACATCAGTCACCTGGTACAGCTCTTTTCTAACTCCAAGGACCCTAAAATGCTTTAAGGCTACAATGCTGTGACTGCTATTTCTCTGAATTTCATTCTTTCTTCCATTTATTCACGCAAAATTCACACAGTATTGCAGGCACTGAAGTAGGGGCTGACAATACTGGTATCAGTAAACATGACCCTACCTTCCATGGACACCAGGGTCTATTGGGAGAGATGGACTTTTAATTAATTAAAGACATTAAGTGGTGTCAAAGGCAGTTTACGAAGAACAGTGGGAGTACAAGAAGCGATACTGTCTATGCACGTTACAGTTTCCCTGGAAAGGTCAGAAAGACTTCACAGAGAAGGTGATATGTGAGCCGAATTCAGAAGGATAAATAAGAGATTTTCAGACAGGGCAAGGCATTCCAGGCAAGCTGAACAGCATGGATAAAGGCACTAAAAATTGAAAGGCCTCCGAATGGAAGAAGAAATGATCTCAGTACTCAATTACTCTTCTTAGTCCAAAAACGGCAAGACGTGAGGAGTGGAAAGGAAAGGGAAAATAGTCTGTAATTCCACTGAGGACTGTCCCAGCCTCATAAAGGACAGTAATCCTCACCACAAGCACCACCCATTCCTCACCCGCACTGCTCACTCAGTCTAGGTTTTCCCATTAAAGAAGTGAACAAGACATTTCTCATTACTGATGTACTGTATTCACACAGCATTTTCCTTTCTCGTGGGGAGCCACTCAGCTCGGCTGCTGAGACCCTCCTCCTCAGAGGCCCTGGTGACTCAGAGACACTCTTCGCTGAAAAGCCATCTGATCCATGTTAACTCTTTTTAGTATTAGATAGAGACTAGCCAGTTGATTTAACATATTCCTTAAATTGCCTCTAAACAAAATGAAAATACAACCATTTACTAATAGGTTGTTCAACTTTGTATTTCCACTTTGGGTAACTTTCCATACCCTCAAGTTGAAGACGGCAAGTAAGAAGCAGAGAAAGGAATAACAAGAAGATCTGCTGCTCACATCCACTCGCTATGCTCTGGTTTTGACTTTAACTGCCTCACAATCATTAATCATTCAATCCCCACTACAGCCCCATTAGGCAAGCCCTTTAAAGATGAAGAAACTGAGACTCAGAAATCTTGTTTCTCACCTACTCGCTAAGTGATGAAAAGTGACATCTGAACCTAGGAGACGTGGCCGACTTTGCTCATAAGAGCTATGATCCACTGCCTTGTGATACGCTAGAAGCAATGGCTCTGTGGGACTGTGAACCCAATGCTTCAGATGAATCATATAATGTAATCTCCATAACAGTTTAGCTTATGAATTGAAAGCTGAGACTTGGAGAAGAATAAGTGGTCCAGCACCACATATCTGGTAAATGAAAGAGGTAAAATCTGATCTCAAGTCTGACTTTAACCTTATGCTACTGTATCTATCGTTGTGTTAGGTAGGAGTTTACACAGAAGGAAAAGTGGTTAACAATGGAAAGGTTAACAAAGGAAAAGCAATAAGCCCGACATCCCTGGATGATATTATTTAGAAAATACCTGAAATTGAGACTTCATTTAACAGTTTTACCCAGACCAGTAGTTGTGAAACAGAGTTCTTGAAACCCCAGGGTCTTCTCCAGTGGGGAAATTCTAAGTCTTTCACATAATCTCCTATATTAATCAGCTTTTGTTATAGTGGCAAACAACTAATTATCAGAGCTTCTCAACAACAAAGATTTATATCTCACTTACTTGCATGTGGTCTGCACCATGGCATTACCAAAAAACTGTATCACCTTTAAACTTATAAATTCAGTCTCCTACTACCCAACCACAAACTCCTACCAGTCTTCCAGCTCATTTGCTTAGTAACCCCATATCAATAATGACTTAACCTCATCAACATCACGAATCTACTAACCCTCTCTCTACACTCTATACTCTCTCTAACTACTTGCTTTCTGTCATGTAAACTCCAACCCTGATCCATGGCCAATGGTTATTATCAACCTCATATTAATAACTTTTTTTTTAGATTTTATTTATTCATCCGACAGATCACAAGTAGGCAGAGAGGCAGAGAGAGAGAGGAGGAAGCAAGCTCCCCTCTGAGCAGAGAGCCCGATACGGGGCTCGACCCCAGGACTAGGGGACCAGACCGGAGCCGAAGGCAGAGGCCCAACCCACTAAGCCACCCAGGTGCCCCAATAACTTTAATTCACTTGTCTCTGTGCCCCTCAATTGTGTTCATCCCAACCCTGAATGATCCTAACCTTCTGCTTCACTAATGCAACTTAATTTGTTGACGAATATCATGTAACTAGAAAAATTGCTCTTAGTATATTCAAGATCACCAATCCCAAATTCAGCACTTCCTGGAGATGCTACTGAATTCTTCTGTTAAGCTTAGTCTCCTCCTCTACCCACGATTCTCTAATTTCCTCAAAGACCCCATACTTCACCCATATTTACAGTAGTTGGTCTTATTTTTTATTTTATTAAGAAAAAAAAGGAATCACCTGACAATAGTTTCATACCTTGAAATCTACAATAATACTAATTTGCAGCCTTTTCCCCTTCCCTCCAGTAGAAATTGTGGAACATTCCTTCTAGCAATGGTCACTTCCTCTACCCTTGATATAAGCTTTGAATTGTAGTCTCTCTTATGTTCTCAATTATCCTTTTTTCTCTCGCATCTTCTAGCTCTCCTTTTCTAATAGATTTTTTAACATCATTATATCTGTTACCATACTTCCTGTAGTTTACAAAAAATCTTCTCTAGCTCCCAAATCTCTATCTAGCCAATGTCACATTTTTCTGCATAGCAAAACTTCTCATATCTACCAAACTTAAAAGAAGGGACATGAATCAACATATATATGAAACACCTTTTACCAGGTCTGATCTATGCCTCATACTCAATAAATGATAATATTTGTTGTAAAAACAGTAATAAAAATAACTGTGGGTGACATAAAAATTTTCTTATATGCCAGTACAGCCCTCAGCATTGTAAATAGATGGTCTAAATTTGTTGTCTACAACAACCTTATGAAGCAGGTAATAATTTATCCCAATTTTATAGATGATGTTTCTGAAGCTTAGAAAGGTTAAATTGCTCGAGGTCACATAGCTCATAGAAAATATGACTAAGATTTCCTTCCATTTCCGTCTGATCCCATAGCCCAAGGATGTTACTCTCTAAATAATCCCTAGCTTTTATTCCTCTAACACTGTGTACTTCTACCTCATAAGAACAGATATGGTTTTTCCCAAGAGCAGAGGAATAACATTCAGGAAAAACCTCTGTGAAGCTGGATGATGCTGGCATCACCTCCAGATCCCTTAGGGTATCAGTACATGAGTAGATCGACTAGGAAAACTCAGAGAAAAGTGTCAATGGGGTTCAGGGCAGGCCACCCCAGAATATGCCATGTGGATTATTTTGAGCTGAAGACAATCAAAGTCCAACAGACAAAGGATACATTTTTACTTCACCCTTAGCTGCCTAAGAGAATTCATATAGAAGGGCCACACCAGGAAGAGAGATAATATCAAAGATAACGTTTTTTTTTTACATCAGAGAGACTTTTCTCCAAGGCATGGCAAACATTTATTTACCAAACATTTGTTCTCCCCATCTTCCTGTGGATAATTTTCCTTCTTATTTGAAGTCCCAGACTTTTACCTCCTTCTCCTTAGCTCAGAATAGCCTATGAGCCTCAATTTCCTGGCTATCTAGGAGCCTCATGCCTTTGTGGAGTTCCATATATATGAAACATATGCATGTATATGTACATATGCAACAACAGCAAAAAATCTAATATCCATTTCCAACAAATAGAATTTTTGGTTAACATGCAAAAGAAAAGGAAAAAGAAAAGAAAACAAACAAAACTCTGAATTAAATTCAGCTCAACACAGATGGAAGGAACAATGAGTAAGAACCGGAAAGTATTCAGTGAATGAGGGGATGATCCACTCTACATAAGAAACCTGAGGGATGACTGGTAGAGTTAGAATGTCTTCACAGTTGTTCTCAATCAACAGAGAAATGTCAAGACCAGAGGGAAAAGCTGAATGTGAGTGCAAGTATCAGAACTGCTTACAATTAGACAACAAAAGGCCAAGTAGCAAATACTGGCAGTTAGGACACATTGATTGCAAAACCAGTAACAATATGAAAAGTGTAGCTTTAGATGACTCAGAGGCCAGACAGAAAAACTAAGGAAAGTATAGGGAACTAAGTACAACCAAAGGAGGAAAAAGGAAAAGTAAGTTGCAAAAGTGGGGGAAGGTTGCATAACCTACTATGTACCAAGCACCTCATGTTTATATCCATCCTTTGAGATATATTTCATATTTCAACTTTACATGAGAACATTGAAGCCTAGAGAGGCAAAGTAAATTTTCCAAGGTCATTTAACTACCATGGTGAATTTCAAGCACAACTTCTTAGAATCAGAATTTGAGCTAACTTGATTTATGAATCCATGATCTTTTCATTCCTCAGAATTGCTTTGTGAGGAAAAAACAGTCTAGGTATGGAAAGCATGCCCAAAAGGCTTAACGAAGAAGAGAAAATGCTATGGAATCTTTTTTTTTTTTTTTTTAAATGCTATCGAATCTTAACCATTTTCCTTCCTGCAAGCCAGATGGGATTTCTTTTTTTTTTTTTTTAAGATTTTATTTATTTATTTGACAGAGAGAAATCACAAGTAGACGGAAAGGCAGGCAGAGAGAGAGAGAGGGAAGCAGGCTCCCCGCTGAGCAGAGAGCCCGATGCGGGACTCGATCCCAGGACCCTGAGATCATGACCTGAGCCGAAGGCAGCGGCTTAACCCACAAGTTTTATTTATTTGAGAGAGAGAGAAAAAACAGAGGAGTAGAAGAGGGAGAAGAGAAGCAGCCTCTCCGCTAAGCAGGGAGCCTGATGCAGGGATCAATCCCAGAACCCTAGGATCATGACCTGAGCAGAAGGCAGTGACTTAACCAATGGAGTCACCCAAGCACCCCACCAGATGGGATTTCTCATGCTTCAGAATCACCACTGTATTTTTAGAGCACCATTTATAGGACACTCAGCCTATTACAGCCATGTAGTATTTACTTGGAGATCACCGTTATGTTCCCTGTATCTTTCTTCATATTTGTATTTTCATGGCACCAAAAACAAGGTGAACTAGTGATTGGTAGAAAATGAACATATGAAACACATACACACATATGCACATGCATGCACACACTTCCTTATTCATTTAGCACAGAATGCTAAAGGGAGGCCACACAGAGTCGGGGCAGTTAAAGCTTGTCTAACCACAGCTTTTCTAACAAGGACTATTGTTGCCAGTTATATCATGCAAAGTAGGATCTTTCTGCATTCAGTAAGCTTAACTGCATGCTATACCACATCCTTTCATACCTGGAGTTGGTATCATTGTTCTGGAAGAATTTAAATAATACCTTTAAGGGGATCTTTACAGACATTGAGAATGTCATGATTCTATAACTATTTCTAACAATTCCAAAATTTTAGAGTCTGTTCCTTTCAATATTGTGCTCCTAATCCCAAATTCTTCTTCAGTTACAGTTCTTTGGCTTGAAACAACAGAAAGTCCAACTCAAAATGACTTAACCACTAAGGAGAATGTATCATCTCACAGAACCATTAATATAAATCCTAAATAAGAGGACTCCGGGGTTGGTTAATTCAGTTACTCAACATTATTAAAAACCCAGGTTCTTTTCATTCTCAATGTGTCAGCTTTGCCCTCACGGAAACTCCTGTTAGGATTGAAAGATGCTGCTGCATTTTCCAGATCCTCAAATAAACACTACATCCCTCTTATGTGTCATTTTTAAAAGGAAGAGAAATCTCAGAAACTTTAATTAGGGACATGTGGGTAGCTCAGTTAGTTAAGCCCCTGCCCTCAGCTCAGGTCATGATCTCAGGGTCCTGAGCCCTGTGTCAGGCTCCCTGTTCAGTGGGGAGCCTGCTTCTCCCTCTGTCTCCCCCTCTCCCTGCTTGTGCACTCTCTCTCTCTCTGACAAATAAATAAATAAAATCTTCAAAAAAAAAAAAAAGAAGAAGGAAAGAAAGAAACCTTTCATTAGACCTCCCATTTTGTCTATGTGGCTAGGATTAGGTCCAGCATTTTGAAAAATGTAACCTTAATGAAAAAATAAATGTTGTCTGTCTTGTTCACTTCTATATCCCTAGAATACAGAACAATATTTGATGCATAGCTTATATTTCACATATAGGAACTTATTTTATTTTATAATATAGTAATAGCAGTAACTGATAACAGTAAAAATATAGCACATCTGTTCAGACTATAGGCTCTGGAGCTAAATGGCTGGGGATTTTTTTTCCTCTCTTTTTGGACCTTAGATGAACAGAATTGGCTCAATCATAGCCCTCCATTCATGATAAATCTCATCATTGCTCCATGTAGGGCTCAGTTATTTATTTACCTATTTACCAATAATGTAATAGAAACTAATCTCACCATTCAAAACAAAAGTTAGGATCTTGACAATAACCTATTTCTAACTTTATGACTACCAGTCACATTCCTTGCCTGTCTCCATCCAAGATAAGCATTATAATAAAAAGTCTCAATATTGATTTCCTTTTTTTTTTAATTTATTTTTTATTTTCAGCATAACAGTATTCATTGTTTTTGCACCACACCCAGTGCTCCATGCAACCCGTGCCCTCTATAATACCCACCACCTGGTACCCCGACCTCCCACCCCCTGCCCCTTCAAAACCCTCAGATTGTTTTTCCTTTTTTAATATAGTTTAACATCTATAGGTATTCCTTAAAATATTTTATTTCATTGTTTTCAACTTTACAAAAAAGTAATCACCTTTAAGTAATATTATGAGATTTACTTTTTTTTTAATATAATTTTTTATTTTTTATAAACATATATTTTTATCCCCAGGGGTACAGGTCTGTGAATCACCAGGTTTACACACTTCACAGCACTCACCAAAACACATACCCTCCCCAATGTCCATAATACCACCCCCTTCTCCCAAACCCCCTCCCCCCAACAACCCTCAGTTTGTTTTGTGAGATTAAGAGTCACTTATGGTTTGTCTCCCTCCCAATCCCATCTTCTTTCATTTATTCTTCTCGTAGCCACTTAAGCCCCCATGTTGCATCACCACTTCCTCATTTCAGGGAGATCATATGATAGTTGTCTTTCTCCGCTTGATTTACTTTTTTTACTTAAACTTACATTTGCTGATATGACTTATATTTTGCATGTCACTGTAGTCTACTCACTGTAACTGCTATACAACAGCCCATTCTGTCGATATATCACCATATATTATCCTACTTTGATGTTAGTAAACGCCTGAGCCATTTTAAAAAGCTGCTGTAGGGATGCCTGGGTAGCTCAGTTGGTTAATCCACTCCCTTTGGCTCTGGTCATGATCCCAGGGTCCTGGGATCGAGTCCCATATGGGGCTTCTTGCTCATCCGGGAGCCTGCTTCTCCCTCTGCATGCTCTGCCTGCCCTGCCTGCCTCTCCCCCTGCATGTGCTCACTCTCACTCTCTCTCTCTCTCTGACAAACAAATAAATAAAATCTAAAAAAAATTAAAATTAAAATTAAAAAGCTGCTGTGAATATTCTTGCAGAGCTTCCATTGTACATATCCAAAAGTATCCCTTGGGTATTTTCACCTGGATGTGGATTTGCTATCATAGGGTGTGTAAATATTCAAATCAAGTAAATAAAACCAAACTGTTTCCAAATTGGCTGACCTATTCGCTTTTAGTTCCATTTCATCACCAGTATTATCATATTACTAATTCCATTTTTTCCTATTATTTGTGTTTTCCTAATTGATTTGTAGATTGCATACATACCACACACACATAACACATCCCAAATATTCTTGATGCAGCTGTTTTGTGTCTGTCTGCTCTAATTAATTTTTAATCAGTCTGTGTCTTAGCTTTTCACTCTATAAAATAAGATAAAATATAAAATATGGTACCTACTGGTGAGGGTTCATTTGATGTGTCAACTTAACTGGGTTAAGAGATGCCTAGCAAGCTGGTAAACATTTTTTTCTGGGTGTGCCTGTAAGAGTATTTCTGGAAGAAATTAGCGTTTGAATCAGTAAACTAAGGAAAGAGGATCATCTTCTCCAATGTGAGTGGGCATCATCCAATCCACTGAGGGCCTAAATAGAACAAAAAGACAGAGAAAGGGCAAATTTGTTCTCTGCTTGATCTGGGACATCCATCTTCTCCTGACTTTAGATATCAGTGCTCCTACTTGTGAGCCTTTCAATTTCAGATGAGGAATTATACCCCTGGCTCCTATGGTTTGCAGGTCTTCAGGTTTGGACTAGAATTACATCCCTGGCTTTCCTAGACCTCCAGCTTATGGGTGACAGCTCATGGGACTTCTTAGCCTCCAAAATCATGTAAGACAATCACTCATAATAAATTTCTTTCCATCTCTCTGTTTCTCTGGAGAATTCTAATACACTACCTAACAAGGGATTTTTTTTAGGAATATATTATTAATACATGTAGAATGATTTATTAAAAGTATCTTATCAAATATCAATGTTATCATCCCCAACTTACAAATTAGCAAGTGGAGGCTTAGAAAAGGATAATTTGACCAAGATGGTACAGCTAGGATATGCCAGGGCTAGAATGTATACCCAAACTGAAACATAGCTTCTGTCTATTCTTAGCCACTCTACCATACCACCTCTTTTTATATCATAAAATTGAAATTTCTTGTGAAACTTTGCTACAAGGAAAGACAATGGAAAATAATACTTTTGATGACTATGCTCATCACATATTTGTAAAATATGTCTCTACCTTGTAAAATAGATAGTAGAATGACAGGATGATCAATATATTGTAATAAGTATAACAATGATCACATAGTAGGTGGTTAATAAATTCTAATCACGATGTTTATTTTATAATACCACAAATCCAGTATTAAAAATCTTCTCCAAACTTTTTCAATAAGAATAATAAAGCTTTAAAAGAATAAATGACTTGTCCAAGTTTGTATGGACAAAGAAGGTATAGACCATAATCTTGTCTGATTATAAAGCTTGTATATGTCTAGATCATTTTACTATATATTTTTATTCTTATTCAAGAATCAAATCAATGTTTCAGGATGCAAAAGAGAAAAAAATCAACAAATACACAGGGCACTTCAATAAAGATGTACATATTAAATGACTGTGATAAATTATAAGAGAAATATGGTGTTCAAATATCAAATCTCATGGCATAAAATTTATTTTTTAAAAAGTGATCTACTTTTGATACTGTAAGAATGTAGTATGGTGACAGAAGTAACTCTACTTATCATGGTGAGCATTGAGTAATGTAGAGTATTGTTGAATCAATAAGTTGTACACCTGATACTCATATAACATTGTGTGTCAGTATACTTCAATTTTAAAAAAAAAGGTTACTCTTTCCCCTTTACTTCTATTTACTTAAGTGATATAATAATCATTTTCTAATATTTGGAAGTCTTTGTGATAAAGGATGAATTAGATCTGTTCTCTATAGCACCAAAGAATTAATCTTTGATTAAGCAGCAGACTGTATAATGTTATTAACAATAACAATAAGCTAATATTTATTAAGAATTTATTATCTAACAGGCACTGTGATATGTCCTTTATGTGAATCACCTCATCTCATTACAACAAAGCAAGTGGTAGGTCTTTTTCTGCATGTGAGTAAACACAGGTTTAGAAAAGTTAAGTAATTTGTGGAATTATTTATGACTGATGATCAGTAAATACTAACCTAAGTGGATATTAACATATGCTGAAGTCCAAAATGCATATTCTTTACCATAATGGTATGTGCTTAACAGAAATAAAACTTTCCAAATACAGTAGGATCCCTATCACAAGAGTTATATTATGGACATTGGGGAGGGTATGTGTTTTGGTGAGTGCTGTGAAGTGTGTAAACCTGGTGATTCACAGACCTGTACCCCTGGGGATAAAAATATATGTTTATAAAAAATAAAAAATTATATTGAAAGAAAAAAAAAAAGAAAGGACTAGGAAACCACTGGACTGGTATCTCACTGAAAAGATTCATGTATTTTTTCCATCTAACTCATATTTGTTAAGTGCCTACTATGTAGAGGTCATATTACTTAACAATTTAAGGATTATATGAAAAGCAAGATTGTTCAAAGAAAACAAATTTAAATTGGAGGCAGAAAACTGAACTGGATTTTTTTTTTTAGTTTCTGTAGTCATATAATTCTGCAACTCTTGATTTCCCTTACTCCAAATAATGCCAGCAGTTCCTAAAGCAACTAAAACACAAGGCACTTGCTAGTTCATTTGCTTTCTCTTTCCCAATATCTATATATGCTCCATTCCATATTCAATATGCTGATTTGAATTAGCTTAGATGCCACTCAGAACTGAGGAGTGAAACCCAGGCATTCCTACAGAGCTCTTTACAACTGATTGCTGAAACCTCAAGCTGTGATACAGCATGAAATGCCCATCTCCCAAGTGTTTCATACGCTCTCACTGTCATTTCATCAGGGAAGGGAGATTACCTATTTTTCTCCTTGAAATCATCATTTCATTTCCTGTCTTCAGCCTGGGTAGCTTACCTATTCTGATAACAAAAGATACAGAGATCTCTCTTTGTCATACCTTTCCAACATTATGAGACATTTCCTCACTAATTACTGAGCAAATTGAAAGGGGTAAGACAGTGCTACTCAAAATAAAGGGATTTTCTTCTTATTTATTTATTTATTTTTATTGTGGGAAGAACACTTAATATGAGATCTACCTGCTCACAATTTTTAAGTGCACAAGACAGTATTGAACACTACAGGCAGAAGGCTGTACAGCAGATCTCTAGATCTCACCCATCTTGCACAACTAAAAGTTTATACTTTTTGAACAGCAACTCCCCATTTTCCCCTCCCTCCAGCCCCTGAAAACAATCATTCCACTTTCTGCTTCTACGACTCTGAATATGTCAGTGGAATCATGCAGCATTTGTCCTTCTCTGACTGACTTATTTCACTTAATAGCATGTTCTGCAGTTTCATCCATGTTGTTGCATATGAAAAGACTTCCTTCCTTTCTATATATGTCATGTGACTAGAAAAATTTTATCTATTTCTGAGTTTTATGATGAAATTTTTATCAGCTTTTTCAAAACCACAATTTGTTTTTAATCTTTTTCTCATTTTAGATAAATATTGACTTCCATGTGTTTTATAGAAAGGACAAGTACCAAGCTTCAGTATCTGAATCTTTCATAAAAATCTATTGAATTATTCAATTATATTCCTTGGAAAGATTTTTTATAACTAAGATGGTTTGGAAACATTATTCATGGTCATTTTCACATTCTGTGACTTCTGGCAAGGATACACCCACAAAGAAGGCTGATTCCATAGTCCTCAGATTCCATTTATTTGATGAATTCGATTAGAAAATGGCAATTGATTATTATAAGATTGGACAGTAAGCATTACAACAAATTTGTATTTGGTGTAGGTCATACCACAATGATAGAAAAGCAAGAATACATTGTGACAATAAAAAAGAACTAAACTTTCAATGATTCTACCATTCTCTGACATGGCTTTGCATCAGGCTGGTCCACAGACCTATGAAAATAACATACACTTGAAGCTTACTTTCAGAATTTCTAATTCAGGAAACCTAGGGTGAGTATAGATATCAGATTATGTATTTGAGGGGAGCCTGGGTGGCTCAGTCAGTTAAGCATCTGCCATTGGCTCAGGTCATGATCCCAGGGGTCCTGGGATCAAGCCCCACTTTGGGTTCCCTGCTCAGCAGGGAGTCTGTTTCTCTCTCTCCCTCTGCCTCTCTTCCTGCTTGTGCTCTATCTCTCTCTCTCTCTTTCAAATAAATAAATAAAATCTTTTGAAAAATGCACCTGAAGTCTTCAATGAGTCTGATGTGTGTCCTCAGTGAAGAACCACTGATTTTCCTGGTATAGGCCAGTCTTTAGCATAGACACATCATGACAGCTAGCAAACTTCTGCTTAGCACTGTATACCAGCCCCATCTCCAACTTCAATACTTATACCCAAGTAATATGGAGCTACTTGCAGTTTTTTGGAACCAGCATGCATTTTCTCATCCCTGGAATAAACTTTCCCTTGTATACTTGGAACATTCTACTCCTATTTCAAGACCCAATCCAAAAATCATCACCTCTCTCATTTTTTCCAAGAAAACATCCTGTTCTAACTCCTCAGGCTGCCTTATAAATTAAACCTATATATATTCATGGCAATTAAAAAACTGTATTGTCACAATTTGTCTAGATCCCTGTCTTCCCTGTGAGGCTGTGAGCTCCAAGAAAGTCCAGAGCCTGTTCATCATTTTATACATAGTGCTTAAAACTGTGCTCTGCCAGAGAGAGACAAACCAAAAAACAGAGTTTTAACTATAGAGAACAAACTGGTGGTTACCAGAGCAGAGGTGGATGGGGAATGGGTGAAACAGGTGATGAGGATTGAGTATTCTTGCCATGATGAGGGCAGGGTGTATGGAACTGTTGAATCACTTTATTACATAACTGAAACTAATATAACACTCTATGTTAACTAACAAATTAAAATAAAACTTGATTTTTTCTTTAATAAAAACTGTGCTCTGTGAAAGGCAGGCACTAAAGCAATATTTGTTGAATAAAGCAGTATTCATTTTTTTAAATGAATCAGTGAATGAACAATAGCACCAACCAACCAATCTTTCAGGTCAAATACTTCACACCTACATTCTTCTCTGCTATTTAGTTGTCACAGTCACAGATTTCACTGTTAGATCTGTTCCTCTCCTTCTCCACGGCAAATGCAGATACTTTCTTCTACAGGTTAATGCCATCTTAATGCCCTCCTATGATACCCAACGGTCTTCAGCAAAAAATCTTGATGCCCTATCATGTCATACCAGGCCATGCCTGCTCTGTGTCTACCTGATGGTAAGGCCCAGTTTCTACCATTCCCACAAACAGAGCCTACAGTCCACTCATATGGACCTACTCAGGCCTCCAAAGCAGGCCATCGATTTCTGTCTGTCTTCTTATTTTTGCATGTATTTCTTTCCTTAGAGACTCCTTCTTCTCCACCTGGATAAAAAAGTACAACCATTAAAAAAATTCAGCTCAATTGTTCACCTTCCCTGGAAAGGCTCAGCTAATACTTACCCACCTAGATTGGGCTAAAAACATAATCCTCCTCCCACTTCCCTTAACTTCCAGTGCATCCTTCTAGGCTCTGGTCACTCCAACTGCTGACTTACTATCTTTACCAGTAAACTAAGAAATTTTCCAAGGAAGAGACTATGGCACCTACTAAAAGTCTACTTCATGTGATTCTGACAAACTACCAGCTGTATTCTACAATGTAACTCAAGACTTGCCTCACATCAGTTTGTTTAAAATGTTTTTAATTTGAAGGATGTAAATGTAGTTTTTTTTTTAATTAATATCTCATAGAAAATATTATAATGAGAGATGAAGTTTGAGAATTAAAAATCAAGAGCCATTTTATCAGGAACATGAAGGCTTTTCATAATCTAAACACAGTGCCAGAAACAGGGGACCCAAAGTTGACCGAGACAAGTTTCTTACAATTAAAGACTTGACAAGCTGCATTTATAATTAACTAAAAAAACAACAAAATCGTCAGTGTTGATCAATACTCTTTTGGCATGTGATCAGAAGCAATTATTGCCCTGAGCCCTAGAGATTTAAACAAACTTATATTTTCTCCCTGTTTCTTTCTTTATGATTGTGAATCCTGCTTGATTAAAAATCTCTACAAGATTCTTTCATTCACTCATTAACTCATTCATTTAATAAATGTTTCCTGACCATGTCCCACATCAGGCACTTTGCCAAGCACAGATGGTACAAAAATATAATAAGATAAATACTTTTCCTTAGAGTCATTTTTAATGAAAATAGATAAATACAACAAACACAGTAAACCTAAAAACGAAGTAAACTTAACTCTGCATGGGGATCCTGACAGGCTTCTCAGTGAAGATAACATTTAACTTCAGCCTTGAGGAAAGAGTTAGAGTTTGCCAGAAGTTTTACTGTTTGAGGCGATGATAGAGATGAATATGGAATCGGTTTTTATGATGCATGCTAGCCAATATGAGCCTCTAGCTGTGTGACACAGTTAACAACCCATGAAGGGGATAACTTTCCTAGAAACAGGTGTTCTGGCATTTTCCTGACTGGAATCCCTTAGATTATTTCCCCAGGCACTTGAATTTAAAGAAAAGTTCTCCCACTATAGAATCTTCAGGAGTGCAAAGTGTCAAATTATTCATTTTTGTTATTTTATGCATATAGACTAAAGGATTTTCAATGAACTTTTGTATGAGTATATGTGTGGGGAAGACTCAACAAATTATTTTTCTATGCCATAAAACCTTTAAGCTGGGAATAAGTTTGTCATCTCCAGATTTTGCTAATGGACTTTTGGTGCCTTCCAAACATTAAAAAGTAGAGTTCATGGAAAAGAAAGTTTCACAATACTTTCAAAAAGCAGAAGACATTTCATCAATAGTCAACATATTTTAAACTCCCCGTTAGGACAAATAAGGAAGAAGACTAATACAATATACCAATTTTGTTTATTTTTTTCTTCTAAATTTGATTTTTCTAATCACAAATGAATAGATTCACACTGTGGAAAATGGGGGGGGACCTTAAAAAATAACAATGATCACAATCGCTGTCACTTGCTGAACACTTTGTGCATTGGGCTTCACATCCATTACCTCATTTAATCCTCACCACAACCCTACAAGGTAAGGTAATATTATCATTATCTTTGTATTGTAAGAGAAAAGAGGATTAAGGAGACCTAGAGATGCCAGCCAAGGATAGAGCCAGTTAACAAAGGTAAAATATCTGACTTTAGAACCCTCACCTTTACTCATCTTCTACAAGGCAACCAACACTTCATCTAGTCGTTGGTTTCCCACTTTTTCTTAATTAATTAATTAATTAATTAATTTAAAAAGATATTTATTTATTGAGAGATAGAGAAAGAAAGAGAGCGTGCATCTGAGCACCCAAGCAACCGTGTGGGGAGGAGGGACAGAGGGAGAGGGAGAGAACGGATTCTCCAGCACTCTCTGCTGGACCAGCGCCTAAAGCAAGGCTGTCTCACCACAGCCAAAATAAAAAATTCAACGCTCAACCAACTGAGCCACCCAGGCATCCTGCCTTAATTAGTTTATTAACTCACTTAAATAATATTTCATTACATGGTTATACCAATGGAGCTACAGAGGTAAGGATAGTCTCTGCCATCACTGAATTTTTATTCTAGCAGAAGAGGTGGACATGGCATAAGTAATTACAAACGTGATGTGTATAACAAAGGGAAAGTGTTTGGAAGCTTGTAATAAGAAGGAACAAATGTAGACTGGTGGGCCACAGAATGCTTCTCCAAGTCATCTACCTGTGTAATTACATAAGTGTAATTGAGTATACTATTTCTGAGTATTCAATGATACCTTGTTCATTTCACACTATATTCTAAGCATTTCTGGGTAATAAAGTGTGATTTGTTTTAGCTACTTACATAACATTTAGATTTAAGAATGCATCCACTAACCATTTTCTATTATTGGATATTTCCTATTTTTCTTTGTTATAAACAATAATATAGTTTGCATCCTTGAGCATAAAGTATAATTATCTAAAGATAATTTCCTTGGGGAAAAGAATCCCCAAATTAGAAGGCTACAAATACCTAGAGTATTACAGGATCTCAAAAATACACTTACTGAATAAGTGAATACAGATATGAATGGAAAAACAGAAAACTTTCACCATTTCATTTTGAAACAGATGTATGATTGTTCTGAAGGGTAAAAATGGGCTTCTAAACAGTGCTTATAATTCAAGTCCAAATTGTCATTATTTTTTTTCCAGTTCTTTCTACTGTTTTTTGTTTTGTTTTGTTTTGTTTTCAATTTATTTATTTATTTATTTATTTATTTATTTATTTTTATTTTCAGCATGACAGTATTCATTATTTTTGCACCACACCCAGTGCTCCATGCAATCTGTGCCCTCTCTAATTCCCACCACCTGGTACCCCGACCTCCCACCCCTCGCCCCTTCAAAACCCTCAGATTATTTTTCAGAGTCCATAGTCTCTCATTGTTCACCTCCCCTTCCAGTTTCCCCCAACTCCCTTCTCCTCTTCAAATTGTCATTATTGACAGCAAAAGTAAGAAGCAATTAGCACCTTCATCAATTACACTTCCATTTGTAATTTTTTTTTTAATTTATTTTCAGCGTAACAGTATTCATTGTTTTTGCACCACACCCAGTGCTCCATGCAATCTGTGCCCTCTCCAATACCCACCACCTGGTTCCCCCCACCCCCCCCCCCCCCACCCCCTCCAACCCCCCATTTGGCCCTTTTTAAATTTTTTAAAAAAACTTCCTTCCTTCATCAGCCTAAAATGAGATACCCCCCCTTTTTTTTTTTTTTTTAAGAGCCAGTATGCACACACACATGCAGAGAATCTTAAGCAGGCTCCATGCCCAGTGCAGAGCCTGATGCAGGGCTTGATCTCACGACCCTGAGATCATGACCTGAGCTGAAATGAAGAGTTGGATGCTTAACCGACTAAGCCATCCAAGTGTCCCAAGACCCTCCTTCTTAATCATCACTGCCTGGCATCAAAACACCAAGTGCCACATAGTCACAAATAGGAAGAGCTACCTGTGAATTTCACACATACTCCCTGTTACTGCCACCAAGGGAGATGGGTTTGGAAACCAGTTATGTGACCATAAACATGTTTCTTAACCCCTTAGGTTCCAATTTCTATATCCAAAACCTTAGGAAAGATATCTCTGGCTTTGCAGCTGTCAAGAGTATTAAAAGATAAATGAAGAATGGTATACACAAGCAACCTACCAACTGTGCATCAGGTACTGTGTAAAGCCTTTTTTATGCTACATATAATGTCTAATCGTGGTAACTCAGCCATTTGTCAAGAAAGAAAAAAAAAATATGGGGATAACAGGGAAGAAGAGGATGATAGCAAAAGATACACAACCCCTTCTTGAGATGATAAAAGTGACATAAAAATGACTATAATGATGGTTATACTTAACTGTGAATCCCCTAAAAACCATTGGATTATATACCTTAAATAGTTGAATATATGATATGTGGATTCCATTTTAATAAAGTTATTAAAAAAGAGAGAAAAAAGTAAGTTTTAGGCAGCAATATTACCTAATCAGACTCTGGCCTATGCAAGGCTGTATTTTAACCTATATGCTAAGTATATATTAAGTACCTGATATGTGCCAGGAGTGATTCTAGATGGTAGAGATACAGCAACATGCAAAAGAAACAAAATCCTACCCTAATGGAGTTAACAATAAGCCAAAAACCTAGGTATACCTGATAAATATCAGGTATGACAAGTGTTATTAAAAAATAGAGAAAAAGATCTGACTATTTTAAATACAGTGATCAGAGAGGGCAGCTCTGTGGAAGTAGCCTGTGAAAGTAAAACTGAATGAAGCTGAGGAGCAATTGCAGGAGAGGAAATGGCCTGAGATAAAAATGAATGAAACAAAATAATATTAAAATAAAATAAATAAAAATGTAAAATAAAATAAATAAAAATGAATGTGAATATTCAAGAAACAGAAAAAATATCTGTGTGCCTGAAGCATATTGAGTTTATTATCTCTGAGTTTGGCAGAGTATTATCTCTGCCAATCTGAATACCTGCTTGTACCTATCTTATGAAATGTCACAACTTCACCAGAAGTAATTTGGAATTAAAGTACCACTTTGGAGAATGGTGGGTAAAACTAAAATTCCCCACTGGGGATACATCTTAGAGTGAAAGAGAAGCAAAATTGCCAATAATCAATGGTCATTTACCTTTGGTTGGAGTAAAAACCTCTTAAAAATTCTTCATTACAGCTTTATCCAAAATGTAACCATATAGATTTGATATTAAATAAACCTATATATTCATTAAATATTTCTTTGCCCAAAGTCAATGAAATATGTGAAAATTTGGAAATATTTCACTTTTGAATCCATCAAAATCTTGTTCCTCTATTCATTGCCTATCTCCTATAGTAGCTCTTTCTCCATAATCGTCTCCCAATTTTTGCTTTTTTATCTTTTTCACCTAGATCTTCTTCCCTCTTCCCCAGATTCTCCTGGTCTTAACCCTCATTCCCCCCCTTTGATTTTATCTAAAGCCCACAACTTCTTTTAAAAATAAGATCACTGTGGGGTGCCTGGGTGGCTCAGTGGGTTAATGCCTCTGCCTTCAGCTCAGGTCATGATCCCAAGGTCCTGGGATCGAGCCTGCATCACGCTCTCCACTCCGTGGGGAGCCTGCTTTCCAGTCTCTGTGCCTGCCTCTCTGCCTACTTGTGATCTGTCAAATAAATAAATAAAATCTTTTTTAAAAAATGAAAAAAATAAAAATAAAAATAAGATCACTGAAACAGGAATAAACACTTGACAGGTTGATTTTAAGATCTTGCCTTTGTCTAACAGATAATTATCACATTTTTCTCCAAACTCTGAAAGGAAAAGTAGAAATGTACTGAAGATTTTCAATAGTACTGGGGACTCAGTGTCCCAATCTCTCTGACCTATAATAACTAATAATAACTAATACTTTTGCTCATAAATCCATTTGATATTTGATGCTAAAGCCTGACAAAAACAACAATAAAAACATCTTATTGGAAATATTCTCAAAAAGCGAAGTTATCCCCAAGGTCTACCAAATAGAATAGGAATTTTTAAAAGCACAAAATGTGAGGCAACCTTAACTGAGGATTATACTTGTTATATTTTCAGTAAAGAATGACTAGATATTAATCTAGTCTTGCAAGCAAAGAAAGGGCAAATACATCAGAGGTCTTAGAAATTACCTTTTCAATAACTTCTGTCAACATTCGGGATAGATCCACAGGCAGTTGCTTCTACTGCACTATTCTCACCTCTTATGAATGGCCTTAAGCTATAAGTGCAGGACTTGGTATGTAAACGAATACTCAAATAGGAAATAGCTCTCCTAACAGGCCTTTAGCATTTGCCCAAACATATTGAGAGGGTCAACAAAAGCAGAGTAAGACCCAAAAACAAGTTAATGGCTTTACAAAATAAAAACACTGAATGGTCCCTTGTCACCTTGGGTTCCCCGAAACAAAAAAATGCCCATGACAGATCTTCAGAATTATCCATGTTTAGGGATGAATTGAAAAGAGTAATTTTTTTCTAAAATATCAAAATAATTACTGATCTACTTATTATATGCACCATGTGAGCAGCAATTTCTACAATAAAGGTTATGGAATTAGAAAAGGCGGTCAGAAATTTATCACCAAGCCAAAATTATAAATGATGTTCTCCTAGTATCTAATGCTCAAGCCTTAGAAAGCAGTTCTAAAACTCTTTAACCCAAGTAGAAATAAATAAGCAAATAGATTTCACATTCTATTAGCTAGCCATGATGGTACCTGTGTAACTTCTGGTACTTCATGTTGAATTTGGATAAATTGGTCAAGTAAAACAATTCATGTAAACAGAAGATGATGACTGAAATGCCAATTGAGTATTACCCCCACCTTAAAAGGCCACCAGAGACGTGAGTCAAAGCCAATCAGCAAGGGTCGTTTATTGCAGGTTCAAACCTGGACCTCTGCGCCGCTCGTTGCCGATAACGCCGAGAGGTCCAGAGCTGGGTTGGTGCAGGGTTTTTATAAACAGGTACAAACAAGTTTCAGGTAGGGCTGAGCTTATTGATTGATAGTTTGAACACAATTGGGAGTCTCCTGGTGGAATGTTACATTCCTGCTATCAAGCATCCCTGTTAATGAGATTTAGGTTTAGAATTATTTACTTTTCCTTCTATCTCCGCCTCCTTCGGTTTTTCATGGAGGGGAGGGTGACATTAGGGCTATTGATAAAGTAACTTCTTTGTTGTAAATCTCAAGGATATTTGCAAACCAGGGGAGACTCCTACCTTGCAGGACTGTGATCTCTGCAAGTTAACTATTTATCGTTTTATGGCAGTCAGGGGTGCCTGAGGAATGCTACACATATGGAGGGGAGCGGGTGAAGGGGGGGGGTCAAGGCGCCAGCTTTTGCTTTGTCCTCAGCCAGCCTCCTGCTCCTTCATTCCCCCCTGAACAACTTTGACCCTTAAATCTTTAAGGGGGTTGAAGGTGGAAGGTCTCATCTTCTATAACTTCTTCGTGCTGAATAGGGGCGTAGAGCTGTCCCTACCTACTGGGGTCGATATTGATCAGGGTAGGAATGTATAAGGGAGTTACGAAAGGTGGAGGCAGCTGAATCCAGCGCTGACAGTGAAGAGGCGTCCTCGCGTGTGATAAGGATCGTCTGTCGTGGTGTAGTCATTGTAGCAATGGAGTCTCGGCACCAAGTAGAGAAACATGGAACAAAGCAACATATTAAGGTTAATAAGGCGATAAGAATAAGAAGCCCGAAAAGGAGATTTGGCCATAGCCCTTCTCCAAGCCAGGAACTTAACCAATCACTAAAAGAGAGAGAGAAACCTTGTAGTGCCTTAATCTGGGCATTCATATCCTTTATTAGTCCTGTGACATTTTTGTGATAGTCTGGGATGTACACACAACATTCTGTCTTGATAATTGCACATGTGCCACCCTGGGCTGCTGTCAGGACATCTAAGGCCATCCTATTTTGTAGGACTGCCCTGCGTATCTGTGACACTTCGGTATTAAGTAGGGAGGGGGGGGGGTGCAAGGCGCCAGCTTTTGCTTTGTCCTCAGCCAGCCTCCTGCTCCTTCAATGACCACCTGACTCTCCAAAACAAATCAGGAGGGAGTGTGGGACATGTTTTCTTTACAGATTTTGGTATTTGGGGATCATGATTTCAAAGCATTCAGGGTCTTATTCTTTGTGGGTACTCCAGTTGTCAAGTGTGACTTCTCATGAGTCTTAAATGCTGCTGCACAGCCCCTGTCGTGTCTGATGATTCAACCACTCATCACCTGACAAAAGAAGCAAGAAGGGAAAGAAAATGGAATCTAGTGAACAAGTGTAGGATCTGTTAATGTAGATGTAGAATGATTTCCTCATGGGTTAAAGAAAGGAAGTCAAAATGTATATGTTAAAGACACACTACCAAGTCATTTCCAAAATTTTTATCTCAAGAAGATTGGCATATGCCTAATGTTACATAGGCCTTCCACTTTTCTGCTCTGATATAATATTGACTCAACTGGACTTAGACTCATCTCATATGGGATCAACCTAAAATGATAGATACGTAGATGTGTGGGTCCAAGTACATGATAGAAAAAGAAGGTCTACATTTAACTTTGATGCTCAAAGCAAGTTACCTGGTTATCATAATTACAGGAGAAATGTAAACGAGAGACATACATTTCCCTATTTAGATGCAAAATCACTAACTTGACAAAGTGATTCTAAAGTTTACATAATAAGGCGAGTAAGTGAGAATAATCAAAAGTTTTTGATATATATTAGCAATGAATAATCAATGCAGATTATTTTTAAAGTAAAGATAGCCTGGGGCACCTGGGTGGCTCAGTCATTAAGCGTCTGCCTTCATCTTGGGTCATGATCCCAGGGTCCGGGACCAAGCCCCACATTGGGTTCCCTGTTCAGCGGAAGTCTGCTTCTCCTCCCACTCCCCCTGCTTGTATCCCCTTTCTTGCTCTCTCTCTCTGTGTGTCAAAAAAATAAATAAAATCCTTTAAAAAATAAATAAAATAAAGTAAAATAAAGATAGCCTAAAAATAACCTATTTTATATACATTACAGAGGAGAGATCATAAATGAATGAAGAAATTGAAGACATTTCAATAAAAAGTACCAAAAAAAACAACTTAAACCCTAATGAAATGAGACCTTTATCTACCACCATACACCAACATAAATTCTTGGTGGATTAAAAAGCCAAATGTAAAATGAGAAATCATTTAAAATTTGAAATATGCTTCAAAATGTTTTTGACCTTATGTTGAAAATAACACTAAAGCTTAAAACAAAAGAAGAAATCACAATATTAACAGTAATAGCATTAACCACATACAAATTTTTAGACTTTTGAATATCACAGGTTGTAATAAACCAAAATAAATAATAAATAATACATGCAGAAAAAATACTTGAAATACATGCTATAAATAAATTTCATAATGTTGATATATAAAACTTCATACAAACCAATGTGAAGAAAACTAAAAGTCCAATAGAATTATGAACACAGTACATAAGAAAATTCACAAGAAATAAAATTTTGGAAAAAATAAAAATGACCAATAATCAAATGAGATTATGTTAATATTACTAGCCTTCATAGAAATGCAAGTGTGTTATAAAATTGGCATTCTCTAAAAAACATTTTAACTGATAATGTTCAAGATAATGGTAAAGTAAACACATCCACAGCTGTCAGGAGAATTAACAACAACTTTATGGAAATATTCTACCAGGGCTATGAATCACAGTAAGGTTTTCTATCATTTTAACTCAAAAATACCCTTTGTAGGACTCTATCCTCAAAGAACTTTTTAATTTTTTTATAAATTTTAAGGCCAATTTATAAACAGTATTTAGTTCTTTATTTTAAAAATCAAAACCTCAGAAACAACTTTAATATCCAGTCACAGGAGAATAACTAACTTAGTTATGGAAGGTTGAACACAAATCACTTGTGGATAACCACCATTTCAACACTATCCTAAGTTTTGGCAATTTTTTTTTAGATTAGAAGTTTTACTTTCTGATATAGAAGTAAGAAAACTAACATCCTTGGACTTCCTGTAATAGGATGCAAGTGTGTGATCTCACATACATGGAAGACATGAAGTAGGAAATGAGCAATAATACTACATGGGAAATCAATCTCATAGCAAATTCAGCTATGGAACTACTCAATTTTTCAGTGATGGTTACAATGAGGTACACAAGGGGGAGAGAAATAGCTTTAAAGTAAACAGAGTTTAATTCAGTTAGGCTTCTCCAAATATCAGATGCCAGATTATCTGATTACAGACCAGTTGGAAAGAGATTCTGAATTGCTGTGAAATGCTTAGGAGGATTTAGCTTTAATTCCAAAACTGGCCATTCACTTCCTTTTTTATCTTCCTGAATTCTCATAGCAAATCTTACTAGCCCAAATATACTGCTCCGTATATAAGTAACCTCAATATTTCAGAAAACGCTTTCATCAGAAGACACTCAGCCAACTGAAGTACTTTAACTTAGTTCAGAAATGAGGAAGAAGGAAAGAAATCACGTATTTGAGTACCTACTAAGTTCGAATTAATGAGCATTGGGCACACTGCCTTTATTTTTCATTAAATCATCACAATCACCTAAAAAATGGACACTAATGTTTCCATTATACAAATAAGTCTAAATAATCTCCTAACAGTTACTCTTTTCATGGAAAGATTATTTTTGTATTTAATCTTCACAACAGTTACCATTTTCCAGTTGAAGAAAGGAAGGTGAAACCACAAAACTGTAAAATCCTGAGAGTGTTCATTTATTTTTGTTCATTTGTTTTGTTTTTTCTCTTCTTTTTTTACTTATTTTTTATTATTATGCTCAATTAGCCAGCATATAGTACATCATTAGTTCTTGATATAATGTTCAATGATTCATTAGTTGAGTATAACACCCACATCACCACACATGCCCTCCTCAATACCAATCACTCCGTTACCCCATTCCGACACCTCCCTCCCTTCTGTGACCTCAGTTTGGTTCCTGGAATCCAAAGTCTCTCATGATTTGTCTCCCTCTCTGATTTCTTCCCATTCAATTTTCCCTCCCTCCTCCTGTGGTTCTCTAAATTATTTCTTATTATTAAGATTTGAACTAATATCTGTCATCCTCTAAAGTTTATCTAATTTAGACTCTATCATACTGCCTTCTAAATTTCAGTGTGTTTGGTAGATATACATATGTACTCATAAATAAAAATACTCAGTAGATTTGATGCTCTTTGGGCATTGATACAGCCTCAGTTCCAGCCTGAAGTCATATTTATTCTGGGTTGCATTGAAATTACACAGGAATGGGAAAATGATGCATTATAAGGGACTTAATCTAAACTATTCCTTACCCTCCAAGCTAGGTAAAATACAAGCGATCTTCAGCTTGCAATTTATTCTTATTAATTCACTTTACCAATATTTTATGAATAGGTGTTAAATAATTCAAAATCAATAATTTTCTATAAATTAAAGGATGAATGATAGTCAACAAAGCCACACAGAATATTTTTTATCTCTGCCTCAAACACAATGCCATTGTGTGACACATTGATTTGCATTAATGTTAAATGTCAGTTTTGTGAAGTTTCATAGTAACACATAGTAACACATACAGGACTGGCACCCGACTGAATAGCCTACATTTCACTGTAGAGCAATAAAACCAGGTATACCTGGCAATGTAAAAAAAGCTTCCATTAGCATCCTTTGAGAGGGGGTAAGGCATAAGACCACAAACGCTAGAGCCAGACTGCTTGGGTTCAAACCTCAATTCTGTAACATTACTAGCTGTATGACCTTGGACAAGTCACATAACCTCTCAACTCCAAAATGGAGAGAACAGTAATTTCCACATAGGTTTAAGAGGTTTGAAGAACTAAAATTTCTAAAGCGCTTGGAACAAGGGCCTGGCATGCAGAGAACACTACATACATGTTACCTAATACAGCTACCAGTTGCCATCAAAAGACGCTGGAAGAGTGGAATTTAAACTGCTGCTCCTACACATATTTGTATTTAGAAAATTTATTTCAATTGATGTGAACCATGATATGCAGAAACTCATGGGGGAAATCCTTTCACAATACATATGGATCTCAAATTACAATGATGTGTGCTTTAAATATATTACAAATTTATTTCTCAATTATACCACAATAAAGCTGGGAAAGAAAAAGAAACATGTATTGGAACAGGACAGATAAACAAAGAGAAGCAGAAACTGGAAGGCAGGGAATTACTCAATTGTGTTTCCAGACTGAGTTCTGTGAGTCTTTCCTGTATCCTTCTGCTTATTCTCTTTTTCTCGATCTATTCTGAGTAACTTTTGCTTTCATGCATCCTAAAGATCCCTAAAACAGTCTCCTTGCTAAAAACGTAGACAGAGAGAAAAGAGAACAGATATGGCTGATAAGGAAACCCTTGTCCAGTGCGTACAGGCTCATCCGTATCTTTGGCTGGCTCAGATCAGTTCATTCCTAGTTCATTCTCTAGTGAACTGTCTCACGTTTCCCCAGCAGTGATGTTCAAAATGTTAGGCCAAGTTATATAGCAGACTCTGCGATCAGAGCCCCTGATGATATGTAAACATCTTGAGGAGAACATGAGTCAGAAACTTAAGCTAACATGTGAACTGAAGTTTTTATTTATAACTAATTGAAGGTAAGAAGCTACATTCTCATTTAATTCAGTTTACTGGAATGTGGAGGATCAATTAGAAAATATATTAGATATGACCTTTACCCCTCTAAGAATAAGAGTGAAAGTCATTCCCAGGCTGCAAAGAAGTAATGAATTTCAAGAGTGCATGGATTTTTCTCTATTCAAATACCTATCTTTGGGGGATTTTTTTATTTTGGGGATTTCTTTCATTATTAACTACTATATTAAATAATTTTTTCAGTCATATATATGTAATTTCAGATTTTCCTTGCCACAATGTTTTCTGTGGTCTTCCTTATTTAAAAGAGAGCGAGAGAGAGAGAAAGGATTTCAAAGGAATTATCACATCTTTCCTTATTATATTATACAATTTCTTCAAATGTAACTCCAAAGATTTATCTGTTTATATCACCAGTACCTAGAAGAGTAGAGAACACATCATAGGCTCTCAATGAATTTTAATTATTATTGAATCCATGCTACTATAACAATTATAATAAAATGGAGTTCTCTGATCACAAAAGCGAAAAGATACAGAAGAAGCTTATAGGTTTTGGAACCAGAATAGACAACCTAGCTGTGTTTCCTTAGCTGCTGTGAAATATAATAATAAAGAACATGGTTTGTCAAACAGTTTCAAACCACAGCTACCTTTTGAATTATTTTTATGTAAAATTCTCTTAAATTATGCATTGAATCTTTGTTATTGTTTGGGGGTTTTATTGTGCTTCTTAGCATTTTAACATAAAATTTAAATTGTTTATTCTCTAAGAAACTGGTGCTCTGATATATGAATGAAAGGTAGTACCCACTAAGACACATTATCTTCAGGCAGAAAGACAAAAAATGTGTAAGTACAGACAAAAGGTTGAATTTATTTTTGTTTATGGTGTAAGAAAGTGGTCCAGTTTAATTCTTTTGCATACTGTTGTCCTCTTCTCCCAATACCATTTGTTGGAGAAACTGTCTTTTTCCCATTGAATAATTTTTCCTGCTTTGTCAAAGATCAACTGACTATATAGTTGTGGGTTCATGTCTGGGTTTCTATCCTGTTCCCTTGATCTGTGTGTCTATTTTTGTGCTACTACCATACTATTTTGATCACTACTATTCTGTAATTTTCCTTCTCAAGGTTGCTTTGGCTATTCAGGGTCTTTTGTGGTTCTCAATTTGATTCCATACAAATTTTAGGACCATTTGCTCTAGCTCTATGAAAAATGCTGATGGCATTTTGATAGGAGTTACATTAAATGTGTAGATTGCTTTGGGTACTATATACCCTTTGACAATATTTGACCACCTCATGTCCGTTGGAAATGCAAACATCAAGAGCACAAGAAACAACAGACGCTGGCAAGGATGTGGAGGAAAAAGAACCTTTTTGCACTGTTGGTGGGGAATGCATACTGGGTCAGCCATTCTGGAAAATAGTATGGAGTCTCCTCTGAAAGTTAAAAGATCCAGCAATTTCACCCCTAGGTATTTATCCAAAGAATACAAAAATACTAATTTAAAGGAATACATGTAGCTCAATGTTGATAGCAGCAGCATCTACAATAGCCAAATCATAGAAACAACCCAAGTGTCCATTGAATGATGAACAGATAAAGAAGTGTTTTATACATATATTATATTATATTATATCATATTATAAATTATTATATATTATATATAATATTATTTAAAATATATTTTTTCAACCATATAGTATTAAGCCATAAAAAAGATATTATTCAACCATAAAAAGAATGAAAACTTGCTGTTTGCAACAATGTGGATGAAGTTAAGGAATATTATGCTAAGGAAAATAAGTCAGTCAGAGAAAAACAAATACCATATGACTTTACTCATATGTGGAATTTATAAAATAAAAGCAACAAGCAACAGGAAAAAAATAAGAGAGAGAGAGAAATAAAGCAGGAAATAGACTCTTAATTATAGAAACCAATATGATGGTTACCAGAGGGAAGGGGGTGGAGGGTTGGGTTAAATAGGAGATGGGGATTAAGGAGGGCACTTGCTGTGATAAGCACCAGGTGTTGTATGGAAATATTGAATCACCATACTGCACACCTGAAACTAATATAACACTGTATGTTAACCTGGAACTAAAATAAAAACTTAAAAAAAAATCAGAAAGAAGAGGAGACACCTATGAAGAAATTGATTTAAAGCAAGAAAAAAAAAAGTGTAACATGGACTGTTTTTTAAGTTTGCAGAAAAAGATATTTTATTTTATTAACCTAGGCTCTGACTCAGTAAACCCACCCTAGGTTTTAGTAAGTTCCAGTCTCTTAACAAAGTTAAATTCATCTTTCTACAGTCTGTTAATCTTTCATTACTGGCTCTCGGTAAAAGTTACAATCCCTTCTAAAGCCATAAATGTTATATCAATATATAGCATTATATTACAGCAGAATTTTTTTATATTATTTAAAACCAAACTTGGTTGTAGATACTTCTGCCATCTAAAAGTTTGGATAAGGTCCATAAATCATATTAATGGAAGAAAAAATATCTTTATCCTGGTTCCTTCACCTTTGAGGAATAAGATAATAAAACATAAGATTTCCTATTTTTCACTACTTCTGTACTGTTTAAGAGTAAGTAAGACTCAGTGCAGATGAATTTTTTAGCGAAGTTCCTCAATTGATTTTTTATTCTGAAAAGTATGCCTGGAAGCAAATAAAGAAATGGAAAGTCAAAATTGGTCTCAAAAACTATTGTGAAAAGTAAGATGTGACTGTACCTTGAGGGAGAGAAGGTATCAGACTGGAAGTAGCCTGGAACTTACTGGAAATTTTATCAGTTCCCAGTGGTGGAGTGGTAGAAGAACTTTTAAGAAGGGAAATGTCTAAATTTAAAATTTATGGTATTCTCAATTTCTGCAATGAAAAAGATCCCTCTGTAAGATCTGCTATAGCATAAATGTTCTCATGAATGATTTGAAAGGAAATTAAGGAAAGAGTACTGTGTTCCTTATTTGAGTTGATGGCAAGAAACCGGTATACAAGAAGATACAATGTTGAGGAACGTTTACAGAGCTCTAAGCTCTGGGAAGGCGGGGTCATGTCTGTCTTATTCACCAGGGCCTAGGGACTGAGTCCGTGACTGAGAAGATCTCCAATAAACATGTGCTGAGTGAATTAACAAATTATAGCATCAATATACAAAATTTAAACATAATAGTGAGAGAACACTTCAAAGAAAGTGCTTAACTATTCCTAGAGTTTCTAGGAAAATATTTCTGAAGGAGTTTAATTGAATGAAGTGCTATTTGAGTGAAATCTTGAGTTCCCCAGAAAACAGCAGCATGAGCACATCTAGCCAACATGGGCAACACGGATGGGGGCACAGAGGTGTGAACTGACCTGGCAGGTCTATGGATCTGCAGACTATGTGGTGTGGCTCAGTCTCAGTATCCATGTGAAAGAGAGCTGGGAGAAAAACTGAAAAGGGAGCAAAGGCCAAATCCTACTGACTTGGTGTGATGCACCAGAGCACAGACTTCAGATATTTCTCTACAGGGACTTGACTCTATGTGGAAGCTAACAGGACTAGCACCCCATCATTCAGGACACCACACTCTTATGAATACAAATGACTAAAATAACCTGTTTGGTAACCTGAAGATGCCCTCTTTTGTCCATGTCAGTTAAGGAAAGCAGCAGCTGACACATTCAAGATGCATTTATTTAGAAGCCCAAAGTTGTGGAGGCATTTCAGCTCACACGACCTCAGAGACAACACAGCACACCGAATGTTGAGACTGGGAGACACCCCCTGCCTGTCAGTGCTGTATCGACGAGATCAGATGATCCGTGTGATGAAATGGCATTCCTGCCTATTCATAAATTGATATGCATACAATCATAATTGAAATTCTAACACATATGGGAGAAAAACCTAATTAGGATCATCAGAATGTGCACCGGAAATAGCACTGAAATATAAGGAGACTGGGAAAAGAACCTCCAGGTCTTTTGATTATCATATGCCTAAAATCTGCATATTCATACTCATCTGGAAAACTACCATGAGCTGTGTGGTCCTTATGCTGCATCTGCAATTGCTATCTTACTTTCCCCTCCCCTTGAGTCTTCCACTAAATAAAAGCTTTAAAAAAAAAAAAAAAAAGGCAAGAAATGGCAAGCGTAGCAAAGCAAAATTTTATCACTGTATTTTGCAGCCTTAAGCCAAATTGACAGTTCAAGCTTCCTTATTCTTATAGATGCTGTTAATTTATCCTGATATTAGTGATATTCCAAGATATTTAGACAAAACTATGCGACAACAAGTAAGGCCCATAGGACAGGTTGCAGTGGCTAGTAAAGAAGACAGGGAAAGAAGATAGCTGATAGGAAGCCCTAGGACAGTTTTTTAATTTGGGCTCCATACACCACCAATAGAAATATAAATGAATTTCTAGGGTCTGTGAATTTGCATGCAATTTTGCATGCAAAAATATATTGCATAGTATTTTCACTTATTTCTAACTGAAATTTAGCATTTTCCTGAACTATGAATGTAAGTAATAAGGACGATAGTAGTAGCAGTGCTCATGACTTTGTAACCAGAAGAGATGACAGATATTTTGATATAACATTATACTTATTACAAATATGTCAGACATATCACTAATGTGAAATCACAGTAATGTTTAACCTTGCCCTTAATTCACAATCTTCCTACAAAGGATGTTGGCCTAACTATAGCACAGCTCTGCACTTTGTAATCATTGAACCCCTAACAATAAAGCTGTGTGTTCTCACACTGGTAACCAAGGCATGGTCATTTTTTCCAGTGCACTTCAAAACTGCTTATTGGTGAATGTACTTAAAGGTGTGAGTCATGCTCATACTTTGATTCCTTTATTTCAGTATGATTGTTATCTTCTGTAATTTTATGTATTTTTTTTGTATGTATATTAAAAACCTTATTCTGAGAATTGGTCTATATGCCTCACAGGACTGCCAAAAAATTCTGTTCAACAAAAAGATTTTTTATCACTTGGCCTAGATCACATTGCTTCCTGGAAATTAACAGGCATCAATTCTTATCTTCCTTCCTTCCATTTTTCAATGTGGTATTATTAAAGGCCAGACTCTAAAGAATGGGGTAGAGTAGAGAGCGCAGGGGTGGGCAGTCTCCACTACTTAGAATAAAAACAGTAAGACTTCTAGTTTTCATGTCAGGAAGGACTCTGAGAAATTTCCAAGGTTCTGAACTCTTGTTCTTTTGCTTGTATTCTTTGCTTAAAATTATTTATATTCCATAGTACTCAGCAACTCCCTTAAACCAGAAATACCTAAGGTTTCTTTTCAGAGGCAAGCAGGAAGACAAACGCTAAAACAAGAAGAGATCTCTCATGCCTGTCAGAATGGCTAACATCAAAAACACAAGAAACAACAAGCATGGGCAAGGATGTGGAGAAAAGGGAACCCTCATGCACTGCATGTGGCAATGCAAGCTGATATGAGGTCACTGTGGGAAATAGTATGGAGGGTCTTCAAAAAATCATAAATAGAACTACTCTATGATCCAGTAATTTGACTACTGGGTATTTATCCAAAGAAAATGAAAACACTAATTTGAAAAGATATATGCATCCCCATGTTTATCACAGCATTATTTACAATAGCAAAGATATAGAAGCAACTCAAGTGATGAATGGAAAAAGAAGTGGTATATGTATATAGTGGAACATTACTGAGCCATTAAGAAAGAATGAAATCTTGCCATTTGCAACAACATAAATGATTCTAGAGAACATAATGTTAAGCAAAATAAGTCAAAGAAAGACAAATACCATATGGTACTTGTTTTTCATTGATTGACTTATTTTTCTCAGCATAGTACTCTCTAATTCCATCCATATATGATTTCACTCATATATGAAGTTTAAGAAACAAAACAAACAAAAGAAAAGAAGACAAACAAACAAAGAAAAAGATTATTAACTAGAGTAAGCAAACTGGTGGCTGCCAGAGGGGGGAGATGAGTCAGCAGATGGGTGAATAACATCCATAGTCAACAGAACTAAAAAGCAACCTACAGTAGAGAATGGGAGATATATGCAAATGACTTATCAGATAAAGAGTTGGTATACAAAATCTATAAAGAATTTATCAAACTCAATACCCAAAATACAAATAATCCAGTCAAGAAATGAGTAGGAGACATAAACAGACACTTCTCCGAATAAGACATACAAATGGCTAACAGATACATGAAAAAATGCTCCTCACGAGCCTCAGGGAAACACAAATCAAAACCACAATGACATACTACCTCACATCAGTTAGAATGGCTAAAATGAACAAGTCAGGAAACAGCAGATGGTGGCCAGGATGTGGAGAAAGGGAAACCATCTTACACTGTTGCTGGGAATGCAAACTGGTGCAGCCACTCTGGAAAACAGAATGGAGGTTCCTCAAAAAGTTAAAAACAGAGCCAACCTACAACCCACCAATTGCACTACTAGGTATTTATCCAAACATAGTGATCCTAAGGGGCACATGCACCCAAATGTTTATAGTAGCAATGTCCATAATGGGTAAAATATGGAAAGAGCCCAGATGTTCATTGACAAATGAATGGATAAAGAAGAGGTGGTATATATATATTCAATGGAATATTAGTCATCAAAAAGAATGAAAACTTGTCATTTGCAACAACATGGATGGAATTAGAGAGTACTATGCTGAGAAAAATAAGTCAATCAATGAAAAACAAGTACCATATGATTTCACTCATGTGGAATTTAAGAAACAAAACAGATGAACATAAGGGAAGGGAAATAAAATAAGATAAAAACAGAGAAGGAGGCAAACCATAGGAGACTCTTAACTATAGGAAATAAACTGAAGGTTGCTGGAGGGGTGGGAAGGATGGATTAATTGGGTGAGGGACACTAAGGAGGGCCCTTGATGTAATGAGCACTAGGTGTTATATGCAACTGATGAGTCACTAAATTCTACCCATGAAACTTACGATACACTATATGTTAACTAAATTGATTTAAATTTTTTTTAGAAAGAGTGCACTTAACATGATGACTACTGAGTAAACTGTAGAGTTGCTGAATCACTGTATTGCACATCTGAAACTAAAACTTTATGTTAAATATAAACAAAAAGACATTGGGGAGGGTATGTGATTTGGTGAGTGCTGTGAAGTGTGTAAACCTGGTGATTCACAGACCTGTACCCCTGGGGATAAAAATATATGTTTATAAAAAATAAAAAATTAAAAAAAAAAAAGAGATCAAGCAACCAAATAAGTGGTGGAGTGTGGTGGAGGAGGCAATTTCCAAAAGGAAAGATAAGCACACTGACTTCTTGTTATAGGAAGAAAAGAGGGCAGAAACTTGGAGCCATTCTGTGACCAGAGAAAACGTTGCTAAAGTAAGAGCCATCTGTTACTCTTTCAATCTTTTCAAAAAAAATTTAAGGACATAGAAAAATTGCTGAGAAAACTATTGTATATAATTGTTAAGAATATATTTATAGTCTAATGCCAAAGTCTTTAACGACCCCTGCATACAATGACCACAGGGGTCCCTCTCTAATTCTAAAATATGGTCATTGGCCTTAGAAATCCAAAGCCTCTGGAGTGCCACCATCACAGCATTACCCACTTCCCAACCACTTCCCACCAAGTCCTGTAATAGTGACACAACATTTCTAACCTGGTATAAAATGTCGATTGCTTAGAAAATAGAAATAAGCCCGTTTTCAAGAACACTGACTCTGAAGAAGAAGAAAAAAGGAGGAGAAGGAGAAAAGAAGAAGGAAGAAGGAAAGAAGGAGACAAAGAAAAGGAGGAGCGGGACGCCTTCTTCTTTCTGAAGAAAAAAAAGTAGAACAAAATGGTCAGCATTTCTTCAGTGCTAGGCCTTGTTTTGGATATTTATTTCATTCAATCCTCAAGGCACTAATTTGAAGTAAATATTACTATCCCGATTTTCCAGCAAGCTGGAACTCAGAGGGATTAATTAATTTACTGAAATTCAAATAAAATAGTCAAGGTTACTTGACTCTAAATGGTTATTCTATATCTACCACATTGTGCTATGCAGAATCATAAACAAGAGCTCACATTATGGAACCAAATCCAAGCTGCTTCAACTTCACAGCATCATAATTTTGGTCAGATTTCTTTCTCTCTCTGTGCCTCAATTCCTTCATCTGTAAAATGTCAGTAATAGTTCTACTTCACTCAGCATCATCCACTTGGTACATAGTAAGTGGGTGATTAAAGTTATTTTCATTATGGCATAGGCATAAGAACAAAACTCAGAGAAGGCGGCAAGAAACTAAAGATAGCAAGGCATTATCCAATGTCTCACATGATTTGCACAGCATTTTGATTCTCTCCACTTTAACTGACGAAACATTTATTGCACATCCAATATTTACAAGGAATAGTATAAAGATGACTTGGAACCAGATTCTATTTTTAAAGATTTATTCTCTCTCAAGAAATGATCAAGGGGCACCTGTGTGACTCAGTTGGTTAAGTGTCTGCCTTCATTTCAGGTCATGATCTCACAGTCCTGGGATAGAGCTCCATGTTGGGCTCCCCAATCATTGGGGAGCCTACTTCTCCCTCTCTCTCTGCAGAAACCCCCAAACCTGCTTGTGCTCTCTCTCTCTCTGTGTGTGTGTGTGTGTGTGTGTGTGTGTGTGTGAAATAAATAAAATCTTTAACAAAAAAAGGGAAGAAATGATTGAGATGTTACCATGAGCTAGATGGGAAGAGACATTCAATTAAAACAAGACCTGTATCATATTATATTGTAATTTACTATCTCCATTTGTACAGTGAGCCTTTCAAAAGCAGAATTGCTTAGTCTCCATTTGTGTCTCCCCAGTGTCTATTTCTGTGCCCTGAAAACAGAAGTTACTTAATAAATGTTCCAGGAAAGAAGAAAAGAAAAAGGGAACAAGGAGGAAGAGTTGAGTGGAGGAGAAAGAAGGAAGAGCAGGAGTAAATAAAAAGGGAGAGAGTCTTATGAAAGACTTTGAAAAAAATTGAAGACACAAAAAGATGGAAGACCATTCCATTCTCATGGATCAGAATAAACATTGTTAAAATGTCTATACCACCTAGAGCAATCTATACTTTCAATGCCATCCTGATCAAAATTTCACTGGCATTTTTCAAAGAGGTGGAACAAACAATCCTACAATATGTATGGAATCAGAAAAGATCCCAAACTGCTAACGAAATGTTGAAAAAGAAAAACAAAACTGGGGACATCACATTGCCTGATTTCAAGCTTTACTACAAAGCTGTGATCACCCAGACAGCATGGTACTGACACAAAAACAGATACATAGACCAGTGGAACAGAGTAGAGAGCCCAGATATGGACCCTCAACTCTATGGCCAAATAATCTTCAACAAAGCAGGAAAAAATATACAGTGGGAAAAAAGTCTCTTCAATAAATGGTGCTGGGAAAATTGGGCAGCTATGTGTAGAAGAATGAAACTCGACCATTCTCTTACACTATACACAAAGAAATACTTGAAATAGATAAAAGAACTCAATGTGAGGCAGGAATCTATCAAAATCCTAGAGGAGAATATAGGAATATAGAATATATAGAATATATTCTATATAGAATATAGGAGAATATAGTAACCTCTTCAACATCGGCCACAGCAACTTATTTCAAGATATGTATGAAGAGCACGTATTGCATGTAGCACTAGGCGTGGTGCATAAACAATGAATTCTGGAACACTGAAAAGAAATAAAATAAAATAAAATAAAAAGAGGCACAATCAGAGGATTGTGGGACTTCAGAGGAAAGTAATACGAACTGAGTAGAAATGTTGTGGTGTTTGAGATATACTAAACAACTTGAGGAATGGGTTGGGACTTAGTCTTGTTCACTGTGCTTGACGTGTAGTGGGATTCAATAAGCTTTTGTTCTTTGAATGAGTTAATGGATGAATAGCAGGGGTCGGAAAGGGTCTTGAGAAACCACTGTAGGAATCTGAACATGCTATTTCCCTTTCCTATTCTCAGACTGCTCGCTGGACAAATGAAGAATAAAATCATGCCTTTAATGTCTCCTACTAACATTTTTACCCCTAATTTTTTCCAGTTTGTTTTTTGAAAAATCTAAAGAAAAACATTATTCTCTGTTACATGATGGCTAACCCACATTTTTATAACACTGTGTCTCCCCTCTGGCTCCATGTAGACAGTTCCCAACACTGGAGGTCTAAGAATTGAGGTTCCAACAACTTTTTACAATATCTGAGACTCATTGAACATGTTAAACCAGAGAAATGTATCTAATGCCTTTTAAATGACACATTTTTATGTCTCAGGAAATGAACATGGCCTGTACAGTAAAAACCAAGAGTCTGACAAGTTACATGAACAACCTTATTTTAGATCTTTTCTGGACTAGTAGCTCAGATGTTCTGTCTCATTAAGTAACACAACTTTCTACTCCTTCTGCTGTTAAAGAGATAGGTCATAATACCTTTGAACTTCATGATATAGAGCTCTCTCTCTCTTGCCTACAAATGTTGAGCAATTGAAACACAGTTCAAAGACGGTGAGTAAGGGAATTGATGTTTTCAGTGTAATACAAGGGCCTTATTAGAAGCATATCCACCATGTGTTAGGACTTCTTAGACCTCTGAGTATGTCAAGAGCATGAAGAAGAGAAATCATGTGAATTCCAGCACAGCCTCTTACTGCCTGGGTGATTTTTGGACAAGTCACATAATTTCAGCTTCCTATTTAATAATAGTACTTACCACTAAGGACCATTGGAGATGTTAAATCAGACAGCATACATGGAAGTTTTTACCTCAGTGCAGGGGCCATAGAAGTTGTAATGTGTGTTCGCTTTATTATTGGAGAATATCAATTCTGCTCTAGAAAACAAGAATAATAAATGGGATGGGTGAAACCCTTTAAAAGTATTAAGTATAAAAAGGAACCAAAGAAGTAGTTTGTAAAATGAGGCAGATTTCACATGGCATATTAAATTCCAAAAGTAAGTAAGTTAATAACCCATAAGATGTGTTAAAGATGGACAGGATAAAAGAATATATGAGAGAATTAAAAAAAAGAATGCTCCTAATAAATAGAAAGGGATCAAAAGATAAATGCATAGGTACATTATGCCTTCTGGGATGACAACTATGTCATCAAAAAATCAGCTATCCAGTATGGGCCTATTATGTCCCAGTGTATCTATCTGCCCAAGAAACACGAATAAAATCCTAACAGCTCCTCAGGCAAATTTGTGAGCTATGGGCTCTGCCATGTGTATTTGCACCTGCATCTCTATGAAAAACAGAGTATGTGTTTGAGCCCAGATATTTTGTGTTTACTGGGCCCTTTACTCAAACCTCAATACTGGTCCGTGCATATACAACATCAGTCAGAAAAGCTGATGTAACAGAGACAAAATATATAACACCACATACTTTGGTAATATGGTACAAGCATCTTGCTTGCATCTTAGCCCACGTACGTTAACCCGATCTCTTTCTCTTTCCATCTCTTCTCCTTTTAAATTGGTTTGATAAGCTCTATAATTAAGGCACCTTAATCTGCTCTATTAACACTCCTGTCCCATGACCTCTAAGATGGCTTAACTATTTATAGACTGCCATTGCTTCCAGCTGATTTCTTACATGTCAGAAGTTGTGCATATTAGTTCCTTTCCTTCTTTTATCTTACTGCAAGATAATAAAGTAATTGCAGTGCAATCTCGAATGAGTATGGCCTGATATATTTTTCTGTTTGACTCTACTTATACAAAATATGTCTATCATGGTATGTCCCACTCACGGGTACTTCTGTGTAAACAGCCTACACAATTCCACCTCTCTGGACCAAGGGTTGATTGGTACAATACGAGATAACCACTGGCTGGCTGGCCAGTGACCTGAGACTTGCGAGATATGATTCAAAAAGATCAGGTTGGTCAGCCAAATAATTATGTTGAGAGTTTGGACCTGAAACACTGAAGCTATTATCAGTTAAAAGAGGTACTAAAGTGGACAGGCCATGATACAGCTAAGGGCTGGAGTGGAAAGTGAGCAAAGAGATGAACAGAGCTCTACTGGCCATAGTCAGGATGATGAGAAAGAAAGAGAATGCTGGTCTGTGAAAAGAGAGAGCAGAGTAGACACACAGGAAGAAGCAGAGATATCACTGAAGAGTGACCACAAATTCCCCCAGGAGAAAAAAAGTGTTGGGAAATTTTCCTTAGTGGAAGATTTCCATTTCCAGCTTTAGCGGGGCCCAGCCATTCTGAAGCTTCCCTCCCAGGTCTTACACACCAATGTAGTTAACAAGTAAGTTTCATTTCCTTGTTCCTATTTCTTACAACCAAATCAATAAAAGGTTTCATTAGAATACTACTTGTTCCTTTTAATATTCCCAAATAACCTCATTTAGAAGTCACTTACACCTCTTACTTTAAGAGCCTATACTGATGGTAAAACTATATGATTCAATTAATATGGTGTCACTCAAATACTTAAGTGCCACACTGTTGGTATGTCATAAAAGACACCAGCTGTGCAGACCCTAGTAAATTAGAGTATTTGCTGATGACATTGAAGCCACCAACAGAACACTGGTTCCCTTATACCTATCCCATTTAGAGCAATTAATCCCAGGAAGCGTCATAGTCTCATGCTCCTGGACAAGTTAATGACAGAGAAAAAAGTAGCATACCCTTAAACTCATCCAATTTATAAAAATGCCAATAAAAACTGTCATCAATTAGCAAACTGAGTGTGAGAGTAGTAATGTTTCTTCTCCAGAAAACTTACTATATTTGATAGTAGGATCACATTTCGCCTAGACATAATTATTTCTTGGTGAAAAATTAATTAGCAAGGAAAAAAAAAACCTAAATGCAGTCAAGGCAACATTAAAACTCTTATTTAAAATAATATTTTGAGTTAGAAATAATTTTTAGAGCTGAAAATCAGTTCAATGGTCAATACATGCATAATAGAACTTCAGTTGAGAAATTCATTTTTAGGTTCTCTGTGATGTGCTTGCAAACATTTTTATGGACTACATCTAGGTGAAATGTGATCCAACTAAAATGTAGTAAGTTTTCTGGAGAAGCAACATTACTACTCTCTCACACTCAGCTTGCTAACTGATGACAATTTTTACTGGCACTGCCCCTAACTACATTCCAAAGACTTTGTCAAGGACTTTTGACATATGGATTGTTACCCCCATGTACAAAAGAGGAAACTGAGACTTAGAGAAATAATATTACTTGCCGAAGGATACAAAGCAAGTGAATTACAGGGCTCATATTCTAATTAAAATGTGTCTAGCTCCAAACCTAGCTTTTCTATTTAATCATGTTACTTCAACTCGATAAAAATGTGTTAAATTAATCCTATTTAAGGAATAAAATAAGTTCTATTTTAATCATTTCTAGAAACTTGTTTGGCTGTCTCAAGCCTTATTTATTTTTTTTTCAAGCCTTATTTAAACACAATAAACAATTTAGGCTTTTTCACTGACTTGAAGAGACCATTAATCAAGATCACTGATACTCTCTAAGATGTAAAAAGGTGCTAGTCTGAGGCTCTCCAACAAGCTAGAATTTGCTATCCCGGGGAGGGTATGTGATTTGGTGAGTGCTGTGAAGTGTGTAAACCTGGTGATTCACAGACCTGTACCCCTGGGGATAAAAATATATGTTTATAAAAATTAAAATAAAAAAACATATATAACCTTCAAAAAAAAAAAAAAAAAAAGAAATGGCCTTCAGTCATCACAGTGTCTGTATATCATATATTTGCTAAAAAAAAATAAATGAAAATCCCTCAGGCACCTGAAACTCAGCATCTCCAAAACTAAATTCATTTTCTCTGTTTCCCTTTTCCAAAAATATAACAATAAACTTATCTGCCTTATATTTCCATACATCAATGAATATGATTACCATCCATTCCATTTCCTACAACAGAACTCTGGAAGTCATCCTTGACTCCTCCTGTTTCCAGTGCCCTACATTCAATGTGTTACTATACTAGATACCTTCCAGATACCCTCTCTCCAGACCTACTTTTCTTCTCATTTCTTCCTTATTCTGTGTCCCTAGGAGCTGGATACATATGGAGGGCATCAGGGAGCTTATATTCAGCCCATACAGAGCTGCAGGAATATATTTTAAAAAGGGGGGAAAGTGAGGTTAGTGTAATTATGCCCATGGCTCCATCTCTACTAGTATCCTGCGAGCTGGATTTGACCTTAGTCAAAGGTCACAGATCTGTCAGCCTTTCTGCAGAGTTCTTTCTCACCAGGTTCTTGTAACTTCTCTCTCCTCTTGCCGTTTAAGCCTAGAGGTGGAAATAACTGCCCATTGTATTAATCCTCCTTATAACATACCTACATTCTGCCCTCACCTTTATAAATATCCACTTTACTAAAACTCAACTCAAAATAACTCATTTGAGTGTGCCCTTTCTTTTCTGTATCCTAACTGAAATCTAATCCTGTTTATTCTAGATATTTCTTGAATCTGTCTACTTCTCAATGACTTTGCCCTAATTTGGAACGTCATCTTTTATTTTCTGGATTTCTGCAATGGCCTCTTGACCAATCTCTAATTCATTCTCCATATTCTAATTAGTGATATCTTCTTTTAAAAAATACCAGGTCACCACATCATGACTTTGTTTAAGACCCTTCAATGACTGACTCTTCACTATACTATGGCTCCAAGCCCTCAGAAAACGCAACAAGTCCCTTTATTACCTGGTCCACGTTCACCTCACTGGATTGACTGTCTGACATTCCCTATCCCCTTGAACTGTTTTAGCCACACTGGTGTATAGTTAACCATGCCTCCCTAATGCACTGTGCTTGATCCCCCAACTCCTAACTGGTCTTATACAACTGACTTCTCTATCCAGATCAACCTTTCCACTTAAGCTTCATTGGCTAACTCCTACTTCTCCTGCAGGACATACTTCAGCTTCATCATCTCTGAGAAACCTTTGCGCAGATCTCTTCCCATTCTAGGTTAGTTTTCTTTCTCTGCGTTCCCACACGTCTCTCTTTGTGCTAATACTGATCCCAACCCTTGCCCCTACTAGACAACAGTTTCCTTGAAGGCAATAACGAAATCTATTATCTCTGTATCCATCGCTCCAGGAAAGTACTGGACATAGAATAGGTATTCAATAAAGCTTTGTTGAATTAACTTAGCCCCCTGAACATTCCTCCCAGCAAAATACAAACCCTACAAAACAAACTTTCCTTATATTCTCCTTATCAAGGTGTCTTCAGTACAGAAGTGTTTGTGATATGCATGTTTGCCTGAAATATGAGGTGATATTGATTTGTATGTATATTTATATTTCATGCAGTCACATTATGCCATGCTTTGGTAATAGCTGCATAATTCTCCCACTGGGAGAGCAGTTTCTATAATCGCAGTTGATGATTTCTTTTTATAGACTTTATATTTTATGCACTGCTTTTTATTGTCAGAAATCAAATTAAGAAAGGGAATTTTTCTGAAATGAGGGTTCTGGCCCTGAAAACTATAAATCCAAAGGTACAAACTTATCTATCCCAATGAAATACCAGGTAAATTACCACAGAGATTACAAACTGCTTGAGAAAATAGTTTTCAATTCACCAAAATAGAGTAGGATGTAAAACCAGAACAAATATGATGTGGAGAGAAAGACTCACAGAACCTAGGATTTTGAACTTTGTGGACTGAATTGCTGAGATACTATATCTATTCTGGATACCAGTGTTACACTTAATTTTTTTCTTTGCTCTTTTTTGTGAAACGGTAGACTCTATGGCTGTAGAATAAAGGAAGTAAGGTGTGGTGTTTTAGTCTTCGTGTATGATAAAATACTACTTGTTAAGAAAAATCTCTGACATACTTCCATTATCCGTTTTCTATGGAAACCATAAATTTCCCATTTTGTGAGAATGTATCTTCCCACTTGTCAGTTATCTACTGCTATACAACATACTACACAACTCAGTGGTGGTTTCACTTATTCTGTCACAATTCTGTGGGCTGGGTTCCCCTGGGTGATTATTTTGCTGGACTCCCCTATGTGGTAAGTGGTCAGCTGGTTGTTCAGTTGGTGCTAGTTAAATTATGACAGCCTCCTCTGAGACAGTTGAGATAATTGGAACCTCTCCTCATGTCATGCTTCATCTTCCAACAGGCTACATGCTCCAGTTCACGTGGTGATCACAGAGTTCCAAGAGCAGAAGGGGAGGGCAAGCCCCAAAGTGCAAACACTTTCAAGCTTCAGCTGATACCATGTTTGTTACTTTTCCATTAACCAAAACAAAGCACGTGACCAAATCCAGAGTTGATATGAGAGGAGACAAAGGAATTTTATGGATATAGAAAGACATGAATAAATTGGCAGCCATTGCTACAACATTCAACAATATCATTCTTGATGTTTCCTTCTATGTGGTGAAGACTCAATTATATATTGCTCTTGGCCCTCTCTACCCCTTTAGCTCACTCATTCCCAGGAAAGTAGGAGTGATTTGAAAGTAAGAGGTTGTTTTTTTTTCCTTAGAAATTTGGTTGGGAATAAAGCAGGTACTTTCAGATAGCTCTTCTCTTCTTTTGCATTTGGACTGGGACTATTTACAGAGAGTATCCATTCTCCCTGCACCCTAAGAGTTGCCCATGTCTATTGAATTTAGGGGCTTAGTAATAGAAAACTGCCACAGTCAGTGTGACAAATTGACCAGGAACGTGAGGGTAAGAGGATGGTGAAAAGAAATTAAGAGACAAAGAGATGGGGGCAGGAGGAGATTGAGGAGGATGTCCAACAGTGCTCATTTTATTCCACATCTTACAAGCGTTTATAAGGCAGATCACAATAGAAGGAGTAATACATCAGTATCTAGTCAGATAACCACAAGTTCCTATAACAAGTCTTTTTTTTTATTTTAATTTTTGTTTTTTATAAACATATAATATATTTTTATCCCCAGGGATACAGGTCTGTGAATCACCAGGTTTACACACTTCACAGCACTCACCTTAGCACATACCCTCCCCAATGTCCATAACCCCACCCCTCTCTCCCATTCACCCTCCCCGCAGCAACCCTCAGTTTGTTTTGTGAGATTATGAGTCACTTATGGTTTGTCTCCCTCCCAATCCCATCTTGTTTCATTTATTCTTCTCCTACCCCCTTAACCCTCCATGGTGCATCTCCACTTCCTCATATCAGGGAGATCATATGATAGTTGTCTTTCTCTGATTGACTTATTTTGCTAAGCATGATACGCTCTAGTTCCATCCATGTTGTCACAAATGGCAAGAGTTCATTTCTTTTGATGGCTGCATAGTATTTCATTGTGTATATATACCACCTCTTCTTTATCCATTCATCTGTTGATGGGCATCTAGGCTCTTTCCATAATTTGGCTATTGTAGACATTGCTGCTCTAAACATTCGGGTGCACGTGACCCTTTGGATCACTCCATTTGTATCTTTAGGGTAAATACCGAGTAGTGCAATTGCTGGGTCATAGGGTAGCTCTATTTTCAACATTTTGAGGAACCTCCATGTTGTTTTCCAGAGTGGCTACACCAGCTTGCATTCCCACCAACAGTGGAGGAGGGTTCCCCTTTCTCCACATCCTCGCCAGCATCTGTCATTTCCTGACTTGTTGATTTTAGCCATTCTGACTGGTGTGAGGTGATATCTCATTGTGGTTTTGATTTGTATTTCCCTGATGCCGAGTGATATAGACCACTTTTTCATGTGTCCGTTGGCCATCTGGATGTCTTCTTCGCAGAAATGTAAGTTCATGTCCTCTGCCCATTTCTTGATTGGATTATTTGTTCTTTGGGTGTTGAGTTTGCTAAGTTCTTTATAGATTCTGGACACTAGTCCTTTATCTGATATGTCGTTTGCAAATATCTTCTCCCATTCTGTCAGTTGTCTTTTGGTTTTGTTAACTGTTTCCTTTGCTGTGCAAAAGCTTTTGATCTTGATGAAATCCCAATAGTTCATTTTTGCCCTTGCTTCCCTTGTCTTTGGCGATGTTCCTAGGAAGATGTTGCTGTGGCTGAGGTCGAAGAGGTTGCTGCCTGTATTCTCCTCAAGGATTTTGATGGATTCCTTTCTCACATTGAGGTCCTCCATCCATTTTTAGTCTATTTTCATGTGTGGTGTAAGGAAATGGTCCAATTTCATTTTTCTTCATGAGGCTGTCCAATTTTCCCAACACCATTTATTCAAGAGGCTGTCTTTTTTCCATTGGACATTCTTCCTGCTTTGTCGAAGATTAGTTGACCATAGAGTTGAGGGTCTATTTCTGGGCTCTCTATTCTGTTCCATTGATCTATGTGTCTGTTTTTGTGCCAGTACCATGCTGTCTTGATGATGACAGCTTTGTAATAGAGCTTGAAGTCCGGAATTGTAATGCCACGAACTTTGGCTTTCTTTTTCAATATCCCTTTGGCTATTCGAGGTCTTTTCTGGTTCCATATAAATTTTAGGATTATTTGTCTGATTTCTTTGAAAAAAATGGATGGTATTTTGATAGGAATTGCATTAAATGTGTAGATTGCTTTAGGTAGCATAGACATTTTCACAATATTTATTCTTCCAATCCAGAAGCATGGAACATTTTTCCATTTCTTTGTGTCTTCCTCAATTTCTTTCATGAGTACTTTATAGTTTTCTGAGTATAGATTCTTTGCCTCTTTGGCTAGGTTTATTCCTAGGTATCTTATGGTTTTGTGTGCAACTGCAAATGGGATTGACTCCTTAATTTCTCTTTCTTCTGTCTTGTTATTGGTGTAGAGAAATGCAACTGATTTCTGTGCATTGATTTTATATCCTGACACTTTACTGAATTCCTGTACAAGTTCTAGCAGTTTTGGAGTGGAATCTTTTGGGTTTTCCAATTTTGTATCATATCTGCCAAGAGTGATAGTGTGACTTCTTCTTTGCTGATTTGGATGCCTTTAATTTTCTTCTGTTGTCTGATTGCTGAGGCCAGGACTTCTAGTACTATGTTGAATAGCAGTGGTGAAAATGGACATCCCTGCCGTGTTCCTGACCTTAGCGGAAAAGCTTTCAGTTTTTCTCCATTGAGAATGATATTTGCGGTATGTTTTTCATAAATGGCTTTGATAATATTGAGGTATGTGCCCTCTATCCCTACACTTTGAAGAGTTTTGATCAGGAAGGGATGCTGTACTTTGTCAAATGCTTTTTCAGCATCTATTGAGAGTATCATATGGTTCTTGTTCTTTCTTTTATTAATGTGTTGTATGGCATTGATTGATTTGTGGATGTTGAACCAACCTTGCAACCCTGGAATAAATCCCACTTGGTCATGGTGAATAATCCTTTTAATGTACTGTTGAATCCTAT
>NC_081557.1:57879813-57900061 GCF_022355385.1 Mustela nigripes
ATAGCATCTATTGAGAGTATCATATGGTTCTTGTTCTTTCTTTTATTAATGTGTTGTATGGCATTGATTGATTTGTGGATGTTGAACCAACCTTGCAACCCTGGAATAAATCCCACTTGGTCATGGTGAATAATCCTTTTAATGTACTGTTGAATCCTATTGGCTAGTATTTTGGTGAGAATTTTCGCATCTGTGTTCATCAAAGATATTGGTCTATAGTTCTCTTTTTTGATGGGATCCTTGTCTGGTTTTGGGATCAAGGTGCTGCTGGCATCATAAAATGAGTTTGGAAGTTTTCCTTCCATTTCTATTTTTTGGAACAGTTTCAGGAGAATAGGAATTAGTTCTTCTTTTAATGTTGGTAGAATTCCCCCGGGAAGCCATCTGGCCCTGGGCTTTTGTTTGTTTGGAGATTCTTGATGACTGTTTCAATCTCCTTACTGGTTATATGTCTGTTCAGGTTTTCTATTTCTTCCTGGTTCAGTTGTGGTAGTTTATATGTCTCTAGAAATGCATCCATTTCCTCCAGATTGTCAAATTTGTTGGCGTAGAGTTGCTCATAGTATGTTCTTATAATTGTCTGTATTTCTTTGGTGTTAGTTGTGATCTCTCCTCTTTCATTCATGATTTTATTTATTTGGGTCCTTTCTATTTTCTTTTTGATAAGTCTGGCCAGGGGTTTATCAATCTTATTAATTCTTTCAAAGAACTAGCTCCTAGTTTCGTTGATTTGTTCTATTGGTTTTTTTGGTTTCTATTTCATTGATTTCTGCTCTGATCTTTATGATTTCTCTTCTCCTGCTGGGTTTAGGGTTTCTTTCTTGTTCTTTCTCCAGCTCCTTTAGGTGTAGGGTTAGGTTGTGTACTTGAAACCTTTCTTGTTTCTTGAGAAAGGCTTGTACTGCTATATATTTTCCTCTCAGAACTGCCTTTGTTGTGTCCCACAGATTTTGAACCGTTGTGTTTTCATTATCATTTGTTTCCATGAATTTTTTCAATTCTTCTTTAATTTCCTGGTTGACCTATTCATTCTTTAGAAGGATGCTGCTTAGTCTCCATGTATTTGGGTTCTTTCCAAATTTCCTCTTGTGATTGAGTTCCAGCTTCAGAGCATTGTTGTCTGAAAATATGCAGGGAATGATCTCAACCTTTTGATACTGGTTGAGACCTGATTTGTGGCCCAGGATGTGATCTATTCTGGAGAATGTTCCATGTGCATTGGAGAAGAATGTGTATTCTGTTGCTTTGGGATGAAATGTTCTAAATATATCTGTGATGTCCATCTGGTCCAGTGTGTCATTTAAGGCCTTTATTTCATTATTGATCTTTTGCTTGGATGATCTGCCCATTTCAGTGAGGGGAGTGTTAAAGTTACTCTTGATGTGTTTCTTTGATTTTGTTATTAATTGGTTTATATAGTTGGCTGCTCCCACGTTAGGGGCATAGATATTTAAAAGTGTTAGATCTTCTTGTTGGACAGATTCTTTGAGTATGATATAGTGTCCTTCCTCATCTCTTATAATAGTCTTTGGCTTAAAATCTATTTGATCTGATATAAAGATTGCCACCCCTGCTTTCTTCTGCTATTCATTAGCATGGTAAATTGTTTTACACCCCCTCACTTTAAATCTGGAGATGTCTTCGGGTCTAAAATGAGTTTCTTGTAGGCAACATATAGATGGGTTTTATTTTTTTATCCATTCTGATACCCTGTGTCTTTTGATTGGGGCATTTAGCCCATTAACATTCAGGGTAACTATTGAGAGATATGAATTTAGTGCCATTTTATTGCCTTTAAGGTGACTGTTACTGTATATTGTCTCTGTTCCTTTCTGATCTACTACTTTTAGGCTCTCTCTTTGCTTAGAGGACCCCTTTCAATATTTCCTATAGAGATGGTTTGGTGTTTGCAAATTCTTTCAGCTTTTGTTTGTCCTGGAAGATTTTAATCTCTCCTTCTATTTTCAATGAAAACCTAGCTGGATATAGTATTCTTGGCTGCATGTTTTTCTCGTTTAGTGCTCTGAATATATCATGCCAGCTCTTTCTGGCCTGCCAGGTCTCTGTGGATAAGTCTGCTGCCAGTCTAATATTTTTACCATTGTATGTTACAGACTTCTTTTCCCAGGTTGCTTTCAGGATTTTCTCTTTGTCACTGAGACTTGTAAATTTTACTATTAGGTGACAGGGTGTGGACCTATTCTTGTTGATTTTGACGGGGGCTCTCTGCACCTCCTGGATATTGATGCTTGTTCCCTTTGCCATATTAGAGAAATTCTCTCCAATAATTCTCTCCAATATACATTCTGCTTCCCTCTCTCTTTTTTCTTCCTCTGGAATTTCAATTATTCTAATGTTGTTTCGTCTTATGGTGTCACTAATCTCTCGAATTCCTCCCTCGTGGTCCATTAGCTGTTTGTCCCTCTTCTGCTCAGCTTCTTTATTCTCTGCCATTTGGTCTTCTATATCGCTAATTCTTTCTTCTGCCTCATTTATCCTAGCAGTGAGAGCCTCCACTTTTTATTGCACATCATTAATACCTTTTTTTTATTTCAACTTAGTTAGATTTTAGTTCTTTTATTTCTCCAGAAAGGGCTTTTATATCTCCCAAGAGGGTTTCTCTAATATCTTCCATGCCTTTTTTGAGCCCGGCTAGAACCTTGAGAATTGCCATTCTGAACTGAAGATCTGACATATTACCAATGTCTGTATTGATTAGGTCCCTAGCCTTCAGTGCTGCCTCTTGTGTTTTTTTTGTTTTTTTTTTTTTTGTGGTGAATTTCTCCGCCTTGTCATTTTGTCCAGATAAGAGTATATGAAGGAGCAAGTAAAATACTAAAAGGGTGGCAAAGACCCAAGGAAAATACACTTTAACCAAATCAGAAGAGATCCTCAATCTTATTCCTCCTGTTCTAGGGGACAGCACTCCAAGTGATCAGCAGACACTCCCAGCCTCCGGCACTACGGCTCAGGGCCACATGGGGCCGGGCAGGGCCAAGCGGCTACGTGTCCCGTAGCTCGTGCCTCGGCGGCATCTGTGGTGGCGGGGTGGGGAGGTGGCATTTGAGGCGGGAAGCGGCCAGCCAGTCCCAGGTGCTCCGGGTAAGCATCAGTCTTCTCCAGTGGCGGCGCTCGTAGTCACAGGTAGTCACAGCTAATGCCATTAGCTACTGTTGATACAAGAAGTTACAATCAACAAGGGAGTGGGTTATGGAAAGTACAGGAACAACAAGGACCAACTAAGAATTCATGACCATGGCCACATTTTTCCCTTCTGTAGGGAGAGCGTGTGGGAAGTCACGTAGGTGAGCAGAAGACACATAGCACAGACCCTTTCTCAGTGTTACTCAACTTTCCCATCCTTAACCCCTTGTCAAGGTGTCTGGACTTTAAAGGAGACACAAGTCAGAGCCTGGTTTGATCCACGACTCCAACTGTGCCGTGGCCTCCAACAGAAAACCCATTTGGCTACAAATTAAAGTCATATTCTCCAACACCTAAATTTTTCCCATAAAGAAATTTTGGGCCCCTGTCTATATACTCTTCTTATTTCTCAATTAGTTCAAAATCAGTCAAATAATACCTTACCCCTTCCATCCTAATTAATTCTCTCTAAACACACACACACACACACACACACACACACACACACACACACACCAGCATTTGAATGAAAAACTTCAGCCAAAATGGTAGGTCTTTAAACTGAAGAAGAAAAAAAAAAGGAATTGGTAAGAGGAGAATTCCTAGGAATGACCATAGAAAAATGATTACAGAAACTCTATCACTCAACGGTGGAGAACATGCTGAAGCAAAGTCTTTGAAAAAGACTTCAACTGCAGGTATTAAAATAGTAAAATAAAACTTGAAGATATCTAGTGAATTACAAAACCCAAATAAAAACAATACACCAGTGCACTGAATCAGGAAGAAGGCCAAACCCAAGGCCAAAACCAAGGACTCCCAGTGAGAGTAACTAAGACTGTGTTTATCAAAATAATTGGTAACAAAGACTAAAGTAACAAGAGTGAACTCACAGCACCACAGGTAAATAAATGGAAGTGGTAAACTAATGGAAAATATTTTTCTCTTTCTACTTCTATAATCTCTCTCTCTATCTATCTCTCTCTCTCTCTCTCTTTTTTTTTTTTTTTTTTGAGAGGGAGGTGTAACAGAGGGAGAGGGAGAAACCAAGCATGCTCCACACCCAGTGTGGAGTCCAATGTAGGGCTCAGTCTCACAACTCTGAGATCATGACCTGAGCTGAAACCAAAGAGTCAGACGTCCCCTGGATGCCCCAGTCTACTTCTATAATCTTAAGTAGTTCATATACTTCAGCATTAATTGAAATAATAACCCTAATTACATATTATGGGTTTCATTCTGTAAGTGAGGGAATAGGGATTAAAGGAAGTTAAGAGATTTTCCAAGTATGTTGTAAAAAAATTTACTCTTGCTTAAAAACAGGGGCACCTGGGTGGCTCAGGTCATGATCTCAAGGTCCTGAGATTGAGCTCCACATCAGGCTTTCTGCTCAACAGGGAACCTACTCCCCCAACCCACCACCTGCCTCTCTCCAACCTTGTGACCTCTGTCCATCAAATAAATAAAAACAAATTTAAAAAAAAATGTTGCTCAAAAAGAGGTCTGGCCTTTGTCTTGGCCTGCCGGGAAATACAGCATCTGGGCTTGCTTGGGAGCCTTGGGCTAGACAAATAACAACAATATGATTTAAAATGGGGGCTTTGACCCACACCAACCATGTGGTGATTTAGGGTGGGAGTTATAGATCACACCTGGTGGGGCTTTAAACTAGAGACCGAGATCGAACATGTGAGCAATTAATCCATCTGTCATGCCTATGTAATGGAGCTTCTTTAGTTGAACTTCTTTGGTTGGCAGTACTCCATCCACATAGAGACATATATCACTGCCAGAAGAACACAACTGCTAAAAACGTAATGATGGAAGCTTCATTTTGGAACACTCCTAGACTCTACTCTAGGCATCTCTTCCTTTGACTGATCTTAATCCCTATAATAAACTGTGAGTACAACAACTTTCCATGAGTTGTGTGAGAATTTTTCTAGCAAACTATCAAACCTGAGGGTAGTTTGAGGAACCCTTCCTTCCACAGTGAACGAAACTTGCAGTATGAATGAGAAGTGAGGGCTATCTTATGGAGGACTGTATGCTCTCTAACTCTGTATCTGACCCTAACTCTTACACCAGCATAACCCATGAGCCACTACGTGTGGCTCTGCAGTTTGCACACTGCGAACACTAGAATGCACCATTTCCATAGAGTACACCTATTATCACCAAGTAAGATGGATAAAAACACTACTCAATAGGCCATTTAAATAACACATATTCTCACCAGTCTCATTAAAGATTATAAGAATAATGAAACCCCAGTATCAATTGTTTAAGCCATATAATAGCTTTATCAGAAATAGGCTTTACACCAAATAAAACCCAAGTTTAAACAACCAAAGCTTGGTATGACAAAATCAAATATTGTGGGGTAACTATGCAATGACTGACAATTCCTAGAATTGGGGAATATCTGTGTGTGGTCGTTCTGTTAACCCACACAGAAAGATGTAAAGTCATAACTCAAACAAAGTCCTAACACAGGATCACTACCAGTCCAAGAAGCCATGGTGCAAATAAGTCTACATAAGGGAACTAAACAAAATAAAACAAATGGGTAGTTGTTAAGATTCAGAAGCTTAGAGATTTGTAGGACTTAACAGTAAGTAATTAAATATCCTAGTTGTATGGGGGGGGGGGACTACTGTTCCCAAGATGGAATGATGATCTACTATGAAGTCTATAGCTGGAAATTTCTTGGGGCACCTTGGATTACTTCCTGAAGAAATGTCCGGAATATATCTACTCATTGCACAGCAAAGTTAATGGAAGCCAATAGGTTACACATATAGCAAATAAAGCAAATAAAAAATAAATATTATTGTTTAGTTATTAGTACCTGTAAAATGTTTAAAGTAAAGCTGACCCTTGAACAATGTGGAGGTTTGAGGTGCTAACACCCATGCGTTTGAAAATATGGTATAACTTTGGACTCCCCAAAAACTTAACTGTTAACAGCCTTAATGATAACATAAACAGTTGACTGATATGTGTTTGTATGTTATGTTTATTATATACTGTATTCTTAAAATAAAGTAAGCTAGAGAAAAGAAAACATTATTATGAAAATCATAAGGAAGAAAAAATACATTTACAGTACTGTATCATATTTAAACTTTTCAAACTATTCAAATGTTTGTTGTTAAAGGGTCAACAATATCATTCAAAAAAGAACTATAATATTACACAAAGAGGAAATCTACTTTAAGTTTCAACTTTAAGAAAAGAGTACAGTTCTCTGCCAAGAGGATTTTAAACACAATTTCTTTTTTTTTTTTTTTAAGATTTTATTTATTTATTTAACAGACAGAGATCACAAGTAGGCTGGGGGGTGGGGGGAAGCAGGCTACCTACTGAGCAGAGAGCCTGATGTGGGACTCTGAGATCATGACCCAAGCAGAAGGCAGAGGCTTAACCCACTGAGCCACCCAGATGCCCCTTTAAACACAATCTCTAAAGAAAAGACAGTATCTGTTGTCTCATTCTTTGTTGTTTGCCCAACTTCTAGCACAGGGATAGGACATAGCACTCAATAAAGGGTAGTTGGATTTGTTAAATCAATGAAAACAAGTGAGAATCAGTACTGTAATCTAAGCCCTATTTCCTGAAAGACTCCTCTCTCTCCTACCCTCTACTTTTTGTTGACCAACTCCATTTTAGGAAAAGGAAAGGGAAGGGAGGGGAAAGGATGGGAAGGGAGGGGTAGGGAGGGAAGGGAATGAATAAAAATAGTAGTAATACTGATATTCCTTCAGCTCTAGAAGTGTAATGATTCTGCTTCTCTGTCTTCTATAGTTTATAGTACTAAGTGAAATGGATAGAAAATCTGTAAAATAGACTTTTCAAAATAATTTAGATACTCATTATTTCTATTATAGATGATGATGAAAAACAGCAATTATGAGATATTGACCTTGACCTTATTCAACATTAAAATTCAGTATTAGTTGTTCTGACCGTATAGTAGTCTTACTGGTAATAAGCACAAAGTCAAATACAATCCAGGGCAAGGCAAAGTAAAACTTTGCACCCCATGATCAAGTCTCTTGAGGCAGCTGTGCAAAACTTGACATTTAATTTAAAAAGCATGGAGGCATGATGGAAAAGCATCTCTGTGTGGAGAGTGGAGAGCAGTGGCGCATTTTATTTGACATGGTGGATTTGCTTTCCTTTATTTTCATATTTTAATAAGTTCAACTCATGAAAGCATAATGAAAATAGAAAGATCAGCTATAATCAGGATGCATGGACATTTGGGGATCTTGATTTAAAAAGCAGTTGCTTTACTAAGTCTTTCAACAAAATGTAAATTAAACAGATGAAATTGCCTAAAACATCACTGATTCCCAAGGGAATGTAATCATGCTTAAATGCCAACACTAAATTAATCAGAGGAACAGAATGTGGAGATGAGAAATTTCATTTTAAGCAGCTTCATGTTTCATTAAAGTAAGTGGACATGGCAGGTCAGGTTAAGACTTTGCAAAGAATGATTTGAAAAGTAAAAGGCAAAGGTTTCCATCTTAAAACTATGCAGCCAGAAAGCCTATTCAAATAGAACTGAATGTTAATTCATGTGCATTGTATTCTCCATAACTGATAATTTTTCCAAGATACTTCTTTTTTCTCAGTGCAGAATTCTGGAGGAAAATGTATTAATATTTGTGTAACTATGTTGTATTCTTCAAAATAGCTTGTTATAGTTTTATGTACTATACTTAAATTGCATATAAATGGTCATGTTCTACACTAAGTGGTCTACAAAAATAAATTGAACTGCCAATTGAAACATGGCATGTATTTAACTTAGAAAAGGCAAAGAAAGGGATTTGGATGAGACGGTAAATGAACAAAAAATCTGTCAGACTTTATTTGTTCAACAAATGTTTTTTGAAAGCCTGTTCTATACTAGGCACTGTTGTAGATGTTTGGCATACACAGTAAACACACATACAGAGATCTTTAGATTTTAAAAAGTAAATTCTGTCATTTAAAATATAACTGGAATGGAAAAGATATAGATTGGAAAAGAAGATGCATGGTTGAGGGAAAGACACAAGTTGTAGTTTCAAAGAGGAGTATTGGGCAGGCTTCACTATATGGGGGATTTGAAAGAGATGAGAGGGTTATCCATGGAGATGTTTGTAGGCTCATTCCAGATAGAGGGAATAGTCAGCTCAAAGACCCTGAGAATGAAGCGTGCTTTTTTACTTGACTGTGGATCACAAGAAACAAGTCAAAGAATAATTTAAAAAAATAAAAAAGATGACTTCAACATTTTTGACCTAAGCTTCTAAAAGGCAGAAATTGTCATCAACTGAGATGAAGAGGATTATGAGTATGAAAAACTTGGGGTTGAGGAACATAAGTTCAGTATTGGACATGCTGTGTTTGTAATGATAGTCCAAATGGAGATATGAAGAAATGATTAAATCTGTAAGTTTATAATATAAGAGACATCTGGCCTAGAGATATAAATTTGGTCATGCTTTGTATATAGATTATAAAACCATAATAACAGAGACCTGAGATTAGGACTCATTCAGCCAAGAAATATAGTTTTCCAATTTTTAGTCTTTATCTTTTGCCTTTTTCTCTCCTTTTTAAAGATTTTAATTCCAGTATAGTTAACATAAAACATTATATTAGTTTCAAGTGTAAAATATAATGATTCAACAATTCCATACATTACTTAGTACTCATCACATTAAGTGTATTCTTTAATTCCCATCAGCTATTTCACCACCCACATCCCCTCTGATGACCATCAGTTTGTTCTATGTAGTAAGCATCTGTTTCTTGATTTTTCTCTCTTTTTATTTTCCTTTGCTCATTTGTTTTGTTTCTTCAATTCCACATATGAATAAAATCATATGGCATTTGTCTTTTTCTGATTGACTTATTTCACTTAGCACTGTACTTTCTACATCATGGATGTCATTGCAAATGGCAAGATTTCATTCTTTTTGATGGCTGAGTAATATTCCATTATATATATGTCATATCTTCTTTATCCACTATCTATTGATAGATACTTGGGCTGCTTCCAAAATCTGGCTATTGTAAATAATGTTGCTATAAACATAAAAGGGCATGTATCCCTTTGAAGGAAACAAACAAAAGCTAAAAGGCAACTTACTGAATGGGAGAATATATTTGCAAATGACATAACTGATAATGGGTTAGTATCTAAAATACAGAAAGAACTTGTAAAACTCAACACCCAAAGAATAAGAAACCCAATAAAAAATGGACAGAAGTCATGAGCAGACATTTCTCCAAAGAAGACATACAGATACAGACACATGAAAAGATGCTCATCATCATTGATCATCAAAGAAAAACAAATCAAAACTACAATAAAATATCACCTCACACCTACCAGAATGGCCAAAATCAACAACATAAGAAACAAGTGTTGGTAAGGATTTGAGGGAAAGGAACCCTCTTGCACTGTTGGTGGGAATGCAAACTGATACCGCCACTATAGAAAACAGTGTGAAGTTCCCTCAAAGAGTTAAAAAATAGAACTAGTTATGATCTAGTAATCACACTACTGGTTATTTACTTAAAAATACAAAAACACTAGCCCTTTCTCTTTTGATATTTTCTGTCAATATCACCTCCTACCTACTAAAGTCAATTAACTCATCCAGCTCAAATGAAATCTCCTCTGAGAGGCTTTCCACTACCATAATACTAACATCTATTCTTATCTTATTTTCATAGCCCTTTGTTGGGCCCTCTCTTTCCATTTGTATCAGAGTCTATCTTATCATACATCCCTGTATTTCACATCTCCCCCACAACCAACATTTGCCTGACTGAAAGAAGCTCTGGAACAAAGATTTATTTTAGTCATTGTTGTGCTTCTACCTCAATTCCTCTCCTATAGCCTAACACAGTGCTTAATGTAGTAGGTGTTAATTGAATATATTAGGTCAAATTGGATTACTAAGTCTTCAAGTTGACATAGAGAATCATGTAAGTGAAGAAAAAGAGAAAAGTCATGTTTTTTATCTAGTTTGTGTGCAGCTTGAACCGGAATTGGAGAATTACAGAGAAGTTTCTGTCATACATAAGGGCATTTCTCAAGTGGAGAACAGAAAATTATTTAACACTTACACTGTATGAAGCACTTTAAATACATTATTTCATTTTATTTGTTTAACAAACTCATCTTTTTGGTAGAATTAGCCTCATTTTACAAATACAAAGACTGCATAGTAAATAGAATAACAGGAACTTGAGCCCAGATGTATCTGACGTAAGAGCTCATCTTCCTTCCACCATCCCACTGCTTTACTTGGGGTTATCAGAGCTCCGAGAATCACAAGAGTCCAAAAGTGGCTGGCAACATCTTTAGACTTCTGCCAATATGAGACTGAAAAGCTGTGCCCTCTATTGTCAAATTAAGAGATCCTCTTCTACTGCACCATCCCACCCTCACTACCTACCTTGAAAGCTTCATAGTTTAGGAGGGAAAGGAAAATTAAGCTCAAGGAAGGATGAAAGAAGAAACTTGGAGAACTGGGCTATTAGATTTTTTTGATAGTTGACTATGTCCCTCATTCAGGCTTCATGGCCCAGGATACCACTAGGCCTCATCACCTAAGGCCCAAAATTCCAGTCTGAGAAATATTATATTAGATTATTTGTGACCAGTAAAGGAAGTCAGTCTAGTCTTAACATCTGCCTGTACCAAGCCATCTCGCTAGAGGCAATACACACAGTGTATCAAGAAAAAGACCTACAGTCAAATAACCTGGGTTGGAATCCCAACCCTACCACTTATAGTTGTAGAGCCTTAAAGAAATCATTTAATTTCTCTGACTGTAATTTTTGCATCAAGAAAAAAAGGGCAGTAATACCTGACCTGACTATCTCATAGGGCTGTTATGAGAATAGAAGAGATAATGTAAGGACAGGTGCTTCAGAATCTAGACATATTATTTTACCTTTATCTCTCTATTTAGGTTTATGATCACTATTTCTACAGTCTGGTTTGCACAAGTTCTCTGTACAGTGTGTAAGAGACATGAAGAAGGATCTCGGTTTGTGACCAAGGCATCTAGATATCGAAGACCAAGGAATGACCCAGAAATGAATAATAGGCTTAATAGGAATGTTCCTTTAAGCACAGAATGATTTGATGGACTTCAAATAGATGGAAGAAAATCCCTAAAACAAATAAAACACAAAGGACATCTACATAGGGTAGGTTACAAAAAATGCCACAATTATTTGCAACTTCTCCCATCAAGGGTAGAACATATTTCTCCACCCTTTAATCTGTCTAGATTGGTGATTTGCTACAGTGATCCTGACATTATGCAGGTTCTGAATCTGAGCCACAAAGGGCTTTGCCCACTTCTACCTGCTCCTTTGGACTCTTGCCAAAGTCATCTAGGCTTGTCTAATGGATGATTAGAGACCACACGTAACTAACACAAGCTATCCCAGTAAGCTGTCTTGGACCAGTGAGCCCCAGCCAAGCCTGATGACCATATATGCATGAAAGAATTCGGCCAAAATCAACAAAATCTGGCCCCATGCAACCATTTCCAGACCAAATTGCTAAACCATAGAATCATGAGTTAAATAGTTATTTGTAAGTTATTAATTTGGGGAGTGACTTATTACATAGAAAATGATAACTGTTCTGACAACTGAGCTTATAAGAATGGGAACTTGCAGCTGCATTTGAGTTGTTTCCATACTTATCACGTCTGTTTTTGGAAAGTTTCTATTTGCTCATCATGAAAGATGATGATGGAGTAGAACTCTCCTTTGCCTCTAAACAAGTAACAGTTGACTTGGTAGCTTGAGAATGTGAGTAAAATTGGAAGGTCCATTTTACCTGGTCTCCAATGAATCTCTAAGAAGGAAAAGAAATGAACTAGTGGGATAAGCAATAGGAAAATGAGCAGTATACTCTGAGCTGAAAGCCTTCAACTTCCTGTAAAGAAATCCAGTAACTCAGACGTCAGTGGTTCACTTTGTTCACTTGGATGGGTATTCAGTACAAACACTAATTTCACAATGTAATGAGGCAGAGCCCATTTTCTTCCTATCCAGTAAAAAGTGAAATTGCAATCCACCTTCGTTATAAATCAAAATGCCTTTCTTACCTTACTTGTTAATAACAAATATGTATTGCCCATTTCACCCCCATCGTTTAGAGAAGTCACACATTAAGGGACTTATTTCATACAATATTCTGCTTTGCTCAAATTTATTTTCAAGGCTTTTCCCAGAGGTCACTGAACCTCTGGTCTAAATAGTTTTTGTGGGGTTTTTAGATTTTTTGTTTATTTATTTGAGAGAGAGAGAGAGAGTACTAGCAGGGTTAGGAACAGAAGCAGAGGGAAAGGGACAGACAGACTGCACTCTGAGCACAGAGCCTGATGCAGGGTCTCAAACCCAAAACCCCAAGATCCCAACCTGAGGCAGTCAGACACTTAACCAACTAAGCCACCCAGGCACCCTTAAAAAGGCTTTTTATAAGTTGGGAAGTCTAGATTTTTAACAAACAATCTAGAAATCTGATCCTTAAAGTATCACACAAATCCATTATAATTTTTAAAATATAACATTCATTCAAAAAAAGTATTCTTCACTTTTATTTTCCATCAACTCTAATACTAGTAATGGTATTCATTTGGTGGCAGTAAAAGAGTAGAAAATAAAATCAAATAGCTACTGAAAATACAGGTAAGATAGTGTCATCTTACTTCCAAAGTTTATAGACATGTTGACTTTGTTCTGTTGGTTGATCTTAAAGCTTAACATAATTCATCCCTCTTCTACCTAAAATTTATTAGAAGGAACATCCTTATTATCACCTATTCATCCCCACTGCCAGGGATTTTCATGGAATTCAGAAAAAATCAAACCATTTCCTTACCACAAAAGCATATGGAGTCCACCAAGCTCCAAGAGGTGTCATGCGAAATACATAAGTAGTTGAAGATATTGCTTCTATCCTTGAAAAGCTGGGAATCCTGCTATGGAGATAATACTAGCACACATGAAAACTTTGATAGACTAACTAAATGCCAAACTGAAAAGGGAAGTGCCATTACAAGGAGAAATTTTATTTATGAATCTCTTTCTACTTGGTGTGTGTTGCAAATACTATCTCATCTCATCCTGCCAAGAAAAAGGAAAGTATTGTAACTATTTAATAATGGGAAAGTTGAGAGGGAGAAAAGCAAGGGAATTTCTCCATCACTAGAACCAGAATTCATCCAATTTTGACTGACTGAAGATCCTATGCATTTCCTTCTATTTTCCATAGTCTGTCAGAAGGTTAGAGTAGAAAGGAAGCTGCTGCATGCCTCTTCAAGCCTCCCCTAACACTACCTATATGTTTCTTTATTTATGATAGTTACTAATAAGGAAGAAGTTGGTATACTGAATTCAGAATAAGCTTTGTGTCAGAAAGATCTGATTTCAAAAACTCTACTCTGCCTCTGGTTAGCTGAAATGATATAGGCATGTCACTTAACATCTAATAACAGCATTGATATGAGGAATAAATAAAATACATTCAGAGCACCAAGGTGGCTCCGTCGGTTAAGTGACTACCTTCAGCTCAGGTCATGATCGCAAGATCCTGAGATGAAGCCCCACATCAAGCTCCTTGCTCAGCGGGGAGTCCATTTCTCCCTCTCCCTCTGCCTGCTGCTCGCTGTGCTTGTGCTCTCTTTCTCTCTCAAATAAATAAATAAAATCTTTAAAAAATAAAAAATAAAATTCACTCATGCATTCAACAAATACTGATTATCTACCATGTTCCAAGCATTATTCTGGATTTTGTGCAGGCAGTGAATAAAAGAGACCAAAATCACTGTTATCTTAGCGCTTATATCATCAGTAAAGGAGACAGATAAATTAAAAAGATGGTATAAATGTAAACAGTGGTAAAATCTATGAAGGAAAATGAATCAATGTAAGGGGTAAAGGGTATAATGGGTACTTTCATTAAGCATGTAATGGGCATGACTCGTGAGGTAAATAATGTAGAAGCTAATAGAAACCCATGCGTGTCTGCTGGAAACTACAATGGAGAGGATCCACACGTAGAGATTGTTGGCTCTAACACCACCTGATGACCTTGCCTGAGAGCTATATACAAGTACCTGAGATAACAGAGGGGGCAGGATCAATTCTGCCAGGAAGAGAGAAGGTGAAGGCTTTTGGTGATAACAATAAAAGGAAGAATTCAGTAAAAGGAAGGACAAAAGTAGCTACCACTTTGTGCCAGGCATTTTAAAAACATTGTCCTATTTATCATCTCAGTATCTTAGAAGAATAGACATTATTATCCCCATTTAACGTGTGAAGACACTGAGACTCAGAAGGTCATGTATCTTGCCAGTCATCCCACAGCCTAAAATTAATATTCAAACCCAAGTGTTTAAAGCAAAGCCCTTGATTACTCAAGACCACTTGGTATGCCCTCCATAAATCAGTAGGTAAACATCCAGAAAATTTTGTGTTGGAAGAGCTGCCCTCACAATTAGTCAATTTCTATAAAAGCTCCAGTAATCTCAAGTCTTGCTTTCCAGAGAATTCTGTTATTTTTCTCACTCACTAGAGCTATGGCACTTTCCAATCTTTTCCCAAGGAACTTTCCCACAACCTTCTAGATAAGCAGAGTGCTTTCAAATCCACAGTGTTTTCACACCGCTTAGAGTATTGGGTTTTTATGGTAACTCTGTGAAGTAGGCTGGAATATGTGTCATACCCATTTAATAAATAAGAGAAATTCATGCAGTTTAAGTAATTGCCTGATAACCCACAGCTTGGGTTGATAACCCACAGGTGGGTTCACAAAGCTTTAAATATAATCTTTATATTCTACATCAATTGCTCTTTCAACTACACTCTATCCACATAAAGGGGGAAAAGGAGGCTAATTTCAGGTAAAGGCAATTCTTGATGCTCCCCTTTATCTAAACAGAAGAAAGAAAAGAAAAATCAATCCAAAAAAAGAAGTGGGACAGATAAGGAAAGCACTAGGCTGAGACCTCTCTTTACTTCTTAATATTCTCCCCAGATCTTTCTGCTTATTTCTCCAGAACCACTTCTCTCACCACATCTAATAGTCATAGACTAGTCCCAATAGCCTGCGCTTAAGGGAAGCCAGGGGAGGAAGGGGACGGCAGGGAGTCTATCCAAACTAGAAGGCAAGAGTTAAGTCAAAATCTTGGTCTGTGAAAAATCTTGGTTTATATAGCTCAGTTACTCCAAACTAGACATTGTGCTGGGCTCTCTGGGAACAAAGATAAGATACAGAGAAAGTCTCTGTCCCTGAGCAGATAACAGCATTGGAAGAAGAATAAAAAGCCCTCTGCCAGCAATAATGCAATCAGAATGAGACAAGGGCTCTAAGAAGATACCTAAGAAATAGGACCAGAGAAAGCGTGATCCCTGGCAGAGAATTTAACATGGACAGACCTGATATGAACACCCACTCAGTACATATTAGTGATTAAAATTCTAGTTGGCAAGGGGTGAGGGGGATGAGAAAGGAATGAGTAGGCAGAGTACAGAAGATGTTTAGGGCAGTGAAACTATTCTTTATGATACTATAATAGAAATATATGTCATAAATTTATCCTAATCTATAGAATGTATAACACCCTACTATAATTCAAGAATGAACCCTACTATAAACTATGGATTTGGGGTGACAACCACATGTCATTGTAGTTCATTAATTATAACAAATGTACCCCACTGGTGGTAAATATTATAATGGAGGAGGTGATAGATTTTTGAAGACAGGAGGTATATAGGAAATCTCTGTACCTTCTGCTCAATTTTGCTGTGAATCTATAAGTACTCTAAAAAATAAATTCTGGAAAAAGAAGTCTAGTGGGCACTCCAACTCTGCCTCTTTATAAGTCTGTGAACATGAGCAAGTCACTTTAGCTCTTCTTTTCTCAATTTTTCACTCATAAATGGGTATAAAAATACACACTATGTAAGATGATCAGAAGACTAAATAAAAACTGTTGAACACTACTTCTGAAACTAATTAGGTACTATATCTTGGCTAATTGAATTTAAATAAAATTAAAAATAAAAGTAAATGACATCATATTTCAGTTAAGTGCTTTAGCAGGGTGTCAATCCCTCAGTAAGAGAGGCCCTTCTTTTTAAGACCATTCATACAATACTGAAGAATTGAAGAGAATGGTACAAAGACCAGAAGGCTGAAAAACGAATTCAATGGGAAAATGAAGACTAAACAAGATGCCAATTTCTTCCCAAGTAGGTCTGTATGGAGATGCATGAGAGCTATAAAGGCAGTGTTTACATAGACTGAACCCACTATCTCTCCTTCCCTCACCTCCTACAGTCCTTATGATGGTGAATAACATCGCACTCTTCAGTGACCTAAACCAGGAAGCCAAAAGTCAACTCAGATTCTGCTCTCTCCTAACCTCTCAGTCACTAAGTCCTGTAGAATCTACCCACTTCATATCTTTCCTTCTCAGCTCAATGAGAATGTGTCATTACTGTCTGTGTCGGTTTCATTCTCCATCATCTTTCCTGTCAACTAAGGCTGCCTATCTAGTCAACCTGACTTTCTCCAGGCCTCAGCCCCTCAACTATAATTTCCACATCAAAGCCAGAGTAATCTTTCTAAAGCATTAAATCTGACCATTTGCCCACCCTTTTAAAAACATGTATACCGCTCACATTTTCTAGGATAAAATTCAACCTATTTACAATGCTTTCTGTTGTGGGGCGCCTCCTCCTCTATCTCCCTCCACATAGCACAACTCTGGTGCACTCCTGATTGGTCCCCAGGCCCACCAGGCTATTTCATGCATTTGTGTGCATTTGCTCATGCCATTTCCTCCACATTTCCCAAAAGGTAATTTGTGAAATACTGGCCCCTAAGATGCTCTGGGAAGTAAGTGGCCTTTAGTCAAACAAGTTTTAGAAAAACTTCACACCATTTTGTTTTTCTCCTGGAGACCCATTAGTTTCTGAGACGTCCTAAATCAGGACATGTATTTAACTTTGCTTAACTCTTTATATTAAGGTATTTGATAGTAGAAATCTTTCTTCAAATAGAATTTCCTGGCACTTACATCTCCCAAAAGTAGCATTTTGTAAAATACCTCTTGGAAACTCCATCCCTATACATGAATTGTTAAATGTATATTAGTCAATCCATCTTGTTTGTTTCTGAGCCTGATAAATATTTAGTACTTCTTTTTTTCAGGAAATAATAGTGGATCTCTGGTTCTAATTGTATTAATTCTACCTGTCATATAATTAAATGGATTTTGTAAAATCCAAGAAAAAGCGTATCAGATTTAGTCTTGCTAACCATAACAGTATGTTCTTAAGATTGATGCATAATAATTCTTTATATCAGAGAAGCAGTGAAATGTGGAGAAATATTCATTGCTAAGTATGAGCTCAAATTCTTTTGCTCCAAATTGAGAATTTACCTACTGTGTCATTTGTTTGAAATAATAACCCCATTAACTTCAATAAAACATTCAAACCCAAATCAAATTAGTTATTACCTGCTGCTGTTCTTTCCACCAACCATTTTACCTTTCCTTTGAAGAGTGGTCAGGGCTATAAGTGAGAATGCTAGCATTAGCAAAACTTGGGAGAAGCTGAACGCTGAATGTTATAACTGAATTTGTGTCCAAAACAAAATTGAAATATTGAGCCTCTCCAATTCACCTAGTTTGCATAGTCAGCATATCTTATTGTGGTGGGAACTCAGAAAGAGCAAATGGAGAACAAAGATGACACTCCTCAGTGTGGAATGAAGCAACAAAAACCCTACCATATTATCTCAAGGTTTAAAATAACCCGAGGGTTTTGAAGGGTTTGGGAGGGGTAGGAGGTTGGGGGAGCCAGGTGGCAGGTATTATGGAGGGCACGCATTGCATGGAGCACTGGGTGTGGTGCAAAAACAATAAATTCTGTTACACTGAAAAGAAATAAAAATAAATAAATAAATAATAACTAATAAAATGGGGGGAAAAAAGAAAACACATGAAACATCTAGCATAGTATCCCTAACACCGTGACATAGTAGACAATCAATAAATACTAGTTTCTTCCCCCTTCCTCTCTAATCTACCTACAATTCCTATTGATAATTGCCCAGATCTTCATTCTGTTATCATAGACATCTTTATCCTTGTCCAAAAATACACTATTTTGCTCAAGATCATAAACCAGGGAATGGCTAACTATATTACACAGACCAAATCAGGATGACCACTCTGTTTTTGTAAATAAAGCTTCATTTGGACACATCCATACCCTTTTGTCTACATCTGTGACTGGTTTCACACCATAGTATCAGATTTGAGCAGTTGTGACACATAGGAATTAGTTGTCTGTTGCTGCTATAACAAAATGACCAAAAATTTAGTGGCACAAAACAACATATTTATTATCTTACAATCCCATCATTCAGAAGCCCCACACAGGTCTTCCTGGACAGAAATCAAGGTATGACAAGGCTACATTCCTTTTTGGAATCTCTAGAGGACACTCACTTTCTTTGTTTTCTCCAATTTGTAGAGGCTGCCTGCACTCGTTAACTCATGGCACCCCTCCACCATCTTCAAAGGCAGAAGAACAGACTGAATCCTTTTCACATCTCACATAGTACCACTCTGTTCTTCTCTTCTGCCTCTCTCTTCCACTTTAAGGACCCTTGTGATTACACTGGCCCCACCCAGACAATGTAGGATAACTTCCCTACTGTAAACTCAGCTGATTGACAATTTTACTTCTATGTGCAATCTTAATTTCACTCTGCCATGTAACCATAAAGTATTCCCAGGTTCCTGGGATTAGGGGTAGACATCTTTGGAGGGCCACTATTCTTCTTACCATAGCATATAATCCACAAAGACTAAAATATTTACTATCAGCCCTTCACATAAAAAGTTTTCCAGCCCCTGTCCTGAACTTTTACTCATGCTTATGAACCCAAATAAGCATATATAAACCATATAGAATTTCTGGGATACCTACTTAATACAACATAATTTGTTATTGTAAGAATAAGAATACTTTTTATAACTATGTATTAACCAAGTACCTGAAATAAAACGATTAAAGTTCCTGACCCCACTGGCAGTTAATATACAAGAACCTCTTATAAAAGGCAATAATGCATAAAAATTAGCACTGAAGCCTTGGAGTGGGACAAACCTGTATTTGAACTCCTACTGGCTGGATGACCTTTTATAAATTAACCTCTTTGTGTTTGAGTTTCTTTATCTGTTCAAATACTGCCCACTGCCTATGGTTGCTGTGAAGATTAAATGCATGTAATGCGCTTAGTATAGTCTCTGTCACATAGTAAATTCTCAATCTTTGTTGTCAGTGTAAGAAAGAGGTTCCAAGTAGAATTGGGGAAATTGCTCTGTTCTTCACCTTAAAGAGGTATGTTAAGAGATGACTCTGCAAGATCGAAGAACATGGCTAAATTGTTTTCTTAAACCTGCCATCCTTAACTCCCTGCTGAAGGAGTTATGGCAACAACCAGTTCTTCCTCTTCTACGCTGCTTCAAGTCCAGACGGTAGATGACTTCACCACCCACCAGTACTTACTTACAATTAAAAGGACATTTTTATCACTTGCATGGACTGACTAACAAGTAAGGAACTGAGGTTTTGGGGCGACAGACTTCCAGTATTTAGACATTCTAAACTGAAGCCACTGAAGAGCACAGGTCAGGACCTAGAAACTTATGTTTAGATCCAGAGGCAAGAGGAGTCCTTGCTCTGGGCCCAAGGGTTAGAAGGCCCCATGTATCACCAAAAAATCATAAAGTCTTTGTCCTTTTAATTCTGTAAGAAAGATTTTTCTTTACATTTTAGTAATCTATTGTACTAACACCAAATCCCTTCTCCCTACCTCCAACCAAGACCAGATGTGGGATTGAAAGTATATACAGAAGAAGTTTAGATCCAGAGGCAAGAGGAGTCCTTGCTCTGGGCCCAAGGGTTAGAAGGCCCCATGTATCACCAAAAAATCATAAAGTCTTTGTCCTTTTAATTCTGTAAGAAAGATTTTTCTTTA
>NC_081557.1:57900071-57969226 GCF_022355385.1 Mustela nigripes
AATTTTAGTAATCTATTGTACTAACACCAAAACTGTAAAAGAGGGTCATACAAACCAAATCCCTTCTCCCTACCTCCAACCAAGACCAGATGTGGGATTGAAAGTATATACAGAAGATAGAAAAAATTGCCACCTCTTGTCTGGGAAACCACATAAAGAGCAGCTGCTTTTGTTTACATGTGGCCACCCCAAATTCACCCAAAGTGCACAGCTAGGCAGGCCAGACCGCCCTCATTACTGCTCTCTTCCATCCTTTCCACTTGGATGGTGTACTTTGGGGAAGTGCATTGGACAGCTTATTATTCCTCAGCTGGAAAAATGATGTGTTGAGGAGAAATGGCCCACCTCAGAACCTAAAATCGGTCTCCATCCTGGGTCCAGTCTAACCCATCACTGCCCAAGAAACTTGATCTCTGGCCCAGAACCCCTTTCTGCCTTCTCCAGATTTCTGAGGCTTAGGACGGACAGGACTGACCCAGGGCAGAATGTTCATCTCATGAACATTATATAGGCCAAGACTATAGGGCCCTTAGTGGAAACACAGGCCAGGCTGTGGGCATAACTTGATTCTTAACTCTTAAATATTTAGACATATGTTATATGCCTCCATTTATACCCCTGCCCTCAACATGGCAAATATTAGGGATGGTCTGTTCACACGTCCCCTTCCTATTGGAGCACTCACCCCTGAGTTCCCTTGCTTTGCTGCACTACTAGGGAAGGACTGTGGACCACCAATAAGCAGTGACTGTGAGATCATGATGGCTTTCCAAGGCCAACATGAACCAGCTTTGAGGACACATATACCTCGTCACCAACATCCTAATGCTAAATAGTAATCCATCTCCTCTTGATCAGATGACAGACAGGGTTGTTACCTTTGTTTTTAGCAAACCTCTAAAAGGAAATATGTATTCACATTATCTGAAGAAGAGAGAATAAATCAAATAATAAGAGCAAAATCTAATTTGATATAGGCATACCACAAACATATGCTGAAAAATACAACTGAATTTCTGTTACCAAAAACCATATCACTCTCTTCCTGAATCCAGAAGCCAGTTTTAAAAGAAGTACCAAAGTTATACATATACCAAGCATAGATACAAATGTTCATCCATATATTGAAGGTCAGCGGTGGGGGGAAAAGGGAACAAAAATCAATATGTTTAAAATAAAAAGCTACCTTGCACTTTTAGGTATGTGTTGAGCTATCAATGAATTAATTGCTTGATCAATGCAGCACGAGTCAGGCAGCTTAACTGAAGAAAATCAGTCCTTAAGAAGCTTGTCTCTGTAAAAGAATCCTACTGACAGAAGGTTAACAACCCTTCCAGCTGCAGCTGCCTCAGTAAGTTCAGGAAGGAGAACAGAGTAGAACCACACACATGAGTACATCACAGAAATTGACATCCAGAAGATTCCAGACAGAGATTAAAAGAGCTCACTCCTTGGTCCTATTTGTGTGTCTGCCAACAAAGATAGAGCACTTTTAGGAATGGATAGAATTTCATATGTATTTTTCAAAATAGTTTCACACTATTGAGATGCATTTAATAGCCTTATTAGAAAGTTTTAATTTTTTTATTTTAAATTCAGTTCGTCAACATCATTAGTTTCAGATGTAGTATTTAATAATTAATCAGTTGCATATAACACCCAGTGCTCAGCACATCTGTGCCCTCTTCAATGTCCATCACCCAGTTACCCCATCACCCCACCCACCTCCCCTCCAGCAAACTTGTTTGTTTCCTATAATTAAGAGTCTCTCATGATGCCCTATTAGAAAGTTCTTTAAAAATTATTTTGAATTACTCCATCTATTTTGCTTTGGTTTCATTCAATTCAGCAAATGCCTTTTTGAGTACCAACCAAGTGGCTAGTTAAGGTGCTGAATGTTGTGGTTTCAAACATGAAAAACATAAGCCCCTGTCTGCAAGGAATTCACAGTCAAACAGAAAGTGAAACAGACAAGTTCACAAGTAATTAGAGAAAAAAGGCTACTATGCTCTAAAGTAAGGTCATCTGACCTAGTCTGGGTTGTTGTCATATGAACAGAAACCAATTCAGGACTGAGTTCAATATTATTTGTGTGGTAGATTTCCCAAACTCACATCCACAGATTTTATCAGAAAGAAACAGAATAAAAATTTAATCAGATCCAGCAAATCCAAGATGGCACCATCCTCCCTCTCCCTTAAGATACCAAGGAGAATTTCCATTAGCTACAAGTAAGGAGGTACAGAAAGAGCCAAGAAAGTCTCCATCCAGTAACTAGAGAGTCTATATTTCATAAGATCAAGGAAAAAATACTGCTGACAGAAGAAATAGCCTTTCTTCAGTATGGGATTGTACTACATAATCTCAGGGGAATAAATAAGGTTTATATTATAAGGGTCAGCTTACTTCAAGATGACATGGTAAAGAGAATTAGGTCAAGGTTTTCAATGGTTGAAAGTCTAAGGGGGACCTATATTACCCTTATCCAGGAGACCAGGTCTCACCGCTTCTGGATCCCTTTCTGGATCACAAGAAATAATATACATCCAGCTACAGTCTGTATTGCTCAAATTTGTAAGCCACAAGAAAATAAAATTTTGCGACACAAGGTATTACATCTTATCCTTTGTATGGGATAAGCAGAGTTTTCTGAGTGAGGAGGATAGGGTTACAAGCCTGAAAAATTTGAAAAACCACTTCATAAGAAAAAGATCCCCAGAGACTAGAGTTCAAGGGTATCCGTGGGAACATGTTCAGCAAGGCTCACATCCAACAGAAGGGATGACTTTAATATCTGGAATTTCAGACTTTATTCTCCCTTCACTGTGATGCATTTTGAGATCTACTTAATTCTTTACTAAGAAAACTTACATGTGTGCCTTAAACTCCAGTGTGCTTGAGATGATGAAGGTAAATAAAGCAAGTTGGATTGTAAAGGAAATGGAGCCAAAACCTCCCATTGTCTTAAGACGTTGGCGGAGCAGAAGCTTGAGGGGCATTAAGCTTTTTGGTTAAAATTAGGAACAGGTATCATTTGAGTTAACCACAGGAGCAAAGAGACCTGAGTAGAATGGAAAAATCCTCAAGAGGCCCAAAGCAGAAAGACCTGAAGTTAAAAAGTGAGAAAGTCTTGACTTACCAATGCTACATTTAGATTTATACAGAAGTATAAATTTAATAAACACTAACAAAAATCTTTTTTCACAGTCCAGTTACCCAAAGTTACTGGATCCTACACTGACAAGATAGCCTATGTTGTGATGAGCGGCAGATATTGTATATAAGTGCTGAATCACTATATTCTATACCTGAAACTAATATTATACTGTATGTTAAGTGGAATTCAAATAAAAACTTAAAAGAAAGATAACTCTATCCACGAACACCCTGGGTTTGATCTTACTAAATCAGGTCATAATCAGAAACAAACTGGGGGCTGGCCAGTTATCTGAATATATTTGTTGAGCACCTTTAAGACTCAGTCCACACATCACCATCTTATGAGATCTTCCCATTTCCTCCCAAGCTAGGATCTGTAGGCCAGTATGTCTGTTCCCAAAGCATTGTATAACATTCTCAATTAGAAAATACTTCACATTGCTCTGAGACTATTTTTGTTCTGCCCTGGACTCAGGGCTTTGTTCTCCTTCAGGAAATGATCTTGCTCTCTTATATCACCAGCATAATGGTTAATGAATCTTCTGAGGACCTTGAATGGTCTTCAAGAGGTTACTACAGGTAACAAGAACCACAGTCCCTTTTCTGACTATAACAACATTCCACAGGGATGCTGCTAGTCCCTGTTGCTTCCCAGGATCCACAGCTAGTCCCAAACAAGACCCCTCACACCTAATCCACACAGTTAGTATCTGCTGTCCACCCCCAGCGGGGATGTACCTAACTTGACTGATCCATTTTTAGCATGTGGCAGCTCCTATAACATCTCAGCTCTGAGAGCTTAAACTCTGAGCTCCTTGAGAACAAAGATTTGCTTTTTATTTCTCCATCCCTAGACTCTAACAAATGGAGGGCATTTAATAAATATTTGTTGGCTGAACAGCACACTTGCTGATATTCTCACTTACTTTTAGTTATAGCTCTATATTTCTATGTAACATACTACTTCAGAAAGACTAGCATGCCTGTGCAGGCAGTAAGTTGCACCCCAAGAATAAAATCTGATGTCTGTGTGATCCAGAGACCATGCTCCTGCAGTCGTGCCACATTGCTCTTCATACTATACTTACATTAACCCGATCCTTTCATATTTCAGCACAAAGGAATAAATGAAAAGTTGGAATTTCAGGTAAAAGACAGTTAATGAGGAAGAAACATTTGGTCACAAGGACTTTCCCCAGAACTTCTCCTATAAGAGCAAGCTTACTACATTCCAGGGTGCGGCAACTCTATTCAGCCAATGGTTATTCTGATAAGTATTCTATTTATCAATCCACTTAACACTCATAGGAGAGAGACTGGTTCTAGTACTCCTATTTTATGGATACGAAAACTAAAGTTAAGAGAGGTAGATTGTCAGAGGCACAGGCTTTGACCATTGATAGAACTGTGACTGAAAACAAGGTCTCTCTGGCTCTTAAAGTACATACATAATTCACTTCTCTGGAATAAGTACAAAGTTTCATGTTATTATGATCTACTCCAAGGATCAGTGAGAATCAATCATTAGATGAACAGTTAATTTTCAACTGGGAGGAATGACAAATACACATTAAAAAGATTTAAAGTGCTAGATCTGTTCTAACTAGTAAAATGTCAATGAACTCACTTATCACAGTAACAAATGAACTACTTGGAGTTTAAAAGGTGTCCCAGGTCTGGGGTGGGGGGGGTACAAAATGAGATTTGCATTTCAAAAATGTTACTCTAAATGCTGCATGAAAAAGGACTTAGAAAGGGGCAAGAATGAATATACATAGTGCAGGTGGAAAGCCATTGCCAAAATCCCAGCAAGAGCTGGCAACACCCTGAACAAGGGCATTAGGGTTGGGCTTGATACTTCAGCCTCTATATTAATAGTCCATCCCTGCCCTAATGTAGAAAATGTCTGGAAGAAGACACTATGTACAAACAAATGTTTTCTCTTTCCAATATTGTCTTGAAAAAAAAAATCTGAAGGAACAGATCATTTAAGGCTGTTGCACTTGGGTATGTTCTGGACTCCAGTTAGAGAAGCTCCAAATTACCTATCCATGGCAGCTCAGAAACACTAAGAAAACTTGCCGGGAAGGTCTTAACAGATCAGTGGAAGACAAGCAGGCGTTATCTGTGGCACAAATATGCTACACAGAGAGCTAAATCTGAGAAACATGAAAAAGACTGTAGACATTGTAATATTAAAAAAAAAATAGCAGCCCCTTGACAATAATATGTGTGAGAACAAATTTAATAGACCATACACTTAAGGAACAACACAGAGTCATTGAGAATGAACCTGGACAAGTGAAAACAAGTAAATTTAATGAGCAGAAGTAAAAATAATGTACTTCTAGTTATGTTTTTCAATTAATAGCTAAAGAGCTATAGCCATTAGTCACAATCATCTTACACCAAGCATTTTCCCCATAAAATACTGTAAGAATAGTTTAGAGGAATTCCAATCTTAAGTTTATTCTAAGTTGAACTTGAGAATTTATGAAGAACCCACTGAGAGCTCAGAAATGTGTATGCAAATACAAAAAAAATGTGGTTCTGACCCTCCAAGCACTCACAATGTAAAGAGAAATTAGGAATATAAACTGTTGATTGTGATAAAAGCAGCTATAATTTTTCCAAGCAGCTAACATATGTTCGACACTGTGCCAGGAGCATCTGTATATTATTAACTTATTCTATCCTTAAGCAACTCAGAGAGGCAGATATAATTTTTCCCGGGGCACCTGGGTGGCTCAGTGGGTTAAACCTCTGCCTTCGGCTCAGGTCATGATCTCAGAGTCCTGGGATCAAGCCCCACATAGGGTTCTCTGCTCGGCAGGGAGCCTGCTTCTCCCTCTCTCTCTCTGCCTGCCTCTCTGCCTACTTGTGATTTCTCTCTGTGTGTGCGTCAAAGTAAATAAATAAAATATTTAAAAATAATTATTATTATTATTATTCCCATTTTTATGATTGAGAAAGTTTAGACTCAAAGAGGTTATATAGATTTCCCAACATCATACACTCAGATGACGAGGAAGTCTCCTTTACCATGAGGCTCATATTCTTCCCATCCCATCACATAGTCTTTCCAGAGGAATAGACTAGGGCTTGAAAGAGACTGCAGGAGCAAGATACACAGTGATATCCTGAGAAGTCTGGGACACCAGCTATGTTAGCAAAAAAAAAAAAAAAAAAAAAAAAAAAGGTTCAAGCTAGGTCCTACTGAGAACTGTTGCCCAGTGGTCAAAAACTGAAAGATGAGGCGGAGCCATGGTGTAAGTATTGCCAAAAATCAAAGCTAAAGGTCGAATTCTTCCCCAAGCAATCCTAGCACCAAGACTGATGAACAAAGCAAAAAGTGTAAGGAAGTATCAGCAGATAGTGAGAATGCAGCAGCAAGATAAACCACTGAACATCTTCTATACGTAGATTCCTTACTTGAAAAATGGAAGCACCACCTCCTAACGGGGTTATTATGGGATTCAACCAAATTAATGAATGTAAATAATCACCACAGTAAAGTTCTGTATAAACAGTAAAAACGATTTATTATCATGAAGCACTTTATGGTAAACAGTATTCTAAAGGTGTCCCTATAATTTCATTCCCTGGTTATTCAAGCAAACACTAACTGAGGGACTACTGTGAAGAGCTTTTGCAGATGTAATTAAGCATACTAATCAGCCGACTTTAAGATAAAAACGTTATCTTGATTATCCAGGTGGACCCAATGTAATCACATGGGCCCTTAAAAGGAGAAAAGAAATTAGAGAGATGCCATGGAAGAAGGGAGGAGGGATGAGGAAGAAGAGAGGGTCAAAGTACGAGAAACACTGGGTCTACCATTGCCAGCTTTGAAGATGGAAGAAGTGAGCCACAAGCCAAAGAATACAGGGAATCTCTAAAGTGCTGAACCCCCGGCCAATAGACAGCAAGGAAATGGGTGCTTCACTCCTACAACTGCACAGAACGGATTCTACCAGCACTCTGAATGAGTTTGGAAGCCGATTCATCTTCAGAGCCTCCACAAAGGAATAAGTCATGCCAACACCTGAACTATGGCCTTGGGGTGTCAAGCGGAGAAGCAATGGAGCCTGTTGTGCCTGCACTTCGGACCTACAAAAACAGAGAATAAATTTGTGTTGTTTTAAGTTGCTATGTCTGTGGTAGTTTGTTACAGCAGCAATGGAAAACCAAAACACACTTGTTATTATTATTTATCTACCTACTTTAACTCTTTATCTAGACAATGTCCTATAATCATTTGAACCCATATTTTTCTTTTTTTTATTTAAGTTCAAGTCCGTTAACATACAGTGTATTATTGGTTTCAGGGTTAGAATTTAGTGGTTCATCAGTTGCATAGAACACCCAGTGCTCATGACATCAACTGCCCTCCTTCATGCCCAATCCCTAGTTACCCTATCCCCAACCCACTACCCCTCCAGCAAGCCTGCTTGTTCCCTTTAGTTAAGAGTCTCTTACGGTTTATCTATCTCTCTGATTTCTTTTTGTTTTGTTTTGTTTTTTTTATTTTTTTTATTTTTTATAAACATATAATGTATTTTTATCCCCAGGGGTACCGGTCTGTGAATCGCCAGGTTTACACACTTCACAGCACTTACCATAGCACATACCCTCCCCAATGTCCATAACCCCACCCCCCTCTCCAAAACCCCCTCCCCCCCAGCAACCCTCAGTTTGTTTTGTGTATCTCTCTGATTTTAATCTTATTTTTTCTTCCCTTCCCCTACATTCATCAGTTTTGTTTTTTAAATTCCACATATGAATGAAATCACATGGTTTATTTCTTTTTCTGACTTATTTCCCTTAGCATCATACTCTCTATCTCCATCCATTTCATTGCAAAAGGCAAGAGTCCATACTTTTTAATGGCTGAGTAATATTCAGGTGTCCAGCAATAGATGAATGGACAAAGAAAATGTGGTATATATAATCAATGGAATGTTACTCACCCATTTTTTTCCTTAATCAATTCTAACTTGAAGAGTCCCAAAATTGGCCCCCAAAGACATTCAAACTTTCATCTGCCAATGTGTACAGACATAGGTCAAGACACAAACATGTAAATTGTGAAACTGATTCTTTACACTGGAAAATAGGTGGACATTAAATACTAGAATTGCAAATAATCACTTTTCTTCTTAAAATATTAATAAGAATTAATTATACTTTCAAAAACTAAATTAAAAATTGCACCTTTATTAGGAATCGATTTATTTTGATGAGCACTGATATATAGAACTACTGAATCACTATAATGTATACCTGAAACTAATGTAACACTGTATGGTAACTACACTGGAATTAATTTTTTTTAAATCTACCTTTACTTAAACAATTTTGATTAATACTCCCAAATATTGTTCAATATCTATATACAGCTCTTATGAATATCATGCTGATTAATGGAACCCTCTAGAACTCTTAAAACATTTAGAGAAACATTTCCTGGTGGATGCTGGACAATGCTAGAATACTAACAGATTGTTAGGCAAAATCTATTGCAATCATGTTACCCAAAAGGGGAGATCCAAGATATCAATTTTGTCTCTTCTCTTTATCTAAAGCTTCTGCTACTCAAATCCTCCCTGTTATCAAAAGCATCCAGCTCTGACATGAATAGACAAGCCCATAAAAACTTCAAGTATTCAGATACAGTTATCTTCATTCTGAAAACACAGGGCAAGAGATATGAAAAAGCATTTCCCTGGGGCCTGAATGGTGGTGCTTATGTGAACTAATATTTGGGATGTGGGTCACTATATGCCAGTGATAAGCACCAGATTCTAAAAGAGAGAGCTATCCATATGCTCTTATATAAGTTGTATTTTGGTGTGTTTGTCATCTACTGGACCCAACAGAGTACAGAGTCCTGTATAGGGACACCCCTCACCCCATTATAAGGGTGATGCCCTACCTCAAGATGTGAAACCAAAGATGCTACTTCCTTTGACTGTGTTTTAAACTTGTGCTCCTAATGCCACATGTATACATGCCCACACACACATAAACATAAATTCACACACATGCATACTTGTGTGCACATTCTGAAGCCAGTAAAGGGTGCTTTCTTAAAATCAAAGTGTACTCATTGGTATTGTCTAATTTAATCAAAGTCTGCTTTACTTTGTGGGGTCAAGATGTCCATGCTCTGTTGATCAATGAAGGCCAATTGCAATATTATTCCTAGGGCCACCACTATATAATTAGAATCATCTTAATTACAAATAGAAGTTGGGAGCACTATGTGGCTAGAAAAAAATATTAAATCACAACAGAAACATAAAACTTGAATAAAAGATCCATTAGAAAAATGTGCCTTCAGATTGATGATAAATGCTTCACTCATCATTTTTACTGCCAGATTCAAATGATTACCAGATGGTTTTGGCAATTAATTTGCATTCAGCACACAAGTATTGAGCAGTTAACATGCATTCAGTGGGTTTTTCTCTGAAACTTTCTCAATAAAACAAATGTAGGTTTAAATAATCTATGCTCTGTTTTTCTTCCCAGATCATAGCTCCAAAATACCTACTCTATAAGTTAATCTTTCTCTGCATTATACTTTCCTCCTCTCCCTCCCCTTCTTCCTCCTCTTCCTTCTCCTCTTCCTCCTTCTTCTTTTTTTGAAATGAATATTTGATATGGAAGCTTCCATTCAGAATTCCTTTGTCCTGTCTTTCAGCACAGAGGGGTGAGGTATGAAAAATTAATAGTATTTCATACAGTATATGTCAGAGACTATGCATATACATATATTAGAAATAGTAATATTCCTTGAATATAGATATTCAAATTCATACTCAAGTTGAAACAGAAAGACACAGGGGACTATGGAAAACAGCCTTGAGGGATGCCTGTGTGGCTCAGTTGGTTAAGCAGCTGCCTTCGGCTCAGGTCATGATCCCAGTGTCCTGGGATCGAGTCCCACATCGGGCTCCTTGTTCGGCAGGGAGCCTGCTTCTCTCTCTGTCTCTCTCTCTCTCTCTTTCTGAAAAATAAATAAATAAAATCTTTTAAAAAAATAAAAATAAATAAAAACAGCCTTGAGATTGACTTTTCCCATTTGCTAGTTATGTGACATTGAAGAGTTTATTAAATTCTCTGAAACTTAGGGATTCAATGGTAAGATATGGATAATTAACATGTGTATTTTAAGCTATTTAAGGTTTAAAAAGGACAAAGGTTATAAATCACATAACCAATGCTTTACCCATGGTAAAAAAATAAAAAATAAAAAATAAACAAAACTTTTGGTTTCTTTCCCTAACAGTTACTGAATTGCTATCACATATCAGACAGTTTGCTACTATGTATTTCACTGAATGCATATTTCAGACATCCTGTGTGCAGAGGGTTCCAGAGGGAACCTGATGGAGATATCCATTCTGTTAGTGGGAAATTGTGGTGGGGGGAGAGGGTCAGCTCAGGGTTCTTTCTGCATGTTGCCCATTGGTGTATATTTGACCTCAGCCTTGACACTTAAGTCCATAATCCAATATAGGGAACAAAATCCTCCTCCTAAATCTCAGAGAAAATCTCAGATAATCAACAGATTTGTCCTGAAATAGTAATTAGGTAAAGTAGGTTAGAGTCAGAACAGAGATATCAGCTAAGAGTAAATGAGAAGAGACTATTTAGACTAGAAAGCCATATGGTGTCACTAATATCTTACCACTGGTCCTGGAGAGAATTTATTTACAGCCCTCAAGGGATGCTGTAACAAAAATACCATGGACTTGTCAACTTAAAAAAAACAGTAATTCATTTCTCATGAGTCTGGAAGATGAGCAGTCCAGAATCAAGATTTAGTCAGATTCCATATCTGGTGAGAGTCCACCTCCTGGTTCATAGATGGTCATCTTCATATGTCATCATCATAGCCCCAGGGTACAAATGGTACCCTTTGCCAACACAATGGCTCCTGACATGGGAGTTTTGCAGAGCTTTCATTCAGGCAGCAGTGGCAACAGGCTTCATTTCACAAACAGACCAAAGCATACTTACTTAAAATGTGCCACATTCAGGCCAGGGACCAAACACTTCCCTCAATGGGCAAATAATCTTTGCAGATAACAAACCTAAAAGATAAAGTGACCAGGACAAAACAGCAGAGAACACATAGCACACATCACATCAGAGATACTCCTGGAAGGCCCTGGGGAACAGAGAATACTACACAGCAGGGCACTACAGTACCCCTTCTTCACAAGTCCTTTACCCTGAAGAACAGGTAATATAGCTGACTTTCCCAACACACAAAAACAGACACAGAGACTTGGACAAAATGAAAAGACAGAGAAATTCATACCAAATGAATGAACAGGACAAGGCCATGGTCAGAGATATAAGCAGAACAGTTTAAAGTCATGCCTGATAGAGAGTTTAAAGTAATGATTATTAGGATACTTGCTGGACTTGAGAAAAAAGTGGAAGACATGAATTAGACCTTTAACACAAGAAAAAGGAATAAATAGCAGAGATAAAGGACACAATAAGTGGGGTACCTGGGTGGCTCAGTGGGTTAAAGCCTCTGCCTTCGGCTCAGGTCATGATCCCGGGGTCCTGGGATCAAGCCCTCATCAGGCTCTCTGTTCAGCAGGGAGCCTGCTTCCTTCCTCTCTCTTTCTCTGCCTCTCTGCCTACTTGTGATCACTTTAAAAAAAAAAAAAAAGGATACAATAAGCAAAATGAGAAACAGACTTGATGGTATGAGCAGCAGGATGGAACAAGTAGAAAAATGAATTAGTGACTTAGAAGATGGAGTATATGGAAACAAATGAAAATGAAAACACAGTAATTCAAGACCTTTAGGATCCAGCAAAAGCAGTTCTAAGAAGGAAGTTTATAGAATACAGGCCTACCTCAAGAAAGCAAGAAAATTTTCAAATAAACAACCAAAACTTACACCTAAAGGAACTAGGAAAAGATGAAGTAACAAAATCCAAAACCAGCAGAAGAAAGTAAAGAGTAAATATTTGAGAATAATTTAGAAACTAAAAAACAGTAGAAGAGATCAATGAAATCAGGAGCTAGTTCTTTGAAAAAAATCAATAAAATTGTAAACCTCGAACTAGACTTATCAAGAAAAAAAAAAGAGAAAGGACTAAAATAAATAAATTTATAAATAAGAGAGGAGAAATAACAACCAACACTACAGAAATACAAACAATTCCAAGAGAATATTATGAAAAACTATATGCCAACAAACTGATCAATCTAGAAGAAATAAATAAATTCCTAGAAATATAAACTACTAGAACTGAAACAGGAAGAAATAGAAAATTTGAATATACCAAAACTCAGCAAGGAAATTGAATTATTAATCAAAAAACTCCTAACAATCAAAAGTCCAGGACCAGGTGCCTTCACAGGCAAATTCTACCAAACATTTCAAAAACAATTAATACCAACTCTTCTCAAACTATTCCAAAAAATTGAAGAGAAAGGAAAACTTCTAAAATTAATACTATAATGCCAGAATTACATTGATACCACAGCCAGATAAAAATACCACTAAAAAAGAGAATTACAGGCCAATATCCCTGATGAATATAGATGCAAAAATCCTCAACAAAATATTCACAAACCGAATCCAACAAAATATTTAAAAAATCACTCACCACAATCAAATGGGATTTATTCCTGATTTGCAAAGGTGGTTCAATATTTGCAAATCAATCAATGTGCTATATCACATCAATAAGAGAAAGGATAAGAACCATATTCTCATTTCAATAGAATTAAAAAAACCATCTGACAAAGTACAACATCCACTCATGGTAAAAATCCTCAACAAAGTAGGTGTAGAGGGAACATAACTTCAAATAATAAGGTGATCTATGAAATATCTACAGCTAACATCATCTGAAATGGGGAAAAACTGAAAGCTTTTCCCCTAAAGTCAGGAATAAGACAAGGATGTTCCATCTCACCACTTTTATTCAACATATTACTGGAAGTCCTAGCCAGAGCAATCAGACAACAAAAAGAAATAAAAGGCATCCAAATAGGTAAGGAAGAAGTTAAATACTATTTGCAGATGACATGAGCCTATAGAAAATCCAAAAGACTCTACTAAAGAACTGCTAGAGCTAATAAATTCAGTAAAGTCTCAAAATACAAAATCAATGTACAGAAATCTGTTGCATTTCTATTCATCAATAATGAAGCAGCAGAAAGAGAAATTAAGAAAACAAACCCATTTACAAATGCACCAAAAATAATAAGATACTCCGGAATAAACCCAACCAAAGAAGTGAAAGACCTGTACTCTGAAAGCTATACAACACTGATGAAAGAAACTGAAGATGACACCAAGAAATGAAGGGGAAAACATTCCATGCTCATGGATTAACAAATATTGCAAAAATGTCCATACTACCCAAAGCAATCTATACATTTAATGCAGTCCTTATCAAAATACCACCAGCATTTTTCATAGAACTACAATGAAGAATTCTAAAATTTATATGGAACCACAAAAGTTCCCAAATAGCCAAAGTAATTTGAAAAAGAAAAGCAAAGTTGGAGGCACCACAATCCTGGACCTCAAGTTATATTACAAAACTGAAGTAATCAAAACAGTATGGTACTGGCACAAAAATAGACACATCGATCAATGGAACAGAGTAGAAAACCCAGAAATGAACTCACAACTTAATCTTCAACAAAGCAGGGAAGAATATCCAGTGGGAAAAAGACAGTCTCTTCCAACAAATGGTGTTGGGAAAACTGGACAACAACATGCAAAGAAAGAAACTTGACCCCTTTTTTTCACCATACACAAAAATAAATTCAAAATGGATTAAAGACTTTATGTGAAACCTGAAGCCATAAAAATCCTATAGGAAAACACAGGTAATAATTTCTTTGGCATTCACCAAGGCAACTCTTTTCCAGATATGTCTCCTGAGACAAGGGAAATAAAAGCAAAAATAAACTATTGGGACTACATCAAAAGAAAAAACTTCTGCACAGCAAAGGAAATGATCAACAAAACTAAAAGGCAACGTACTGAGTGGGAGAAGATATTTACAAATGACATATCCAATAAAGGATTAGTATCCAAAAGATAAAATGAACCTATAAAACCCAACACCCAAAAAACTATTAATCCATTTTAAAAATGGGCCAAAGATATGAAGAGACATTTCTCCAAAGAAGGCATACAGATACCAACAGACACATAAAAAGATGCTCATCATCACTGATCATCATGGAAATGCAAATCAAAACTATAATGATATATCACCTCACATCTGTCAGATGGCTAAAATCAACAACACAAGAACAAAGTGTTGGCAAGAATGTGTGTGTGGCGGGGAGGAACCCTGGTGCATTGTTAGTAGGGATGCAAACTGGTGCAGCCACACTGGAAAATAATGTGGAGGTTTCTCAAAAAGTTAAAAATAGAACTGTGATCCAGCAATTGCATTACTTAGCATTTGCCCAAAGAATACAAAATCACTAATTCAAAGAGATACATGCACCCATATGTTTATAGCAGCATTATTTACAATCGCCAAATTATGGAAGCAGCCTAAGTGTCCATCAATTGATGAATCAATAAAGAATAAGTGATATATATGTATATACACACATATATATATAATGGAATATTATTCAGCCATAAAAATGAAATCTTGCCATTTGCAATAACATGTATGGAGCTAGAGACTATAAGGTTAAGCAAAATAAGTGAGTCAGAAAAACACAAATACTGTATGTTTTCACTCATACGTGAAATTTAAAAAACAGAACAAACAAACAAAAGTGGAAAAAAAAGAGAGTGAGAGAGAATGAAAGAGAGAGACAAATCAAGAAACAGACAGCTGTGGAAAACTGATGGTACCAGAGGGAAGATTGGCAGGGGGTGAGGAGACAGATGAAATGGTTGATGGGGATTAATGAGTGCAGTTTTCATGATGAGCACCAGATGTCACATGGAAGTATTGAATCACTATATTGTATACCTTAAACTAATATAACACTGTATTTAACTGGAATTTTAAAAAAGAAGGGAAAAAATCAAAACCTCTCCTCCGACTGATCACAAAAATATTAAACATTCCTGCATTGAAAGAGAATAATAGAAATAAAATCAGTGACACACTGGGGAAAATAATATTTTTTTAAGAAATAAGAGAAAGCATTACTACTAAAACAAAAATAAAAGCTTATTAAAAATAAAAAGAAACAGGGCACTTGGGTGGCTCAGTCAATTAAGCATCTGCCTTTAGCTTGGGCCATGATCCCAGAGTCCCAGGATCAAGTCCCATATCAGGCTCCCCACTCAGCGGGAAGTCGGCTTCTCCCTCTGACCCTCCCCCATCTCATTCTCTCTTTCTCACTCTCTTTCTCAAATAAATAAATAAAATATTTTAAAAGATAGATAGATGATAGATAAATAGATAGATGACAGAAACTTTCAGAGGACATAACAGGAATTTCAAAATATGATAATCAGAATGAAAAATTTCAATAGAGGTTTGAACACAAAGTTGAGAAATTATCCCAGAAAGTAGAATAAAAAGAATAAGAATGAAAAAGAAAAAAGATATGAAATTAAAACACCGGTTCCATGTTTTGACATCTAAATATTAGGAATTTCAAAAATAGTGAACAAAGGAATACAAGAAATCATCTTAAAAATAAAATGGGAATTTTTTTCCAGGAAAATAGGAGCTTTCATATTTCTAAGGGTTTACTGATGCCCAGAATGATGGATAAAATAGACCTATACCAAAGAATGTCAAGAGGGACTATCAGAGCTACAGGAATAAAGATCATAAAAGATCTACATAAGTTCCATACAGGAAGATCTTAAAGGGTCTATACAGGTTTCATACAAAAAAGAATCAGAATGGCACTGAACCTCCCAAAGAAAAGTTGAACAGAGCAATGCCTTAGAAAGTAAAAGGGAAATTTATTTCCAACTGAGAATTCTATATCCAACCAAGTTACCAATTAAGCGTAAGAACAGAGTAAAAATACTATTTGACATGCAGTGTTTCAAAATATTTACTGCCAATTCACCCTTCCTTATGAAGTTTTGGGAGAACCTATGGGTCTTTTTTTTTTTTTAAGATTATTTATTTATTTGTTTGTTTGAGAGAAAAAAAGAAAGAGAGCTTGAGTGAGGGAAGAGGGGCAGGAGAAGGGGCTCCCCACTAAGATAGTCCAACGCAGGGCTTGATCCCAGGACCCCAAGACCATGACCCGAGCCAAAGGCAGACGTTTAACTGACTGAGCCACCCAGGCACCCCTGTAAGTTTTAAATAATTAAAGAACAAGAAACAGAATCACAGAAATATGGAATTTCTCATTAGGGAGAGACAAAGGGAAATACCCATGATGATCGAAGGAGTTACCAGGATGAAAACTCACAAGCACAGACCAGAACAGAAGATGCTGACCTACACTTCTTCCAGAGACTAAAATTAATAAAATACCTGATGTTTTTTAATGGGTTTAGAGGATATTTGCTCAACTTGGAGTGGGTTAAGAGATAAATTAGCTGCAAGTACCCAGAAAACTAGATGAATAAAAATCAAGACCTTTTTTATCTATACAGAAAAGAGTCAGCTAAGCAGGGAAAAAAAAAATTTACTTGTTTCTTGACTCTGAATAGAATTAACACAGTCATAATAATGAAACTCTGAGTATTTATATAGCTAAAACTATGATGTATTTTGAGAAAGTGGGGGGTGGTAAGTGTGTATGTGTATGATGGGGCCAGATGGGGGCTGAGAAACGCAAATCAGTTAATTTTCATTTTCCATAGTGGGAAGTTGATAAATGCTTAAAACTAAAATATCAAAGAGTAGCAATATAGGCATATGATTTAGAAAATTGGAGGTAAATATCTAAAATCAACCTAAACTATTAAAAGCGATTACTTCTCTACAGTGGAAAAATGAGGGTAGAGTACAGATCTGAGGACTGCTCTTCTTTTTACAAAAGCATTGTAGAATGAATTGACCCTTTATAACATGAGCGTATATAACTTGATAAAAATAAATGTTATTTGAAAACCTTTAATGATTCTCCATTTCTCTTAAATTACAGTCTAAATACATGAAAATTACTTTAAAAATCTTTTCCAATCTGGATGCTAATAGGCTCCTTAGTTTTTTATCTCTCTCCACCCTCACATTCTATGTTCCAACTAAACTAAGTGACTTGCAGCTCTTTTCAGATAAAGAAATGGTTTGTAGGCCTTGAAAGGACCTTTGCCTTTATTCTTTAGTCAAAGACTGGGAGTTACTGAAGGGTTTTAGACAGAGTGGTGTATCAGTGTGGAGAATAGATCAAAAGGAGGCCAGTCTATAAGCCCAGAAATCACTTAGAAGACTGTTGCCATGGTAGTGAATGGAAGGAACAGGAACTGAACAATGAGGGGTCCAGAAATCTAAATTTTGGTCACTACTAATTTCCTGTACAGCACGAAGAAACTCACTTAACTCCTCTAATTCCTGGGCCCTGGAACGCAATATACAAATGTAAGATAATTTTCACCCAAGCCTAGTCATTTTTCAGGATCACCATCTCAGGGGATGTCACCATGAAACACCCAACAGTCCAGAACCTATGACTGATTTTTTAAATCCCCCTTCTCCACCCACATCTTATCAATCACCAGTTCCTTAAGATTTAACCACTAACACTTCTTGAGTCTATTTCTCTCCATCTCTATTAGTATAATGCTAATTCAAGCCACTTTAATCTCACAGTTGAACTTCAACAACCAGTTTCTTATATCCACCTCACCCTCCTCCAAACTATTGTCCACAGTATATCTGGAATGATTTTCAAAAAGCAAACCTGATCATATTACCATCCCCTGTCTAACACCTGGCTTCCTTTTGTTCTTATGATAAAGATCAAAATCCCACACACAGACTCCCATTCATGCATATTCTGACTCCTGGAAAGCTCTCTGGCTACATCATCATATACCATTCCCCTCTACTCACCAACTACACTAGTCTTCAAAAGTGACACGCTTCTTCCCATGGCTCCTACGCATATACTGTTCCCTCCGCTTAGAACACCTCACTCCTCCCTCTTCTCCATTCCCCTTGCTAGTTCTTAATCAACCTTTAAGTCTCAGTTCATTCATCATTTCGATTAGAAAGGATTCTTTGATCTATTCCAAACTGGGTTAGCTCTCATTATTCACTTTTAGAATACCCTAGAAATTTTTGTTATAACATTTGCCACCAATGTGAAATAATCATTATTCTTTTGTGTAATTAGCTATTTAAAACTAGCTCCTAAATGAAAATACATACGATTTTCAAGGACAGAAATAATATATTTTATTTAACACTATAAATACAAGCCTAGAAAAAAAATTTGTTACATAGATAAATGAATGAATTAAATAAGTACGTAGGAATATGGCATTTTCTGTTCTCTCCACCCAATTTTTTTATACTTTACATCTCTTTCTTGTAGGGGAAATGTCTTTTAATATAATAATACAACACAGCTCGTTACAAAAGGATGCCAACATTACCAAGTAAAAGGTCAAATTTATCAGAGACACTTTGGACACTGAAAAAAAGGGAAAAAAAATGTGAAGACCCAAGCCAGACCAACTGGTTTTTGAACAAAAGAGATAAATAGTTTTAGAAGTGTCAATGAAGACAAAATGTGTGTGTGTGTGTGTGTGTGTGTGTGTGTGTGTGTGTGTAGATGATCGATAGATGATAGATGGATAACCTATAGAAAAGAGATCACCAAGAAACCATGAGAGGTCTAAAAAGGAATAATAAGGAAATATTTAGTGTCGTGCTCTGGACTGAGAGTAGATATATGGAGAGCTACAAATAAGGATATTTTAAGGCCATGGACTATGCCTAAGCCTTTCCCAACTTGGTGGACTTGACAGAATTTTAAATTTTAAATTTTAAAATGTTTTTTAAAAGCCTTCTCAGCGTGGAACCTGAGAATTTTGTAACCTGGGTCCAACTGCCAGACTCCGCATCACATAATTCCAGAAACCCTAAACAGCTCAATGTCTTTCAAGATGCACCACATAAACTCTGATGTATCATATTAGCCCAACTCTTCATTCCCACTCCCAAAACATTCCTCAAAACCCACCTCCGCTATGGCCACGGTCGCCAAACTGTGGAAAGAACCAAGATACCCTTCAACGGATGAATGGATAAGGAAGATGTGGTCCATATACACTATGGAGTATTACGCCTCCATCACAAAGGATGAATACCCAACTTTTGTATCAACATGGATGGGAATGGAAGAGATTATGCTGAGTGAAATAAGTCAAGCAGAGAGAGTTAATTATCATACGGTTTCACTTATTTGTGGAGCATAACAAATAGCATGGAGGACAAGGAGAGTTAGAGAGGAGAAGGGAGTTGGGGGAAATTGGAAGGGGAGGTGAACCATGAGAGACTATGGACTCTGAAAAACAATCTGAGGGGTTTGAAGCGGCGGGGGGTGGGAGGTTGGGAGAACCAGGCGGTGGGTATTAGAGAGGGCACGGACTGCATGGAGCACTGGGTGTGGTGCAAAAATAATGAGTACTGTTATGCTGAAAACAAATTAAAAAAAAAAAAAAAACCACCTCTAATGTCAGCTGTCCTGTGAAGGGTTCACTGAGCCTCTAGTCAGAAACCATCTCCCCTATTTTTGCTGAAGTCTCATAGTCTGTAATTTATGCCATCATCATTAGTTATAACATATTGATTTGGTTCTTCCAGCCCATTATAAATAATCCTATATGCTGCTTTGTTATCAACAAAGCCTTTTTACACCCAATATACCTTATGCCCCAATCAGCAACAATGCTATAAAGCAATGTGATTATTTCCACGTTACAGGAGAAATGTAACTCTTTTATAGGAGAAGATGAACAGGTAATTGTCCATGGTCACACAGCTAATAGGTGACAGATCTGGAATTTATATCCAGATTCTTTTACTCCAAATAATTTGCTCCTTCCATTATTTCCAAGTTGAGTGTCTTCACTTCCAGTCTTGCCTTGCATCTAAGGGCGAACATGTCTTACCCTCCCTTGTAAATTATAAAACATTTGAGAAACAGATATGAAGCTGATTTTTCTCTATAGGTGCTTTTGATGAATTTCATAAATTGGCTGATGATACAGAAAGTTTTCAGAAACTTGGGAATCCAACAAGAATTGTCTCAAAAAGGCATTTTCTTGATATCTTGATTTCATTATCATATAAAACTGTTTCCCAAACCAATGTGAACGTCTAACAAATAAGTGAAATTGCACAGCTTAAAGTACATTAGGCCTCCAGACACATTTTTAGTGCTGTTCATCAAAGGCAATGAAAAAGCTAAGCTGTTACTGAAAGGGAAAGGAGAAGAGAAACTTTTGATTTAAAAGGTTCTCATTAATAAAGAATTATGTAGGTATTTCCATTAGAAGAGAAATTACTTAACAACAAGCATGTGTCAGGCCTTATATGAGCTCTATTGTTATATAGCAAGTTACCTTAAAAGTTAGTGATTTAAAAGTGTTTCACAGGGGTGCTTGAGTATCTCATCAGTTAGTGTCCTACTGTTGATTTCAGCTCAGGTCATGATCTCAGGTTCCTAGGATTAAGCCCTGCATCTGACCCTGCACTCAGCCTGGAGTCTGCTTGTCCCTCTCTCTCTGCTCCTCAAATGAGTGTGTGTGTGCTCTCAAATAAATAAATAAATAATATCTTTTTAAAAAGTGTTCCACAGACTCTTAATTATAAAGAAAAAAACTGACAGTAACCAGAGGCAGTGGGGGTGGGGGGAAGCCCGTGTGTGTGGAATGGGCAAAATAGGTGATGGGGATTAAGGAGGGCACTTGTGATAAGTACCTGATGATGTATGGAAGTGCTGAATCACTATATTATATAAACTAATATAACACTGTACATTAACTACATCGGATTTTAAATTAAAACTTAATTTTAAAAAACTGTTTCAGTGGGTCAGTAATCTGGGCATGGCTTAGCTGGTTGCCTCGGATTTAGTTTCATAAGACTATGATTAAGTTCTTGCTCAAGGCTGCAGTCTCACATCCAAGCTCAAGTAGGGGAAGACAGGCTTCCAAGCTCACTCATAATGTCATCAGCAGGTCTTGAGGCCTCACTGCCCGTTGGCCAATCATATCAACTCTTTCCTATATGGACCACTCCACAGAGCTACACACAACACAGCCGCTTGCTTCTCCCAGAATGAGAACTGAAAGAGCAAAATGGAAATCAGTCTTTTTATAAGCTAATCTCAACAGGCACAACCCATCACTTTTTTAACATTCTATTCATTAGAATCAAGTCATTAGGTCCAGTCTTCCCTCAGAGGAGGAGATTATATCAGGGGATACAAACAGGGACCACCAGGAACCATCACAATCTCTGATACACAGTATTTCATTTGGTCTTCACAATGGTGCTATGAGGCATGTATAATAATTTCAGCTTTACAGTTGAGAAAATTAGGATTTAGAGACAGTGAGGAACTTATTCAAAGCCATATAGTTAATTTTAAAAAGAAGAAGAAATTTAAATCCAAGACTGATTCCAAAGCCCATTCATCAAGGTAGAGTGACACATGTGCCCCTGTTCACCTGGGACAGTTTCTGCTCATGCCTGTAATTATTAATGGCATACACATTTATTTCCAAAAAGGTTCAGATTTGGATGATAAATTATAGAATCATCCTAGTTGTAGATATTCAAAGCAAGTTCATTTCAAAAGTTAGCTCCTCCTGGACCTTTTTCTGATACTCCAAGGTAGGGCCTTATGTGGAAGGTGCACTCAATCCTGATTAAGTGAACAAAAATTGATTTCTCAATGTAAATGAACTTAAAACACTTAGAAAACATCAGTATTCATAGGAATTAATAAAATAGGTAATATCATCAGAGAGACAAAGGAAAGACTAGATAACTTTCATTCTTTCTGTGTTTACTGAACACCTACCTTGAGCTAGGTGCTATGCAGATGTTAATATGTGATTCTTCCCTCAAGGACCAGGTACCCGGCAGAAGCCTAGAATTCTGTAACACAGGTGATCCAGGCAATGATAATGTAAATGTTCTTATATTTCCATGCTTTTGCCTCTGTCCAGAATCTCTCACTTCAACTACCCACATAGCTGATGGATTATCTTTTTTATCTTTTTATTGTTACCTTTTATATTTTAAATTATCTTTTAATTATCTTTTAAAACATAGATGAAGTTTCATATTCTCTGAGTCTTCCATGATCCTTTCCGCACCCCTCCAGCAGAGTGGATCACACCTGCCTTTGTTTCCCTGTATTTTTTATCCTAATCTCTACAATGTGTACTAACCCTCTGCTATAAGGACTGGCTAACATAGCGGCCTCCCCTACTTACTGGACTTTAAGCTCCTGACAGCAAGATTCATAACATATGCCAAAACATAGGCGCCCAAGAAATTTCTGTGTTGAATTGAACTAAGCAGAAGGCTAAGCATTTATCACTATCATCATCAACCAGTGTGGACGGACTCCCACATCCAGGACAGAGCCTGCTAAAGTGCCCTTTTTCCCCCAAATGTAAGATTACACAGAGTGACTACACAGAGTGACTGACCTAGGCTTTCATTTTACAAGTTAGTTCTGATTAGCTGTACGGGGCTATGTGAAGTAATACATTGAGAAGGACTCTGAGTCTGGATCCAGAGTTAACAATACAGTCATAGTTAGTTAGCTATCTGAGAAAGTAACAAGAACAGGGAGAAAGACCACATGGACCTGTATTGGCCTTCCTGGACATATATATATACTTACTTCTGTTGCAAAGGCACAAAAGTATTCATACATTCTCACTAAAGTACACACAGAAAGAGAAAGAGAGAGAACATAACCGCTTTTCCAGCATCCTCAAATCAAAAGTCTCAGAAATGTTATAAGGCATTGAGAAGCCCTAATCTCAACGAAGGAAGGGATTCTTATCAGTTTAATTTTTTGCTATATCACCAAGCTGTTGTGCAGTTAGGACAGTGCCAGGTACTCAATAAACATTTGTACTCTTATAAATTGTAACAAAAAATGCATTGCTAATTCAATATTTTAGGTACATTATTACTAATACAGATTTTTTTTCCTACTCTGGAAACCTAAGCAGCATTTCTTACACTGAGTCCAGGAAAAAAGCATTCTGGGTGTTTATTTTTAAAAATATGTCAAGATTTGGGGATGCTTTCCTGTCTCTGAAAATGCTTTTCCCCTTGTCTGGAAAGTCCATTCTTTTTCACCTAGAAAACTCCTATAAAACCTTTAAGGTCCAGCTCAAATGTGACTCCTATGTGAAACCTTTCTAGATTCTCCCAGTAGAGTTCATGCTAAGTCTCCTATGTTCCTATAGTACAGTTTGGGCTTATATACTTCATAAGGATTCCATGCCTCCAACTCCAGTCAGATAAAAATCTTTTTAAATGAAGGCAATTCTTCTTTGAAATGGTTCTCTTTTAACTTTGAAAACCACAAAATGCATTAGATGCCTTCCTGAACGAGATTAGGAGAAAAGAAAACCAACTAAAAGCTTTTACAAGATGCCTTTTCATCACTGCATGGCAGAGAATCAAATCAGTTCTTGTTATTTCTTAGACAGACAGCCCTTCTTTGCCTCCTGGGTTCTACAGCTTTTAGTTCTTCCCATTGTTATAAACCATGACACAGCATGTTACTCACAAAAGAAAATTACTTTTTCAAAGGAGGCACTGAAGCTGCCCCCATGAAGGTGAAGCTTCCAGTTTGTGAAGGTCAGTTGCTGAGGGCAAAGTCATAAGGCAATCTTCTCGAGCATCTTGGGGACCATCTATAACCTACATGTTCAGACCAGGCATAAAAACCCACATTACGACTTATGGGCTGGAGAGATGGCATCTGACCAAAACCCCCTCAATGACAAGGAAACAGAAAAGGAAATGGTTGCGGTCTGATTAAAGCCAGCCCATTGAGTGAGTTCTCAGAGTTCTAAAATTCCCCCAAGAAGGCATGACCTTGTAGCTGTCCAAAAGTAGAATGAGAATGACTGACTTCCTCAAAAATACTGTGCATCTCAATTTCTCGAACGGTTCAATTTCTTCTTCACTATTGTGTCGACATATCTATCTCCCCAAAGTGCATAAGGCTTTACATTTATGATCAGAATTTTTTTTGTTTTGTTTTGGTTTCATCCAGATGGAGCTGCTCAAACCTTGAAAACTTACAAAGACCTCCCCCACCACCCTCTCCTCTCTGCCATAACCCAAAAACCTGGGTTACAAGACCTGAATGTGGTCCGAAAAGAATAAAGTAAGTCTTAAATAAAACCTGAAGAACTCTGTTTAAAGGGGTTAGGAAATCCCAGATCTGATCCCGGCTGGCATCAACAGGTGAAGGGTCTGATTTTATAGGATAGCATATAGCAGAGGAACCTATGGCCATTTATGAGATTCACTGTCCCTATTTATCTGGTTATATTAGGGCTGTAGTGGGCAGCAGATTTATACATAGAGAATCTGACCCCTAGCCTCAGGCCCTATGTACTGTACAGGGTCAGAGAGGCAGGGATTTACTTTCTTGAGGATTCAAGAAACTTCATGGGAAGTAACTATCCCTAAGGAGAGAAAGTTTCATAGTATGGTCAGTCATAAAGACTAAATGCACCTACAGGGTATTGAGGAAAAAATAAAAGACATGTCCATTACCAAGCCTTATTCCAAGGACAATAAGACAGTCCAAATTCTACTCATGTTTAATAAGGGAAATTTCACACTGGATGTGGTGCATAAACAATGAATTATGGATCACCAAGAAAAAACAAAATTAAATTTTAAAAAAAGAAATAATAGTAGGGTGGTGTTAAAGAGCACAAAGTATAATAAATGCCAATGACACAAACTGAAATTTTCAAAAAAAATTAAAAATTTTTTATAAAAGGAAATTTCAGCACAGCACCAAATTTGGCACTCATCACCTCACCCCCAAGAGGTACTAAGCCTAGAGGCTTGTATCCTACTTGTGTTAGAGCAGTAAGAGCCTAGACTCCTGAGCTCTACCACTGCTTGAATCTCCTCTGGCCAATAAACCAATCCAACCAGCTGAGTCTGTCGAAATGGTATCATAAATTAATATAAGTGAATGTCTCAGTATCTTTTGCAGTGGTTATTGTATGTATCAACCTGAATGAGCTAACAAATGCCCAGATAGCTGATAAAACATCAATTCTGGATATGGATGCAAGGATGTTTCTGAAAGAGATTAGCATTTGATTCAGCGGACTGAGTAAAGAGACCCACCCTTGCCAGCATGAGTAGGTATCAGCCAATCCTTTGAAAGCTCAAACAGAAAGAAAAAGTCAAAGAAAAGTGAATTCTCTCTCTTTTCTTGAGCTGGAACACCTATCTTTTCTTGCCCTTCTACTTTGGAGCTTCTAGTTCTCAGGCCTTCAGACTTAAACTGAATGATACCCCAGGCTTTCATGGTTCTCCAGCTGCTGATGGAGAATTGTGGGACTTTCTAGCCCTCACAGTCATGTGGGCCAATTCCTGTAATAAATTTTAACATATATATATATATATATATATATATATATACATATATATATATATATATATATATCTTATTAGCTGTTTTTCTGGAGAACCCTAACACATTTTCATTCAGCAAATATGTACTAAACACCTACAAAGTGGCAGACATTTTGCTAAACTCTCAAACTACAAAGACATGATCCTCCCTTCAAAAAGTTCACAGGTTAGCTGGAAACACAGAGAGCAAAGAAATAACTATAATACAACGCGAAGAACGCAATATTAGGATATGCAGAATATTATCCCTGTATATCAAAGAGGTCCCTAACCTAACTTGGAAAGTTCAAGTAAGTTTACATGAATAAAGCAGTTCAAGAATATCCTTTTTTTGTTTGAATATTTTATGTAAGTACATTGAGTACTAAACAGCATAGCAGGAGTTAGTGAGAAGCAGTGTAAGGAACAGGCACTCTAGACAGACAGAATGGCATAAGCGAAAACAAAGATAAGAAATGAGCTGTGCTCCCTAAGAACCAGAAGCACTTCATATTGCTGGAAGACAAGATATGAGGCAGCGAGGAAAGGAGATGAAACCAGAGAGGTGGAAGGAAGTCAGAACGTGGAGGGCCTTGCATGCCATCTCAACGATCTTGAATTTTACCTGGAGAAAGATGGAGAACCATTATGACCCCTAATTACTGGCATATACCCAAAAGAAATAAGAACATGTATTTTTAATTCTCTGGAATCAGTGTTTGATACCTAATGACTCCACCATTTACTGTGTGATTTTAGCAGACTCAATTAACTTCTCTAAGACTTATCTTCCCCCTCTCTAAAACAGGGATCACAAAACCTTGCCATTTTCTGTGAGGATTAAATGAGACAAAACATTTAAATATGGCGGAGTCAGGACTCAAGCCTTGTACAAAGTCAAGGGTCTTGCCAATTTTGACTACTGCTTGCTGTGAGTTCTATTATATAGTGAAACAGTCTTCATAGAAAAGATTATTAACAGAGAACCTCTTCTTCAGCACCTTGTTATACTGATTGAAAAAATAAAGTGAGATCATCCTCCCCTACAGTTTCATCTGTAGGTCATTTTACTTCCTACAGCAGGGCATCAATACCTTGCAGTATATGGGAACTGACTGAATGAAAAGTTATATTTAATTGGGAAATCAATAAATAGAAAGAGAGTACCAAGGTCACAGCGGCGGTACTGTCTTGACCAATTTCCCTCCCTTGCCCTTTCTCTGGGTGTTCCATCATCATATCACACTTGCCAATTCCTCAGCAGTCTTAATTATGGACATAGCCATTTGTCTTCAAATATCACAGCTCTGTGAAATCTATGCATCGATAAATACAGCTCAAAAGCTGTTTTCCACACTGCTGGAGAGTTAATTGCTTCTGTGGTTAAAGCAAATGTGGTCATTCTTTACCTTTGAGGGGGACTTTCAAGGTCTCCAAGTGGCTGGAGGCTTCTCATAAAGACAGAAAAAAGAAAACCATAATTTCAGGACTTGAGTTGTATCTCAAAAATTCCATATTTTCAGATTACCTCTGCATGGCCAAAGAGGAGCAAACCAGTCTTCCACAATTAAACAAAGCCACTAAATCTGTTCTCTATTTCAAAATAGACATCTTCTTTGTGCCAATCACCATTCTGTTATCTAGTTCCCTTTTCAGAAAGCATTTACTGGGTGTGAGAGATAGGTCCGTTATCTGGAGGAGAAATAAGAGAAAAATAAGAAATGGCATCTCTTCTCCAGATTAGCAAAGGCAAATATGCTCAAGAAATTCAAAGCAATTGGGGGGTGAGGGGTAGGGAGAGGGTGGCTAGCTTATGGACATTGGGGAGGGTATGTGCTAAGGTAAGTGCTGTGAATTGTGTAAGCCTGACGATTCACAGACCTGTACCTCTGGGGCAAATAATACATTACATGTTAATTTTTTTAAAAAAATTTTTAAGAAAGTCAAAGCAAGGATAAGGGCATTAAGACAAAACTCTGATCAGTACACAGGATCTCAAAAAACAGAGGATTAGTTCTTCTATAAGATGGCAGTCAGGAGAAGCTCCATGGAGGAGATGACACTTAAACTGAATCTCAAGATGAATATGGACTCGTCTGACAATCACGAATCGGAATTAAGAAGGAAAAGCTTGTCAAAGAGATGTAGCAGAATAAATAAAGGGACAGAAACACGTTGAGAGCAATCAAGGAAACGTTAAGTACTCTTGTGTGGATGGAATAGAGGCAGAGAGAGAAGGGAGGCTGGGGAGGTAAGGAGCCAGATGACAGAATGAGTGAAAACCTTGTGTCGTTTAAGAAAGCTACAGGAACATTGATGAAATTTAATCAAGAAAATTATATACCCAAATACATTCTAGAAAAAATTCATTGTGACTGCCAGTCTGGATAGTGTTTGTAGAAGAGAGAGACAAGACTAAGAAGCCCAACAAAGGAGCAGTTGCAATAATCTAAAAAAAAGACTGTGAGGACGAACCTAAGGGTATATAGCACGAAGGATAGAGATAAGCAACAAGCACAAAATGAGGATGTCAATTCCAAAGGTATGGCTGCAGGCAGGTAGAGAATAAAGTTCTTGGTTACTTCTTTCCAAAACAGATGAGCCTTGGAAATCAATAAAGATGAGCTTAACCAGAGCAAAAAGATGGGAGATAAGATTACAGACTTTAATTCCATTAAATTCATCTGATTTTGATAGGACATCTAGATTGTGACCAGAACCATGAGACAGCATGCCTCATCTTGCGCAGAAAGGAACAACAGCAGATCTCTGACTCAAAGCACAACAGAAAATACATGGGCAGAGTGGCTGTACAGGTACCAGATGGCCAGATGGTAAGCATTCTTCTCCCACTTGTGTTTATTGTCCATTTCCCCCCAGCCTCAATTAAGACGTAGGCTCTGTGAGGGCAAAACTTTTTATCTATTTGGTTTAAGACCTACAACACTATGTGGCATATAATAGCTGCTCACTAAGTATTTTTTTTAATATAATTTTTTATTTTTTATAAACATATATTTTTATCCCCAGGGGTACAGGTCTGTGAATCACCAGGTTTACACACTTCACAGCACTCACCAAAACACATACCCTCCCCAATGTCCATAATACCACCCCCTTCTCCCAAACCCCCTCCCCACTCACTAAGTATTTACTAAATAAATTAATCAATTTATCCTGACCAGAACCTGTGTGTTCTTTCATTCTACAGATTTGTGTATTTAAATCTGGAAGTTTTCAGCTTTTACTTCTTCCAATGTTGCCTCTATCCTATTATCTCCATCCATTATTTCTCTAATGTTGGAATCTCTGACTTCCGTGTCTCCATTTATTTTTTGTATTTCCCATCTCTTCACCTCTCTATGCTACATTCCGGATAATTTTCTCAAATCTATCTTCAAAACGATTATTTCTCTCCTCATCTGTCAATTGTTTTTATTTTAATGACTTCTTTTCTTTCATTTCTGGCATTTCACTTTGGTTCTCTTTCAAATCTACCCGTGACTTTTCAAATTACCTGATTTGTGCCTTTGTTTTTATTCCTCTTTGATCTTTTATTTCTTTGATCATTTTAAATCTATTTATTTTCATATACTTTCACTTATTTGTAGAACATAAGGAATAGCATGGAGGACATTAGGAGAAGGAAAGGAAAAATGAAAGGGGAGAAATTGGAGTGGGAGATGAACCATGAGAGATTATGGATTCCGGGAAACAAACAGGATTTTAGAAGGGAGGGGCTGGGAGGTATGGGTGAGCCTGGTGGTGGGTATTAAGGAGGGCACCTGTATGGCATGGAGTACTGGGTGTGGTGTGCATAAACAATGAATCATGGAACACAATATCAAAAACTAATGATGTACTGTATGGTGACTAACATAACACAACAAAAAATAAAAGGAAAAAAATAACATCTTTTAGATTGATTACTGCTATACACTGAGATATTTAGCTCATCTGCTGAAATATATATACCTGCTGCTTTCTCTCATGACATTTATGCTATTGTATGATTTTTAATATTTGATGTGTGCACATCTTCACCAGTACTTTGGGAGTCACGGTACTTTAGAAGTATCCCTATTTTAAATCGACCTCTGTTTGTCTCCACGGTTTTCACTGGTTTTAGACTAGTTTTTATGTTAATTATTTTGTTTGGTATTAATACTACATCGGCACTACTTTGATTCATATCCCACAGCCATGTGTGATGAAGAAATTCTAATTTCTCATTGGTGATTTGCTTACCAGACACAGCTCCAGATAGAACACAATATTCCTTGCTGCCTCCCAGGAGAGGCAGGCCAGGTTTTTCTGGTCCTTATTCAGAAATAGAAAGATTTTCATGGTTCCTGATTTTAGGCAAGTAGTCATCAATGGCATAAGCTTGAAATCTGAAGCTTTTAATAACCTCTTGATGCCAGTATCAGAGAATCCTAGTCACCAGACCCTGGAGTTTAAATTCTATATGATGTTACGATACCCATATAAGCTTTGTCAGCTCTACCACTCTGATTGAGCTCCCTCTTTGTTTTGGCATCTGGGTATTTTCTGTTCTTGCTTTATTCTTCACCTATGTATGCAAAAGTTCTTTTGTTATTGTATCCAACATGTTCATAAATTTGAAGTAAGAAAAGTGGTCCTTCCATTTCATCTCTATTTGCCAATATTCATGATTCCATAATCCTAAAACCAAAATTGTAGCTTCAATCTTGATTGTGCCAGTTGCAAGAACTTATATTCACTCTCCTTCATTAAATATTTTAATGATATAAGCTGGGATGGCATATTTATTGCCAGATACCAATGTTGGAGAGGAAAATGAACAATATGACACACTTCTGGAAAAGACTGAATGTGGTGAGGAATCTGGAGACCGCCACAGTGGAAGTATTTGACCAATGAAAGTCTGCTTAGACAAGAAGAGGAGACTCGGGGGCACAAATATTTAAAGGGCTCCCATGTAGAAGGAGAATTAGTCTTTTCTCATTTACTTCCAGAGAACAGACACAAAATTGTGCTGCAAAAATCAGGATTCTGGTGAGCAGACACTGAATCATCACATAACAAGCCTGGACAAATCACTTACATCTTACGGACTGCAGGGTACTCATCTATAAAATGAGGAGGTTGAATCAACACGAGTGCCAGGTTCCTTCAGCTCGATTAGACTTTGCTTCATTTCTCACCAAAGGTAATGAGCAGGATTTTTCCAGCAATGAATCAGTGTGCACACTTGATGAATGATTTTGACCTCCCTTAGTTTATCCTCACTCAAAATAATGTATTGCTTTCTTTGCTCCACTTAGACCACAGGTTTCAGACCAGGTCTCCATAACCCCCTTTTGAGCCAGAAATTATAGTTTAGGAATGCCTGAATGGCAGAGTGGTATGGGCAAAAGACTGTGTCACAGAGACAGGAGTACCAAGCCAAATTTTCATTTTCCTTGTCCTTGAGCACCATTAAATTTCTCTGAATATCCTTCTTGCATAAAATGAAATAATATATAACTTAACGATTTTTAGGATTATTAAAATGTTAAAGCCAATATAAAAAGCATCTGATGCACGATAGGCATTCCATAAATGTTAGTAAAATCAAATATCAAAACCAAATGTTCTGTATTGACAAGAACTGGAATGATGCCGATGACAACAGGATGTATTTTAATCCTTCCAACATGTTATACCATCAAGCTTTCATATTGCAAAATATCTTCTATCCCCATCACCATTTGCATGCATTCCAAATTCTGGTGGTTGATTATTTTCATACAAGGTACAGTTATCTGAATTACACCAACACCTTGGGCATCTCTAGAAAATTATCTTACCCTTGAATTGTTAAACCATGGGTAATCAAATCCCAGTCTCATAAATATTTGATTTAACGAAAAACAGTTGCTATCCCTCTTGGTAACCAGTGTTTCTTCCAACTTCTCTCTGGCCTCCTTCATTATCTCTTTGCACAGAGGGATTCCAGCCTCTCGTATTTTTCCTATCACACCAGAACGGTACTTTATGAACTGACATCGACGCCTCTATCTCCTGACATCTGAGAGGATCTTAACTTGGCAAACAACACAACTGGATTCATTAAAAGTTTCTGACTCATAGCAACTCCATGAAAACTTCCTCTATTTTTCTGATGAGATTTCCTTCCTGGGCTCCTTTGTCATGGGGGTTTCATTCTGGTAAAGTGGTTCTCGTCTCTGCAAAAAGGAAATTAAAATTATCTAAACTCCCGAGATATATAGGAGTTAACTACAGACATACCTCATTTTATTTTGCTTCACTTTATTATACTTCACAGTTATTATATTTCACATAAACGGAGGGAGCAAGGAACAACCCTGCATTAAGCAGACCTATTGGCACCATTTTTCCAACAACATTTGCTCCATTTGTGCCTCTGTGTGCCATGTTGGCAATTTTTGCAATATTCCAAACTCTTTCCCTATTGTTATATTCATTATGGTGATCTGTGATCAGTGATCTTTGATGTTATTATTGTAATTGTTTTGAAACACCATGAACTGCACCCATATAACATGGTGAACTTAAGCATTAAATGTGCGGGGGCTCCTGGGTGGCTCGGTCAGTTAAGCATCTGCCGTCAGCTCAGGTCATGATCCCGGGGTCCTAGGATCGAGCCCTGTATTGGGCTCCCGGCTCAGTGGGAAGTCTGCTTCTCCTCTCCCTCTTCCCCTGTTTGTGTGCTCTCTCTCTCTTGCTCACACTCTCTCTCTCAAAAAAACAAATAATGGACACCTGGGTGGCTCAGTTGGTTAGGCCACTGCCTTTGGCTCAGGTCATGATCCCAGGGTCCTGGAATCAAGTCCCACATCAGGCTCCTTGCTCAGTAGGGAGCCTGCTTCTCTCTCTGCCTTGCCTGCCACTCTGCCTGCTTGTGCTCTCTGTCTCTGTCTCTCTCTCTCTCTCTGACAAATAAATAAAATCCTTTTTAAAAAATAATAAATTAATAAATAAATAAATAAAGTCTTTTAAATGAATAAATACATAAATAAATGTGTGTATTCTGACTGCTCCACTGACCAGTCATTCCTTGGTTTCTCTCCCTCACCTCAAGCCTCCCTATTCCCTGAGATATAACAATATTGAAATGAGGCCAACTAATAACCCTACAATGGCCTCCAAGTGTTCAAGTGAAAGTAAGAATTGTGCATCTCTCACTTTAAATCGAAAACTAGAAATGATCAAGTTTGGCGACGAAGGCATGTTGAAACTGAGAGAGGCTAAAAGCTAGGCTTCTTGTGCCAGTCATTCAACTAGGCTGTGAATGCAAAGGAAAAGTTCTTGAAGGAAATAAAAAGTACTACTCCAATGAACACATAAATGACAAGAACGTGAAACAGCATATTGTTGACACACAGAAAGTTTGGAGTGGTCTGGATAGAAGATCAAACCAAACACAACATTCCCTCAAGCCAAAGCCTAAACCAGAGCAAAGCCCTAACTCTCCTCAATTCTATGAAGGGTGAGGGTGAGTGAGGTAAGGAAGATACATGGGAAAACTCTGAAGCTAGCAGAGTTTGGTTCATGAGGTTTAGGAAAGAAGTCATCTCCATAACATGAAAGTGCATGATCCATGAAGCATGAGGAAAATGTTGGAGAGGAACCAACTGAACTAATGTAGTATAGGAATTCTGGGTTTGAACTTGGGTTCTAAATTCAGACCCACTTCAATTTCAGGCTAACACCCAGTAGGTGCATGACTTTCAAGAAGCTGAGAAAGCATATAAGCTTCAGTTTCCACATCTGCATAAGGGGCACAAAATTGTCTTCAAATATGCAGCAGGAGGGGGAAAGGAAATGCTGGACCTCCTACAGTGGCAGAAAGTACATGAAAGTCATGAAAGACTGCCCCTGGGAACATCAAGAACAATGAGAAAATCAAGGTATAAAGCTGGAAGTTTCTCAATCATAGGTGAGATGGATCTGAAAAAAGTCTGTTTTATTACACTTTTTATCCTTATGCTGAAATGCCCTAAAAAACAAAAATCACATTACTATATTAAAACTTAGTCTGTAATTTCACAAATAAAAGTTGTGATCAGACACCAGAATTGATGTAAGCCTATGACAGAAGCAGTAGCCATATCAAAATATATAATACTTCTTCAGCACTTAATCTGTATGAAGGACAACAATACAGGTTTTACCTGCATATTTATATGTGTACCCCATTTAATCTTTATTACATTTTGTGTATATGTACATTATTTAACAACTCACAAGGAATTTGTATTATGATCCCCACTGAACAGATAATATCTTAGCCTGGCTTCCATCTGAACCAGAACCTAAGACAAGGATTTGTGTGCAGGTAGTTTGAGAAGGACACCAAACAGGAGAAGTGATGGATGAAGAAAAGGTAGGTATACTAGCCAACCAGCCTCATCAGTAGCCCTCTTTTTGTCGAATCCCCATTTTCCTTTCCTACTGGTTGAGAAATGCTCAATGGAGCACTAACTCTCTCATACATCCAAGTTGTACATGTGTGAGTGTTGGGCAAGCTCTTGCAAGCATACTGGGGAAGAAAGCAGCACACACTTTATTGAGGTGATATTAACAGTGAAGTTAGTAGAAACTTGAGCAGAACTGTTACAATGGCTGAACTAGAATAGATAGGAGCCCAACACGATGTGAGGCACTGAATACACAAAAGGGATCCCATAAAGGTGAAGTAACAAAGCTTATAGATAATGTCTTGCCCAAGATGACACAAATTAAAAACACAAATCTGGCCATCCATGCTAGATCCCTTCTCTTTCTAGTCCCCAAATAGAAAAAGGTGAAGATATGGAAGGATGTGTATCCAGACACAACATTCAAGATAAAAAATCTCTCCGTGACATATGTTCTACTTGGCTCTTCAGTGTCACCTACCACCACTTTTCTCCTCATCCCCTATGCTCCAGTGTTACCACAACACTTGCAGGTCCTGCGTGATTGAAAACCTAAGCTCTTATTGGTACTGCACACAGTACTTCTACTGCTTCTATTAAAACAATCAAAGACTGCATCAGTCAATCCACAGCTTTATATACTTGATGGCTAGCTTTACTCCAAACAAGCTTTACTCCAAGTTCCCAATTACTGGAAGTAAAAAGACTGAAACCAGGAGCCCTGACTTCTAGTTCATACTGCCTCTAACACACTTTGAGACTTGGGCCTCCTTGGGTAACTGGGTGATGGACATTAAGGACAGCACATGATGTGATGAGCACTGGGTGTTTTATGTAACTGATGTCTACGTCTGAAACTAATGATGTACTATAGTACATACATAATGATGTATGTTGGCTAGTTGAATTCAAATTTTAAAAGCCGATCAGAATAATTATTTCCATTTTCTCTTCTCATTATTTTCCTTGAGAATGAAGAAAAAGTCTTCTGCATTAAACAGGGAGGCAAGATCAGATCGAACTTCTGGTTTTCCCTGAGCAGGCTGTCTCAGGCACTGAAAGTCAAGACTGCTGGGACTGGGGAAGAATCAGGTAAGGAGATCATTCCAAAGCTAAAGGCCACCTCATAAACTTCTTCCCAAATCTGGACAGTGATCCAGTGAAAGCACACTCTCAAAATCCTCCCATTATAGGAGTGTGTCCCAAAGGCACATGGATTGTCGGCACAAGAAGGCTCCAAAGAGGTCATAATATCTAAGTTCTTCATTTTATAAGTGAGGTACTTGAGGCCCAGAGAAGGAACATGACTCCCCCAAGATCCCATGAGCCACTCACTGAAATTAAAGCCCTAGCCCTCTGACTCAAGCTTGTGCTCTTCTGAAAGCATCACACTATCAGCTCGAGGAATAAAATTATTGAAAAAATAAATAAAGCACTAGACAAAGAACCCAAGACCTGTACTTGTGGCCTGGTTGCCTGCTTTCTGATTACCTAAATTTCATCAAGTACTGAAGGTGAAGATTATATGAGGAAGTCATGAGGAAGTGCCTAGGGACTGAACCTAACACATAATGTTTAATAATAAATGCCTTTCAAATCTGAATCCCTCAAGATAGTGTAGTAAGACTTGGTTGAGGTAATTCATATGAACATATTATATAGAATGTAAAGTGGTATAGAAATGGAAAGAACTGTTATATTTTCAATAGTAAAACAAAGACCTTTTAAAATAGGATTGCAGTGGATGAGAGAAATTATTACGTTCCGTCTCATGGACAAGTTGCAGCAATATTTAAGCTCTTAAACTACCAATGCTTTCAATTCTGCATCCGAACTCTGAGTCTTGGACATAAGCATTCATACTGACTTGAAAATAAATCCATTCTGTCTGGACCAACAGGAAAGACACAGTGCATAGCGAATATACTGAAATAAATAGCTTAATGTAGACTCTCACTTGCTGAATATAGCCAGCTGGGCTGACTATATCCAGAAATAATTCAAGATGTCCTTGAAATAAGAAAACACTACTTAAAACGCTCCTAAATATTTTATGGACACCAAAATAAAATGGATTGGTGCCATCATAAATTCTTACTCCTTTAAAGCTTCTGGGGGGAAAAAAAAATCTGTGACTATATCTATTAACCCCTCTTGAGGTAAGGGCAGGAGGGCAGGTAACTAGCACTAGAGAAGCCCTCCACAAGACTTTGACTTATACTGTCACATTTAATTCTCCCTTATTATCTCCATTCCAGAGATGTTGTCAAATCTTCCTAGAGTCAAACCCAGGTCTATCTTTGTACCGCATACAACCAACCCACTGGAAAACACAATCTCATATGTACCAAGGATACACCTTTCTAATGAATCAGGTCTAAAAACCAAAACAGAAATCTAAAGTCTTCGAACACTCTTTGGGAATTTGGGAGTCCCTTTGGATAACAGGGTTCTTTTCTTTCTCTATAATAAAAAGATAACAATATTTGGGTATGTAAAGAACATCACAAGGTATTTTTTTATCAATGGCATAGCTAAGATTTAAATCCAAGCTATCTGACTCCAAGCCCAGCCCTCTTCCCACCAGAGCCTGTCTCAAGGGAACCAAAACAAGATTTCAGATACATAAGGGCACCTGGGTGTCTCCATCAGTTGAACATCCAACTCTTGGTTTCAGCTCATGTCATATCTCTGGGTCCTGGGACTGAGCTGCCCGCATCAGGCTCTGCATTCAGCTAGGAGTCTGCTTGAGATTCTCTCAATCCCTCTTCCTTACCCTCCCCCAGCTCACAGCAGCATACTCTCTCTCTCAAATACACAAATCTTTAAAAAAAAAAGGAAAAAAGGCAAGATATCTAATGGATGATTATATAGTCCTCCAAAAAGAGAAACTCCTTATTTAATGAGTATATTTCCAGAGTAGAAAACAATTCCAATAGTATCATTTCCAGATAGGGTCATCAAAGATGCTACTGCCTTGATGAGAAAATTAACAAGCAAATGATGATGGTCTATTTTCTAATTTCCCATATATAAACCATACATTAGCCACCTGATGAAACAATCCCAAACCATAAACAAGAGCAAAAAAGGAACCATAAAGTAGTTTTTTAATCTAGTAGAAACACTCTTGGGGATTGATATCAAGGCAGGGGGAAGTGGGAGCGCGGGATCCCTACAGGAAAAGCCGCAGATGCAAAGACATTCATTGCAATGCCATGTAAACAGTGAAACCTTGAAAATAAACCACAAATGCAACAATAGGAGAATTGTTAAATGAACAGTGGTACACCAACCAGATGGCATTTTATGTAACTGTTAGAGTATTTCTAAATACTGGATAGTTAAAGGTAGAAGTACAGGATACATTAAATCAAAAAAGATGAAATTACTGTCTTGCAAAAATAACATATGCTATAAGCAAAAAGCAGAAGAAAATATTAAAGTGACAACTATGAATTTATAAGGATAACAGAACTATAAGAGGTTATGGTCTTCAATTTTAAATTTCCAGTACATTTATTATAATGTATCTTATTTCTACTGCTGCTTAGCATTATTCCAAACTGACTTTCTTTTAGCCAAATAACAGAAAAAGACAAGACATTTACAATCTCTTCAGGGAATCAGTGATTTTTTTTTTTTTATCCACCGTGTGAAAGTTCTTGTAATTGATCTTTGTCATTCAATTCAATGTCACCCAAACTTACAGATTTTTGTTTCAAGGTAATGTAGATAAATGAGTCTCACGTTAGACTATTGACATTATCTTGGTACTTGTGCACCTCAGCACTTTGGGTGTTTGATTAACACGTAATCCAGGCTTGGGGAAGCTAAGAACTTGGTGTAAGAAGTCCTTCCTTGCAGCATGGAAAGAGCAGAGCTCAGAACTGAGAGACCAGGAGTCCACTACACTCTGGCTGTACAACACACTATGTATATGTATCACGTATAGCCCCATCTCTGACAGAACAAGGGGGGGAATCCCAGCCCACCCACCTCCCAGGGCTGGTGTGAGAGATTCTCTGAGGTGAAAACATGTGCTGTGCAGAACTCTAGACAGGGGTTTCCAAGAAGGAACAGTTTTTCAAGTGTTTCAAAAGCGATAAAAACTGCCATTTACTCAATGCTGTCTACATGCCAGGCACTGTGATCAGCATTTTGTATTCATTATTCACATATCTTAAAAATATGCATTGATCATCCACTATGTAACACATGCTGGTATATGTAGGTCCAGGAACACATCAGAGAAGAAACCAAACCAAAATTCCTATGACATGAGACAGACAATAAACAGCAAACAAAATAAACAGCAAAATAATAATAATAATAATAATAATAAAAAATTATACAATGCGTTAGAAGATGATGGGGAAAAGGTAAAGGTAGCATTGAGTAAAGGGACTCCTGAGTCCTGGGACAAGAGAAGAAGAGATTTTAAATGGAGTGGTCTGGGTGGGCAGCACTGTGACATTTGAGCAAACACTTGAAGCTGAAGCACCTGGTCATGCAGAGACCAGAGAGAAGAACACTGCAGACAGAGGATATTCCAGGGCAAAGAACAAAGGTTGGAGCTTGCTTGACATGTCAGTCAAAAAATTAAGGAGGCCTCCATGACTAGAGTAGAGTGCAGAGAAGAGAAAATAATCAGAAATGAGGTCAGAGAGGTAACAGGGAGTGTGATCACATAGGACCTGGTTTAAGACCAATGTAAGGACTTCAACTTTTATTCTGAGAAAAATGGGCAGAGGGTTGGATTGGAGGAGGTACATGATCTATTTGCATTCTCACCCGATACGTCTGGTTAATATATTGAGAATAAAAGGTGGTGGGGCAAGAGCAGAACGCAAGAAATCAGTTAGGAAGCTATTGCAAAACCAGGAACGCTAGCATAAACCAGGAGAGAAACCAGAGGGATTGGTGAGAAGTGGTTGGATTCTGTGTTTATTTTGAAAGTGAAGTGCACAGAATTTGCTGGCATGGTGAATGCAGGATATAAGAAAGAGAGAAGTCAAGGATGATGACTGTGTGGCTTCTGACCTGAGAAACTGGAGGAATCAGGTTGTCATCCTCTAATGTGGGAAAGATGGAAAATGGACATGTTTGTCTTGATAATCCTCACCAGAAGCCCATACTGTAGGTAATGTTATCTGCATTTACAAACAAGAAAACTGTTGTTTATATGTTTAAGTGACTTACCTACAGATCGTACAACTTTTCAGCTATAGACCCAGGATTTAAGCCCTGGTCTGTCTGACCCCAAACCCTAAGCATTTAAATACTGCATATTGCTGTTTTGCAAAGCAAAAGCCAGGAAAATACAAGCTTTGCCACCAGTGGCCACATACTCAGAATCCCATAAATGTGTAAATATGGGACTATTTTATTAATAACAGTGGCAAACAGGAAGGGATTTCTGATACTGGTCATGATGGGAATCAACTGCCCAAAGAGACTTGACTCACTCCCTTCTGTCAGTCTGGGTGACTGACACCATGGCACCCAGTTTCTTGATGTAGCACTTGGGATCCTACCTGAGTTGTGTTCAGCTTCAGTTATAATAACTAACAGATCTCAGCATGCTGACCCAACACCTGGCAGCAGTTGTGTTGTGGCTGGTTCCCATTAGGATCGTCTAGGGTGCCTTTTAAAAATACAGATTCCAAGCCCCCCACTCCCTCACCTATAAAAATAGAATCTCCTGGGGTAGATTTAGGAACCTTTATTTTTACAGTTGATGCTTCTCCAGTCATACAGGCCCCAGTTAGTTAAAGGATGCTTGAGAACTTCTGAGTTAAACAAGAGTAGTAGAGGACAGATGGTTGGGCCATATTAGCATACTAGGTTGGATGTGCTAGCTAAGGTTAAAACATGTCACCATGCACTATATGGCCCTTGAGTAATAGCAGTGGTATCACCTGGAAACTTGAAAGAAATGTAGGCTCTCAAGCCCCACTCTAGACCTACTGAATCTGAACCTAGATTTTAGCAAGGTTACCTACAGCTTTGTAGGCACAGTGAATCTTGAAAAGCACTAGAACTTATCAATGATTCCTAATTGGATCCGACCCCAGGATCAGATGGGCTGCAGATGGCACACTGGCCACGTTTTTGTTCGGTTGACATTTACATATAGCCTGGTTGATACTGGGATGGGTGTTTTACATTCACCATCTTATTACTTCTCACAACATCCCTACAAAGTGAATATTATTATTCCCCCTTTACAGGTGAGAAAACTCAGAGAGTTATAGTAACTCACCAAAGGCCATTTTTCAGAAGCAGAGCTGGGATTTGAACCCAGGTCTGTTTATTCTCTCAAGTAAATGCACGCTGCACTGTACCATATCACTGAAAATGAAGAGCAAATTGAGGGCTCAGCCAAATTCAGGAAAACTCATAGGGGCAACCAGGTGAAAAATGGAATTTGCTGTCCAAGAATGTCTGTAATGGGATTCGGAACAACGTGTCATTGAATCAGGCTTCCTCACCCAAGCTTTAATCACATTAGATACCTGCCATTACATTTTCATGAAACAGCAGGTCTGGCTACTCTCTGTTGCACACACAGTGTGGCATCTGGCATCTGGCTGGCTCTTGGGATGGCGTAGGTCATGTTCTACATGAGGTGGGAGGCACCCTGTGCTGTGTGTAGCAGCCACAATCCTCTACAGAGTGAACTATTCCCTTGGAGTAAACTATTCACCCATGTGAGGTAAACAGAACCAGAGCAACTGCTTCACGGTGAGCCAAGCAGTACCATTTATGTGTCATCAGGTTCCCAAGGATTCTGCAGGTAGCAATAATAATCATAGCACATTCTTGTAGAGTGCCTTGGAGTCTGAAAAGAGCATTGACATTCGTTGTTTTATTTTACTCTTAGAGAAGTCCCAAGAGTTAGATATTTTACTGATGAGAAAACAGATTCAGAAAGATTGATGACTTCTCCAAGACCGCATAGCTAGCAAATGGCCAAGCGTATACCCAAACCTATGTCTTCTGATTTTAAATTTGTTATTAGCCCAAGACAGTGAGTGTAAATAGTTTAAGAGTTGAGCTCCAGAGCTCCAGAAATCAGGGAGGATTTACAGCATGGACATACTGGAAGTTGTAGTCCAATGAAAGAAATGTATTTCTACAGAACCAGAATCTAGGCATGAATTTTTGAGGAAAGACAAACATTTGTTTTCCAATAACCAAAGGACACCCCCCCCCCAATATCCAGAGGTCTTCACAATAAGCTTGTTCGACGATCAAACAGAAGTGAGGGTTCCCTACTAGGAGGAGTGCCTTCACAAACTCCCTAGCTAAACTAGGGTGTTCTTCAGGGTTACTCCCTTTATTACAAGAAAAACAAAGTGATCCCTCATCCCAGCCTATCCTTCCTGGCCTTCCCTATAAATACGAAAGGCACTTAACATTCTTCTACCACAGTGCTTTCCACAACATAATCCGGCTCTGTAGGCCAAACACACTTCACCACACAACTGTGAAGGCTCAGGGGATCCTATATACTCTGCTCCTCCTCCACTTGTAGATCATTCTCCATAAGTCTTTTCAGAAGTAATACCATACATCATTATTAGTGTGGACTACTATGCATCATGTACAAAGAGGCATCGAATGTGGTGAATTCATTCATTCCAGCGTTATGGGATTTCAGAAGTAGGAAAATAATTTAACCAGACTACTGAATTGGTAAACCTCACTGCTGGGGATCAGTGGTGGGCCACCAGCCACTTGCAGTGGTGGTTACTGCCTGGATAGATGGGAAAATTACACCCTTAAACATGGAAGCTATAGAGAGTAGATCTGTGGTAAAAGGGCATCTAGTGAAGATAAGAATACTCAAAACATGAGAATTTTTACCAACTTGGAAGTCTTTTTGAGCCAAAAGGAGAAGTACTAGGAGATTATCTTGGAGACAGAGAAGTAGGGCACCCCACCCCCTACAGGACTATGATTCAGCTATCAGGGCAATTGACTCCCTTGGAAACAGGAAAAGCATATCTAGAAGGGAAAGCAGGACAGGCTCCCTTTATTATGCTATTAGAGCCACAGCAGTCAACCCCACTAGATATAAAATATGTGATATTAAATGTAGCATATCTAACAAGAGCCCAAGGAAAACATCACCAGAAGCAAGTGTATCAGTGTGCAAAACTAGAATTAGACTGTCACTTATGATGAGCAGCTATCCTAAGTCTCCAAGCCGGAGACATACTTGGAGGTTTGAATGGTTAGTTTGCATGAAGAAGTATGACATCAGCCTTGTTGAATGAAGCTGACCGGCCTGTTATGGGGAGACTTTCCTATGACTCTCACCACAGAATGCAATATCCGGCTGACCAAGGATAATGGGAGAATTGCTGTCTTAAACTGGGCATTTTTGGAATTGGTATCCACAGCCCACTGAGATTTCCCAGAAAAAGTGGATGCAACTAAACACAAGGCTGTGGCCACTCTGGGATAGCTTGATCTGGTGGCATGGTTATAGAAGACCCAAGGCTGTCAGGGAGGAACTCAAGCAATAAGACTTTGGCCCAGGGAATGCAGGATGATTTGATATGTGTAGGGTCCCCCAATTAGACAAATGAACAATGGCCTTCAATTTGCTCCTGCACTCTGGAGTAAAATGGTAGATGGTCTGTTTCATCCTCAAAAAGGAATAATAGACCTACCTCTTGGGGAACCAGATGGAGAATAACTTTCTGCACTCTCATGGTATGGTCAAAAAGCCCCAAAGAGCTCTCCCTGAGAATCCCAAACACTGGAGTAGAGTGTGAACTAGTCACTATTTTGGATATATAACTCCTTATCAAGCCCAGATGCAGGAAACGTAATTGACTTCCACTCCTACACATTGCTATAGAATCAGCTGGGGACACAGAATTTCATAGGCCCCAGGAGTATAGGACAGAGTAAGGAAAGACAAATCCTGATTTGGAGGAGGAGGCTGATGTCCATCTCCCTTTTTATAACTTAATAGAACTGCCTCAGTGTGTGTGGATTAGCTCAACAAACAAACACGCTATGACCAGTTCTTGAGTTTTTCTGATGGCTTCTTTGTCTTAACAAGGCTATTTGTTCAATCATTCTAGTTTGCAGGAGGCTAAAGAGTTTCTCAGGATGCAGTACATTGAGTTCTATAATGTGAACAGCAGTCCCAGGCTAAACAGGCCTGTTGGTAACCCTGACGACCAGGGATCTTCTATTCTAACAGTAATACAAGTATCTCCTGGCTCCATAGCCCTTACTTATACAGAGCATCTTAGGAGTAGAAATAAAACATCTCTCTCCTGGAACTCCAAGCATGAAACCTATCCCTGTGGGTTAATGAGACTATGGAGTTTTTGTATGCTGTCCTTCAGCACCTCTGCTTCTAAATTTTTCCTTTAAAAAACATTTTTATATCTACCCAAAATGGCATTAATGTGCACACATCCCTTTGCTCATCACTGTTCCTGCCGAAGGAGTGGGTTTCTAAGATTCTGCCAATAACTTTTGCACAGGCATAAGGCAAGACACGAGTCAACACATTAGAGCAGTGAAGAAAGATAAAGGAAGTTGCAGGTCTATACCTACACAGAGAAAAGTCATGTGCTATATGGGCATGGATCAGAACTGGCCAAGAATAGACAACCAGCTCAAGGCATCTATTGTTTGGCACATTCATGGTTTTCCTCTCATTGACTTTGAATGTCCAAATGGCCTCGAAAGAGCTCTGTAGGGCATCATGACTCCCAAACCCTATGGCCTCACTCTTGGCCACTGTATTCATTCACTGTTCCTTAGAGATGTAGAAATGCACTGCTGGATATTCTAACCAGTAGAGTCATTATGCACTTCCAAAAAAATACAGAAGAAATATTTAGCATTGGGTAGATGTATCAGCAGGAAGTTTAGCACAAAGTAAATGCAAAAGCCCAGAAGGTGTAGAAGAAAGAGTTAAAATGCTGCTCTAGAGTTATTATTCCAGAAGTTATGACTTCATGTCAAGACAACTAAAACTCGCTACTAATCTGTCTCCATGTTTTCAGATATCTTCCCCCAGATCTGCCTGCACACTGCCATGACTGCCTTCTGCACACCACTGACCTACTCATCTGTACATCCCCCACTGCCCCGCATGTGGTAATGCAAACATCCAATAATGACTTATTAATTTAACAATTTGTCCACTGATTTAAAATTTTGAGGGCTCCCCCATCACTACCACCACAATTTTCAGTCTTTTTTCACCCATAGAGACCTTTGCTAAAATGAGTTTATTTGGAAACCCAAAACACAAAGGCGTTACTAAGTAGAGCTGCCCAGGATGAAGTTGAAGAGGAGGCCTGGACTCTTTCCCACTGGCCCTCCTCCTCTAGCACTGGTCTCTGAAAAGGAGTAGAAAACATCATGAAAAATGCTTTGAAAACCACTTACTTACAGTCTTAAAGCTGAACCCCAAGGCTCTTCTTTGCCATATCCATGTGCCTCTTCATTATCTCATCCTCTCGAAGGTGAACCTTCTCCTTCAGAGTGTTCACCACCTTCTGAGCTTGCTCTATTCCCCCTCACCTCTTCCTGCAATGACTTTTCCAACTGGAATTCTTTCTGTCCTCTCTTCCACCTGTCTAAACCCTGCCTTATCCTTTGAAGCCTACTCAAGCTCATCTCCTTCCCTCATCCCCGCCAGCCGGGCCCACCTTGATTCTTCCTTTTAGGAAAATCATTCTTCAAACCTGGGGCACTATTTTGGAATATTCAGTACTTACTTTGGCAGGGTTAACTATCTCATATGTGTGTGTCAGAAATTTCTAATCTATTTGCTTCTGTAGGACAGTAATCATATCTTACATTTTCATAAAGTATCCGGCACATGGCATGTGGTCCCTACATATGACCAGAGATGTAGGTCTGTTCACATTACAGGTGCCCTTAGATCAAGAGAGAGGAGTCTTATCCACCTTCTTCCTGTTCCTGGAGTCATGCCTCTAATGGGACCAGGTATTGGTATTGGGGTATGTCTTATTTGTGAAGCTCAAACACTATGAAAGGCAAGGAGATCCATAGATGAATTCCTGTGGCATTGGTAATAAACCAGGAACTTTCCAGATTAGTCACCAAGGCATGCTCTCTGTCCTAAACTAAGATATCCATCTTTTGCCCATCTGAAGTGCTACGCCTGGAACTAGAAGGAAATGGACAACTGAAAAGCTTTGATAACATCTGATAGAATCATCACCAGTATGATAATACAATATATATAACAATGTGATGCTGAGGTCCAAGTACAGAAGACACTGTCAGTGCTCTGTCCAGACCTCCTCAGATCCCTCGCTATTCACATTCATGTCATCACCTGTATCTTCTTAGAGGGCTACCTCAAGCTAACAGAACCCATTGTACATGCTGGAAATACCTGGCATTTAACACACACACACACCAGGGAAGGGAGGGGTAGGCAGCCTTTAGCCAGTAACTACAAATACCCCAGCTCCTTCTTCCATTGGCTGGGAGAATTCCGAGACATGTGTTTTGCAGAGTTTTCTAGAGTGGCTCCATGGAATAAAGCAACAATTCCCCACTATGACAACTGACAAAGCTCTCCCTTAAGTGACTGACTTCTCTTCCCTCATCACTTCCTCCTCACCTTCTATGTTCTTTCTTTTTTTTTTTTTTTAAGATTTTATTTATTTATTTGAAAGAGAGACAGTGAGAGAGAACATGAGTGAGGAGAAGGTCAGAGGGAGAAGCAGACTTCCCATGGAGCTGGGAGCCTGATGTGGGACTCGATCCCGGGACTCCAGGATCATGACCTGAGCCAAAGGCAGTCGTCCAACCAACTGAGCCACCCAGGCGCCCCTTCTATGTTCTTTCTACCTTCCAATAAACCAAATGCATTCAAATCGTTGTCTCAAGGTCTGATTCTAGGGAACTCAAACCAAAATACCAAAGCCCTCAACCTAGAAATAGGACTCATCAGAGATGGGCCTGCGTTAACATGAATGCGTTGAGATAAAGTGGCCAAGAATGTGCTGGTCAGCATGTGCTGACCTTCTTCCTACAAAAAGAGACACATCCCTTATACTTCACCTCAGAGTGAACACCTCAGAGACTGCCTGTTCCTCTCCCTCTTTCCAAGTGAGAAGAGCATTAACAGAGGACATGAACAACCAGCCACACCCCAGAGGTACAGACCTCTTCTTTCCAACTCTTCTCATTGGCCTCTACTTATATTTAAGTTCTCAACCTCCCACAGAACATATCTCCCTGGTCGCCTTCTCCGATCCTTCCTTGCTTTCCCTCTCACTCCCACGTACCCTCCATCCCCTCAGTCCTAGCACCAATGGCCTGTTTGTGATTGCTGCTTTCTGTACCTTCTACCAGACTGTGAGCTCAGAGGAACCTAAGACTATATTTTTACCTTTGTGTTCACCCTCAAAATGTAACATGGGCTGTGGCACAGAGTAAGGATTCAAAGGATAATTGTTGAATGAATGAATGAATGAATGAATAGAACAAATGGAACTTTCCAAATGTCTATACTAATCCTGGTCATTGCTTATGATCTTAAATCATATTTTCTTCCACTTACCAAAGTGACCGACCTAAACTCATAGGACACTTGTGTTAAAAAATAAAAAAAAAAAAAAAAAAAATATATATATATATATATATATATATATATCCCTCAGGAGGTTATTTTCACAGGAAAACTCAGATCAATACATTACAGGATTCAAAAAACCTGGCTTCTACCACGTTTAGATGCATAACCTTGAATAAATCTCAAGTTCATTCTCTCATTCAACAAACCCCCTGTACCTGTCTCCCCATCTATAAAACTGGGCGTTTGCCTTTCCTAGTTTGAAGAACAGGGTCCTTCTCTTAGTATTTATTGAGCACTAACTAGTTGCTAGGTCCCCTGCCTGGAACTGAACATGTAATACGCAGCATTCAGACTGTCCTCAAGTTGCTGATAATAGTGATGATCCAGTGAGATGAAGAAAGCATCCTGCAAAGGGAGAAATTGATAGTCAGAAAAGTATTGTTATCTGTGCAAGTTCAAACACTAGTTAACTTACCTCTACTTACCTCCAGTATGAAGCTCATAGGTTCCTGCCCTTGCTTTAGATCTTAGTGTAGCTTTAGATTTCAATGCACAATCTAATTATAGCAGCAGGCTGAGTGATATGGCCAAAATTAGCCAAATAGTAAAGGAATAAAATGGCAGACACTCAACAAGTGCTGGCCACATTGAACTAAAGTGAATAGTTTCAGTAATTTGGTTTCATAAGACTTGGAAAGTCCAAGGACCTGTGTCACTTCAAGCACTCCAGCTGCGTCTAATCAGTTCAATTCACCTCCATTCCATTCCACTCAATAAGCCTTTATTGATGGCCTTTGATGCAGGACACTGCACTAGGATAGATGATACAAGGATGAACCTGGAGGACTAAAGAATATTTAAAAAGGGCTAAACTTAAGTGAAAGCAGTGCTGCCATGCCTGCTGTTAGTTGCTGCCTGGTCAGTGTTTGTTGAGTGAATGAATGATGAGTTTGCATATTCCTGTGATATTTACCTTTTTAAAAGAGCAGATACTCTGAGTCACAAACTTTATTTGAACCCTAGCTGTGCTACTTACTGAGTCTCGGTTGTCTCATCAGTAAAATGGTGATAATACTGCATTCCCTCCACCACCTCACCTTTCCTTTCTTAAAAATAGTTTCTTGAACATTTACAGGAGCCAAAGTTTTAAGAAAGTAAGAAGGAGTCTGGTGCTGGATGCACTACTAAATGATGGGTTTTAGAACTCCTCCTTGTATCTCTTCTTCCCAAGTCTTTGGATTCTGGTCCTTAGAGCATGGACTGGTACAGAATCCTAACTGCAAAGCCATCCTGCTTAGAGACTTTGGGCAAGTTGGTTGTTGGTTCAACTCTCCAATGCAGGTCCATTCATCTGTAGAATGGGACAATACCAGTAGCTAACTCAGAGGATTGGCGTGAGGGCTAAGTAAGACAACATGCGGAAAGCCCCCTCTCTCAGTGCCTGGCACAGAATAAGCATTCAGTAAACAATAGTTCCCTTCGCTTATGCTGCTTCCTCCTTTTTGCCTTCACTCTAGCACACCAGGATCTCCAAACTCACTTCTCACCTTTCCACTGGGACCTTCCAGTCCATATTTCGTAAATGCTCCTGCCTGTACCACAGCAAAAACAAAAGCAGAAAGCTCTCCCTCAACCTGAAATCTACCATCTGTTATAACTAGTGGTGCAACCACCCCACAGCACAGGAACCCCATCATGGGCCACCTAATTGCCAGCGACACAGATCCTGTACCTGTGAAGGTCATGGAAAGGAGAGGTATCACCTCAAGCCCTCTTTAACCCCAAAAAAGAGTTTACTCTTCAACTCAGCGCTGCCCCCACCTGGCCAGAGTTCGGAGTAAGCTTAAAGAGAAACTCCCATCTGCTGGGAGATGATGAATCCGCCTGCAGGTCCCCCGGAGGCACCTGTGGGCTCAAGGTGGCTGCTGCAGGAAGGAGGACTCCATTGCTGAGCTTGCAGCGCCACCTGGTGGAAATTCTGGCCAGCGCAGTTACTTTAATCCCATTGTCAAAAGCCTCAACCTCAGGAGCTCAACAATTCCATCAGGGCCAACACTTAACAAGTTTGAACCATGGTTGTCTACCAGGGGAAACAGACCCATTAGCCCTTTTCTTAGAAATCAATATATTCAACTACCAATCAGACCTTCTCCTGGGGAACTGTAGTGTGGGAAGTATGCAGGGGAAAACATTGTTGTATGGACCTGAGTTCAAATTCTCCCATTCAAAACCTACTGAACCCTACACCTACTGGGTGGCCTAAGGCAAGTTCCTGCTTAGCTTCCACATATTCAGAATGGAGATAGTTGTTCTGATCTGGCAAATTTTGTAAAGTGTTTAATCAATTCTGTATGTAGAACAGCTGGAAATCAGTAAATGCTTGTTCATATATGCTACCACCACCACCAGCATAGACCACTATGAGCTTACTGTATAGACAGTCTTCTAACCCAAAGCAAGGAAGGTTAATGTTGAAGTCAGTCTGTGGGTCCCATTCTCCTAAATATTGTAAAGTGTTTTTTTGTTTGTTTGTTTGAGGGTTTTTTTTGTTTTTTTTTAAGATTTTATTTCACAGAGAGAGATCACAAGTAGGCAGAGAAGCAGGCAGAGAGAGGGGGAAGCAGGCTCCCCGCGGAGCAGAGAGCCTGATGCGGGGCTCGATCCCGGGACCCCGAGATCATGACCCAAGCCGAAGGCAGAGGCTTAACCCACTGAACCACCCAGGTACCCCTGTAAAGTGTTTAAATAACTTCCCATCACTTTCCTCATAACCCTCTTCCCCAGAGACCCAAATTAAAAACCTCTTATTAGGACCCTTTTCTTTCCTTCTGTCTCACTATAAAAAGACACACAAGAATTCATGTAAGAGAGGGTTTAAGCTTTCAAAGAATCAAACATAATGATCTCATGAAAAGAAAGGTAACAATAAAAGGGCATAGACACTGCTTTGGCAACAGGCCCTGAGCACTGGGTGGTTGGTGAGTCTGTCTCCATAACTGACTGGAAGACTTGAGGAAGGAGGATCTGGTATCACGACAGAAGTGTGGCATCAGCCTGCAGTGTGAAAGCTAGAAAGGGATTCAAACACCATTTCTCCCAACCCTTCATTTTACACAGGAGTAAACTAAGGCCCATGAAGAAGGAGCTTTGCCGAAATCACATAAAATTAATGACAACGATGGAGACAAAACCCAGATGTCTTAAGCACAGAGAGCAAGACGCTTTGACATATGAAAAAGGAGGTCTTTCAAAACAACAGGGAAAAGAAAGATTAGCCACTAAATAGCACTGGGGTAACTGACCATTTTAGAAAAGAAAATAAAGCTAAATTCTTACCTCACTTCTTATTCCAAAATTCCACAGACACTTTAAAAATTTACATAAGAACAAAGAAGCACAATTAGAGAAGCAAGGTGGGGGGAATGAGTTAATAGTTTTATATACTTGGAGTGAAGAACACCTTTCTAAGTTTGACATAGATCCCAGAAGCCCTAAAGGAAAAGACTGCTAAATCTGACTATATAAAATGTTTATACTTCAGCACAAGAAAATAAAGTTTAAACAACACAAAAACATGGGTGCCTGGGTGGCTCAGTGGGTTAAAGCCTCTGCCTTTGGCTCTGGTCATGATCCCAGGGTCCTGGGATGGAGCCCGGCATCGCATCGGGCTCCCTGCTCAGCGGGGAGTCTGCTTCCCCTTCTCTCTCTGCCTGCCTCTCTGCTTACTTAGATCTCTCTTTGTCAAATATAAATAAAATCTTATTTTTAAAAAAAAAGAAGAACTGGGGCGCCCGGGTGGCTCAGTGGGTTAAAGCCTCTGCCTTCGCCTCTGGTCGCGATCCCAGAGTCCTGGGATCGAGTCCTGGGATTGAGCCCCGCATCCGGCTCTCTGCTCGGCTGGGACCCTGCTTCCTCCTCTCTTTCGGCCTCTCTCTCTGCCTGCCTCTCTGCCTACTTGTGGTCTCTGTCTGTCAGATAAAATAAAATAAAAATCTTAAAAAAAAAAAAAGAAGAAGAAGAACACAAAAACGTAGGAGAATATTGGCCACTCAGTTGCTAGACAGAGGGCGAATTTCCTTACTATAAAATGAGTTTACAAATCAGTGAGGAAAGGTCACACAACCAAACAAAAATGCTAACATCCAGTAAGTAGATATCAATATGCTCAGTTACACTCATAATCAAGAAAACACAAATGAAATCAACATGGGGATACCACTTTATATCTCTATCAGTTTGGCAAAATAAGTAAAGCTTAATAATGCTTGCTACTGTCAAAGATGAGAGAAAAATAGGCACTTTCATACACAATGGAAGTATAAACTGGTCCAAATTTTTAGAACAATTTGGGAAAATCTACTTCCCCAATTCAAGGTGCACATACCAGCCTCTTTTTTTGTTTGTTTGTTTTTATACACAGAGGTCCTCACGTTCAGGTCCAGAATCTCCTCCCAGGAAGTTCAAGAGCTTCTGGGAAGGAAGGGGTGGCTGTCCGTCCTGCTCATAACATCCGGCAAAAAGAGATTTGGAAAATTAAATGTGTCTGCTCCTACGGGAGCTTCTCATCCCCACAGCGCCGAATCACTGTGGACGGCTAGTTCCGGGGTGTTCCTCCGAGATTCTTGCCCACTGCAGCTATCGCCCTTGGGGTCCTTGCCTCCGTCAGTGGGATTCTTCCCGAGTGGGAGATGCCCACCTCCCGGCACCAGCCCAGAGAAGCCGGCTCCTCCTCACACTGAGGCCCTCGAGGTTTTCCTGACACAACTACTTAAGTCCCCCTTTATTACACGGGAGGGGGATGTGTTCCAAGACCCCCAGGGGATGCCTGAAACCACAGGTAGTACCAACCCTGTATATACTATGCTTTGTCCGGTACATAACGCTGAAAATGAAAGGAAACCGCAGCCGTACGCCCAGAAGGGGGCGCTCGCGCGCACACCAATCCCACAGCCTAGAGAACCAGCAGGAAGGCCGAAGACAACCATTCCAACAAGGGAGGGCACATGCCACAGAGGAATTTATCTCCTGCCTTTAAGCAAAGGAAGGAAGAGCAGAGCCCACCCTGCCTCGGGAAGAGCGCCCGAACCACCGGCTGTGGCCCCCGAGACGGCCACCCTCTCATCACCTTGTCCTCCAGGGAACTTCTGTTGGGAACCACCCTCCCCAATTTCTGCCTAAAGCCTCATCAAAGCTGAACTTCCCTTTGTTTCTGCGGACTGGCCTACGGCCCACCCCAGTCTGCTTGTCCCCAGTGGCTGCTCCTCTGCCTTTCCTGGGCAAACTCATTCTTTTACTTAAATGAAGTTGGTCTTCGCCCTGTTAACACCACGTATGATAAAGTTTAATTTATAAATTAGACACAGTCAGAGATTAACCAAGACAGACGATCATAAAATCAAACAATTATAAGAATATACTGTAATGAAAGTTATGTGAATGTGGTCTCTCTCTCTCCAAATACCTTATGGTGGCTCAGGTCATGATGTCAGGATGGTGGGATTGAGCCCCAAGTCGGGCTCTGGGCTCAGCATGGAGTCCCCTTCGAATTCTCTGTCTTTGCTCTCTCTCCCTTTCCCCCCTCCTGCTCTCTATCTCTGTCTCTAATAAATAAAATCTTTAAAAACAAATTAATTAATAAAATACCTTATGGTGCCGGACTCGCCCTTCTTGTTGCAATAACATTTGAGATACCATATCTGCAGGAGATCACGTGGAGTGAGCGACCCAGGCGTTGTGACATAGGCACACGTATGACGTATTTTGATGATTCCTCAGGAGGAGGGCCGTCTGCTTCCAGACCACGGTTGACCAGGAGTAAGGAAACCAGGGGAAGCAAAACTGCACCTCTGGGAGAGGGCTACATTCCCCTTCCAGGGGCTGGAGGGTGCCTCCCAGTGCGGAGGCGAGGTCCAGCATCTGTCCTTCCAGGACCGGGAGGGGTGGTACTCTGCACCCATGGAAACGTGCCCCAGAGGGCTTGGGAGTAGGCCGTGCCCAGGTGTTGTAACAGATCTGGCCGCTGCCAGAGCGGCTGGTGTTGGACCCAGAGGTTCTTTGAAAGTCTGTGAGCTCCTGGGTTACTGCCAGACCGCAGGGTTCCATGCAGGTGCTACAGGCTCAGCTGTTGGCTCAAGCCATGCCCCCGGAAAGCAAGGGAGCCGCCTGAGAGCTGGTTCCTGCACACTCATCACTCTTCCACATCACTAGGATCACCCAAATCTACCCCCCAAAGCTCTCCCTAACCTGAATCTCAGGCAGAAGGTGAGAGCAGGAAGGAAAGGAAAGAGTAGAACCCCCTGCCTCCCAGAAGGACTACATTTTTTTTTAATGTTATGTTAATCACCATACAATACATCATTAGTTTTTGATGCAATGTTCCATGATTCATTGTTTGCATAAAACACCCAGTGCTCCATACAATCCATGCCCTCCTTAATAACCACCATGGGGCTGACCCATATCCCACCTCCCTCCCCTCTAAAACCCTCAGTTTGGGGGCACCTGGGTGGTTTAGTGGGTTAAAGACTCTGCCTTCAGCTCAGGTCATGATCCCAGGGTCCTGGGATGGAGCCCCGCATTGGGCTTTCTGCTCAGCGGGGAGCCTGCTTCCCTCCTCTCTCTCTGCCTGCCTCTCTGCCTACTTGTGATCTCTCTGTCAAATAAATAAACGAAATCTTTTTTAAAAATATAAAAATAAAGTAAAATAAAAAATAAAACTCTCAGTTTGTTTCTCAGAATCCATAGTCTCTCCTTATACCAGAAATGTGATTTGTAGGAATTTGCCTTACAGAAATACTTGAACAAGGACACAATGATAGCCTTCGCAGCAGAAAACTGGAAACAGCCTGAATGTCCGTAAGTATGAGAGTGGTACTGTGTCACACAGCATTAAGAGCAACGCGGAAGATTTATGTTTACTGATGTGAAAAGGTATTCAAGATTCTCTAGTAACAGAGAAAAAGCCATACTGCAAAACATTTTTATAATATTCTCTTTCATTTTTAAGAGATTCTCTATAAAAATAACAAACACTCTAAGCCAGGTACTCCAAGTGCCTTGCATATATTAATGCATTTACCCCTCATAATGGCCCTATGGTGTAGGTGTCCATTTTACACCTAGGGAAACTGAGGACCGGGGAGGTCATGTAACTGCAGTGAGCCCATGAAGCTAACAGGGTCTCAGAGTTATCACGGGAACCCAGGCTCGCTCAGGTCCAGCATCTCAGCACCACATCTCCTTTTTCTCCGTAGGTGGGTCTGCCCAGACTTGTTTATTAAGAAACCCAAGAGAAGGGGCACCTGGGTGGCTCAGTGGGTTAAGCCACTGCCTTCAGCTCAGGTCGTGATCTCAGGGTCCTGGGATTGAGCCCCACACTGGGCTCCCTGCTCAGCGGGAAGCCTGCTTCCCCCTCTCTCACTCCCCCTGCTCATGTTCCCTCTCTCGCTGTGTCTCTCTCTGTCAAATAAATAAATAAAATCTTTTAAAAAAAGAAAGAAAAGAAAAGAAACCCAAGAAAATCCTTAACACTACTGGGATTACCTCCGGGAGTGAGGATTAAGAAACTGAAGGAATGGAAGGAGAACTTTTACCTTTTAATGTATGGCCTTTGACTATTTTTTTTTTTAAATATTTTATTTATTTATTTGACAGAGAGAAATCACAAGTAGACAGAGAGGCAGGCAGAGAGAGAGAGGGAAGCAGGCTCCCTGCTGAGCAGAGAGCCCGACGCGGGACTCGATCCCAGGACCCTGAGATCATGACCCGAGCCGAAGGCAATGGCTTAACCCACTGAGCCACCCAGGCACCCATGCCTTTGACTATTTTTATATCAAGCACACATTGCATTCCCAATATAGACACATGTACATATATTTGTTGTTCACAATGAGTCTCTAGACTTGGACTAATGCCATCACCCACCTTGAGCCTCATCCCACTGATACTCCCTACACCGATTTGCTAAAATCCTACTCAGCTTTTGCTCACTCATCCATTAACACCAAATCTGCTCTGAGGGCCGGGCCTGCTCACTGGATGCACTATCCTACTTAAAACCTCCAAAGACTGTCACCGGTCGTGACAGTCTGTGAGGCACTTCATACACAAAATTGGTCCTTCAGTAACACTCAACAGTTATTCCCTGCTCACAGCTTTCTTTTTTTTTTTTTTAACTTATTTATTTATTTGACAGAGATCACAAGTAGGCAGAGAGGCAGGCAGAGAGAGAGGAGGAAGCAGGCTCCCCACTTAGCAGAGAGCCCGAGTCAGGGCTCCATCCAAGGACCCTGGGATCATGACCTGAACCTAAGGCAGAGGCCTTAACCCACTGAGCCACCCAGGCGCCCCTGCTCACAGATTTCTGTCACTAGCTTCCCGTCTGTCACCTCTTCCCAATTGCTCTTACCCAGCCATCCATTTCCACCCCCACTTGTGGGACTCATACTCATCTTTTAATGACCATTTGCGAAGAAATACTCCAGTCTGGCAGCTCTCCCCAAACTCCTCACTGATGTCCCTTCCCCATCAACAATGAGTTTGGTGCCTCTCCTCCTGCTCCCATAAACCTTGCTTGTGTCTCAACCCTGGATTTCATGCCTCATTTTCAATGCCTGATACATACAGCTGTCTCCTGTGAGCTCTGTGAGAGTTCTGTGCTTGTCTTCGCTTCCCAAGCAACTAGCATAGGACCTGGTAAAATATAGATGCTCAAGAACATTAGGGAACTAGGGGCATCTGTCTTGCTCATTTGGTGAAGCATGTGACTCTTGATCTCGGGGTCATGAGTTTGAGCCCCATGCTGGGACAGAGATTGCTTAAAAAAATAAAACCTTTCAAAAAAGAACATTTGGGAACAAATAGAAAATACTAAAAATAATAGTTAGCCCTGTCAACTGCCAGGGTATGTCCAGGTAATTAACCCTTTGCATGGATTAACTCTCAGTTAATCCTCACAGAAGCCTTACAATGGAGGAACTATAATTACACTTCTAGCGCAGAGGCCTTTTAAAAGCACAAAATGAATATGTCATTTGCTTAAATTCACACAGCTGGCAAGTAGTAAGGGTCAGACATGGAGCCGGGCGTGTGACCTCAGAACCATGTGCTGACCCCCTGTGCTACAGGTGCTTTTTGATGGAGAACTAACCTAATTCCCGGCTTCTAACTTCTCTCCAGACCACCCACCACTCCCTAAGCTCTGACTTGGGAATGTAGCACCCACGAAGCCTACGCTTTATGGAATACATAGAGATGCCATTTCTTTGTCCTATCCAAGCTCCCAAAGGAGAAGCCAAATATTGTCATTTGTGCTACCTCAGTGATCAGCCAGATCCCAGAGCCCAGGAGCTAACACTGGGGTGTGTATCTTCAGGAGGAAGGAACAGAGAAAGGAAGGTATCTCACCTCTTCTGAGTCAGTTGTCCAGGTGAAAAAACAACCTCAAAACAACACCTCAGCCTCTTTGCTATGTTTTTTTTTTTCTTTCTTTCTAAAGAGAATAGGGTGGTCCTACTTCCAGAATTCCTAGCTGCATCAAAGCACCTCAGAACTGACACTACAGCACCCCCTTGTGTTCAGAAGCCATTGAGTCACCCCAATAGAAGCATGTAAATAAGGTAGCAGTCCCTTTTTTCCAGTTTGATGAATGTTAATGACCACGCACACACACACACTGTCATATATACCCCCACCCCTTTACACAATGTCATTGGGTGGTGCACACAGTGTGCTCTGGCTACATTCCCTGTCAGTAAAGAACTTGTCACCCAGCTGTGGGGAGTGCACAGCCATTGACAACCTTTTGGTGTCAGCCCCAGGAATTACCTCTGTTGCAGAGAGCTGCCTTGCCCAAGATCACATTCTTCCTAGGGAGACTCACATACAATGAATGACGGATGCAGTGATGTAAAACTGGTGATCCTGACCCAACTAAAGACACCTCTGAAGAGCCATTCTCGCTCCAGAGCGCCCCCTGGGTTGGCGGAGGCTGTCCCTGGACCTGCATGTCAAAGGCTTCCCCCGACCCCAGTCCCGCTACCTACTACCCCTCTTTTCCATAGGTGTCTATCTGGAGGTCACATCTACACACTACACTCCATCATGGAATCTATTCCCACAACACTGTCTCTGAAATGTGAAAGTATCTCCATTTATTCATCTATTCAAGAAGAATTTACTAATTCTTAATTATTTAATTAAGAAATAAATTAAACACAAGACTGAATTCCCTATTTCTATAATCTGGAGCTTAAATGAGTCTAAATGCAGCTTCTGATTCCACAGCTGGTTATAGGCAAGCGAGACTACAAGTAAAACAGGTGAACTAGTTCAAGTACCAAAACCCTCTCTGAGGTCTTGAAGTCACCAAAAGAAATAGAACATCAGGGCCACACTTATATTTTACCAATGTCGTGTGACCTACCAAACATGGGGAAAGGTGATGGGTATTTCTCACATGGATTCAAGAGTACATTTTGAAAAAGAAAAAAAAAATTAAGTTAGAAGAAAAAAAAAAAAAAAGACCTTCCCCATGACAAGATCTTGTTACGGTTCTTGACTTTAGCCCCTTTCTTTAACCAAAAACCAAAGCAATTAAGGACGTTCCTGGGAGGTATCAGATGCCACCAATACTCTGACCCCTAACTCAGAGATGCAGGTCCTAGAAACTCCCCACCTATTTTCTGAATGTGAGCTCCTCAAATCTTCCATCGTGCATTTCAACATTAGGGCCCCGGAGCATCTTCACTCAGCGCCAGCTTCACAAATCCCAATATCGTACAGACTGCATATCACCTAGCAGGAGGAGAAAGCCAGCCATTCTAAGGGCATACATGTTGTCTGTAGTAGCTCTGAATGGTTAACAAAATGCAGAACTGTAAGACATGTAACATCACTGAGTGGACACCCACTGTTCCTGCCTATCCAGCACCTGCACACCTTCCGCGTCTGGGGTACGTCTGCTTCTTCAGGGAAATACTCTCTTCTTGCTCTAACCACATGGTTCTCACTGGGCTGTTAGGTCTGTATGTGATTCCATCACCTCTGTCAGCACCAGCATTGAGGAGGGCGTGGATTCACCAACACTTGGAGGAAAACTATAGCAGAATGCACCCCAGTAAGAAAAATGCAGAGTAGTAAGAGTAGCTGGTTTGTTACAGTCTAAACAAGTAACCCACCTCTCTGGGTCTTCTCTTTTTGCAACAGGATTAAAAACAGTTCCCGTTTTATGGCCCTACTATGTGTTAGGTGCCATGCTTGGGCCAGACTTAGCCTGCTGCCCTTACTTCTCTCAGTGACTCAGGGAGGCTTTATAAATTACCCCCATTTTATAGATGAGAAAGTGCTGGCTCAGAGAGGCTAAGCAATTTGCCCGGTGTCATGGAGCTGGGAACGGGCAGGGCTCATATTTGAACCCAGGCTTGTTGCTGTCACAATAAAGCCCAGCTTCTTTACTTCCCATAGTGTCGTTTCTTAATAGCGCTTCAAAAGTTCTTAAAAGAGTGTATGTGAAAATTCTTCCTAGCACAGCATGAGTCAATACAGGCACTCAAAAAATGCTGGAAGAGAAGGTAGCCCAGTGGAACAGTAGCTATTCAGCGGAAACTTGCACAATGGACCGCACAGCCCAGCCCACCACCATCATGGACCCGACCGAACCTGTCAGTAAAGAAGATTAAGTCACAGTAAATATGGAAGAGGCAAGGCAAGCTTCCTTACCCAGATCACCTCTCACAGAAAGAGTGTTTAGGAGGTGATTTTGGGTACTACTGAGACCAAAGCGTGCCTGAGAATTTCTCCCCTATCACTCCGGCTTTTCAATTCAGTGAACACCCTCGCTTTCTCTCCGCCTCAGGCGAGAGGTTCATAGGTGTTCATGTATTTTCATCACATCCCTATGCTCCCGTGATTGATGTTCTTCGAAATAAATGATCTGCCTCCCAGTCACTAATTGCCTGCGTTTCAGGAATTTCTTCTGTGGTCACAGAAAAGTCAATGAGTCATCACTCACCCCCACCTCAGCGTCCTTCCAAGGCAAAATTGAAGGAGCGAGGCCAGAGCAATAGTATTTTATCCACAGGTTTATGCGAGCAAAGACAATGAAGCTTCTAACCGACCTAAGAAATAAGAATCGTGAAGAAAATAACAGTCATGGTCCATATCCAGCATATCTGACATCTGGTGGGGATCAGTGTTTAATGTTTCCTTCCTCCATAAAATAAATTTAACTTCAATAATAATCATGAAATAAAACAAATAATCAGGATGATAAAACAAAAAATACAAACAATAAAAATGGGGTTTTTTGGCACTACGTATAACCACGCATGTCCTCAAAATTAAAACTGAAATAATTAAAGTAGAAAAGGGAGCAAGTATGGGTACTTCCTATTTCTGTCAGCTACTTTAAAAGAGAGGGTCGTAAACATGTAAAGAAATGCTTTCTGGTGACCAAACTGCACAACATTCCAAGAATGATTGGCGCAGAGAAGGAGGGAACTGGAGTAACTCAAGCTCTGTTTCTTCGTCTTTCAGTCACAGTCATATTCATTTTTATTCTGAACCTACTGCTTAAAGGCAGAAATACACACCTGAAATGGACTAACACAATTCCACACGGTTTCGAATTTACTTTCCAAACCCACATGTGTAGCTAAGTTCATGTGTGTCACAGGACCATGGGATACTTGGAAGTTCTCCAAATTAATTTCCAAATAAGTTACAATTTTTAATGAATGATAAGTAACAAAAATGTACTAGATGATGCATATATATGTGTGTATATTGAAATTATTCAAACTCCACAGTAGCCACAGTGTTTTTTTTTTTTCTTTTTTTCAGGGACAAATATGTTATAACTGACATTGTTTAGAATTGTTAGTTTATGGTGACAATAAAAAGCAAACCAATTTCTAGACAGCTTTATTACTGCTTATAAATTCTCCACAGACAGCTGCTCACACATCAACACACACACACCTTGTTACATCACTGTTATTTGGTTACTGTATTTAGATCCCTGCTGGGTCCACGAACCATGCTACATATTCTAAATATGCTACTTCATTTAACCCTTACAAAAATCTCGTTAGATAAATTAATACACTGAGGTTGTTGCCAAGCACATAGTAGGAATTCAAGGAACCTTAGTTCTCATCTTCATCATCATCACCCATTCCCCTTAATCGTTTGAAGCCAAGGCACAGAGAGGCTAAGAAATTTACTTAGTGTGACCCAGCTGGTAAAGAGCAGAACCAGAATGAGAATTCCAATCTGCCTGACTTCAAAAGTGAATTTTGTCCACAACATTTGACTAAACATGCTCAGTCTGGGTATTGTGTAGCAGAAAGTGAAGTTGCCTGCCTTCCACAGGTTTCAATAGATCCTGGATTCAATAGGTCCCAAACACTTGTGTTCAGTCAATTTCTTCTCACACTAGTTTTTCTTAATATCTGACATTCAGCCATTCATCTTTCTTTCCAGTTTTTTAATTTTTTATGTAAGTTTCATTTTCTTTTAATTTAATATTCTATTTTATCTTAATACCAGTTAGTTAATATACAGTGTTACATTAGTTTCAGGTGTACAATATAATAATTCAACACTTCCATACATCACCCAGTGCTCCTCACAAGAGCCCACCTTAATCACCCATCATCTATTTCACCTCCTCCCCTCTGGTAACCGTCAGTTTGTTCTCTATAGCTAAGAGTCTGTTTCTTGGTTTGTCTCTCTCTCTTTCTTACTTTTTGCCCCCTTTGATTATTTGTTCTGTCTTTCCAATTTTAAGTAACGGGCAGAGCATTTGTTAGAGTTTAAATATTTCTGTGATCATTGGATAAATGTGTGTCCCACCCACAGGCTGACAGCTGCAAAAGGGCAGAGTGGGACCACATCTGTTTGTTCCCAGAGCATTCCCAGCACCGAGCAGGGTCCTAGAACATTATAGGCATCAAAAATGCATAAGTTGCATGAATAAAGAACGAATGACTGCAAGTGCTTTTTCAAGTGTATTTTCAGATTAAACAGGGTCCTCACAACAGGACGGTGAGCTGGATGCTATTTTGCTTATTCATAAATGAAAAAAATGAAGATTGAAAATCGAAACCTCCACCCCAAGATTCTTCACTTGAGTTACTTTCTTGTTATTTCCCTTAATTTCAGACCCCTTTGGCCTTCCTTCACACCTGCCTGGAAACCTGCAGTAACCCAGCACATGCCTCCTTGGTTTCTGTATGTTTAACTCCTATTTCCCTTGCCTGTGATCCCAGCTACACTGTGAGCTCTGTAAGGGCAGGGACCTTGTCTTGCTGTTTGTTGGAACCTCAGCACTTGGAACAATGTTTTATGTACATATTATATGTAACACATTGTGTATCTAAAATACATGTATAGGGGCGCCTGGGTGGCTCAGTGGGTTGAAGCCTCTGCCTTCGGCTCGGGTCATGATCTCAGGGTCCTGGGATCGAGCCCCACATCGGGCTCTCTGCTCAGCAGGGAGTCTGCATCCCTCTCTCTCTGCCTGCCTCTCTGCCTACTTGTGATCTCTCTGCAAATAAATAAATAAAATCTTTTTTAAAAATAAATGAAATAAAATAAAATAAAATACATGTATAATACGAACAGGGTTATACGCGATAAATGATAGCCTGAATCGAAGTCAGCCTTCTGTCCTCCATGCATTCTAGGACAAGTCCCTTAAACTCTCTGAGCCCCGTTTACTCATAGATAAAATGGAGATAATCATACCTCCTTGTGAAGTTTCCGTAAGGATTAACAAGGCTAGGATACCTAGAATCGATCCTGACATCTAATTAGAGCCCAAAAGAGGGAGAATGCTTATCCTCCCTGCCCTGTTCAGCTGTAGGCATAGAGGCCCTTGTGACCTATCTCTAGTCGTGGTGAGAGGAGCCCGTAACACTTGCAGGGAGTTTGGCCCAACTAGGGTAGGACCCAAAGAGGTATTTGGACCACAGCTCACGTAGTAATTAAGACTGCCCCTTCGCCTCCTGGGACCCAGAAGGAGTAAGTATTGTCACTGTAAGCACTTACTCAGAGATTCAAGTTCTGAACACTTTCTCCTCAGAGGAAGAGACAAGCTGGGGCCACCGGTTTGTGGGGTTCAAGGCACGATGAGCTCAATGCCACATACCGTAGGAGCACAAAGCCCTTGAGCCCTGGGGAGAGAAGTGGGGCTTTCACCTCCTAGTCTCCACTGCTTCCCCTTCTAGGCACCTGCTTTTCCATACTTCTCTACTTGACACCACTTTTGCCAGAATGGAAGCTTTCCTGTTCTCTGAGTTCACAAGGATACCTCCCCACACCTGTGTCTATGTAGGCTACTTGCCTTAGCGGGAGATCTGGTGGGGAGAGGGGTTGACAGAGCACAGCACAGAAGCAGCCCCCAGTGGGACGGTCAGCATCTTCTCACCTTCCTTGAGGCCCTTCACGGCAGAACCTCAAGGACCCTTCAGCTCACTTGCTTCCATTTTCCCTAGTCTCAACTGGTTCCTCCTCCTTTCTCCTCCTGGTTCCCCCTCCCTCACCCCAACAGCCGTCCTCATCTCATCCCCTACCCCAGAAACTCCATATTGTCCTCCCTTTATATTCAAAACTATAGAACCAAAGTTTTCAGTTCACTGGAAGGAACAAAACACCTGCCCCTGAGTATCGCCTGCTCTCTATAGTGGATATATAAACAGCAAATTATTTTCAGGGGCACATTTCATAAACATCATAGCCTCCTTAGTTGCAGCAGCTCTGAGACTCTACCTTGACCCGTTTCTTATCACTAGCCTCAAGGTGCTTCTAGCCACCCCTTCCCACCTGGCAGGGTCCAAACGCTGGCATTTAAGTCTCCAGTACTAACGTGCCCCTTACTCAGAGGATCCATGAGCTTCAACCCAATACAGCATTTATAAATTGCCAGGTACTGTCAAAGAAGATGCAGAGAATATTAAGCAACATTGCCGCTCTTAAAGAACCTGCATTCTAGCAAGAAAGGTATGTACAGTTGGACTGGATACAGTTTGCTTTCAGTCAGTTTTATGTGTCAATTACCACAAGCTCATTTCTTTCCTAGACACAGTTCTGAAGTTTGTTTTATTTCTTTTCTAGCTAGTCTCCATGCTTTTCTCTCCCTTTCATGATGAGGCTAGCTACCTTGAGACTAGCTAAAAGAAAGGGCTTGAGTGTGTGTGTGTGTGGTGGGGGGAACACACCTCTACCCTTAGTCTGATATTTGCTTAATGTCTTAAATCTTTATGTGCCTTGTAATCCAAATTTTCCCAGCCACATCTTCCTCTATTACATAGAACCAATCAGCTTCCATGGACCTCCGAAGCAAGAACAAGAGCAAGAAGTAAACTTCTACTGTGTCGAAACGTTGCATGCCTGGGTGAGTTACACACTATGGCATGCCTAGCCTGCACGTGCTAGTTTTAAAACTACATGCAATACAAGACAGAATGAAGTAAGTGCTTGGTAGAGATATAAGTCACATGCTTTGAAGAGCACAGTTGAAAAAATGATATTTTCTGCTTAGTATTTATTGTTTAGTTTATCAGATTTTTATCCTCACAATAACACCACTGAGTATATTTCCTCCCCTTTCTATAGCTCAGGAGAGTGAGGTTTGAAAAATGAAGGAATTTGTGCAGCAATAAGTTAGCATAAAGTTAACAAAGCTGACTGTAAGTGGAAATAGGATACAAATTTAAGTGCTGTTTTAAAACCCACAGTCTTTTCATGACGTTATGTTACCCATCGGAGTGGAGGTCCAAGGTGCCTTGACGTGGAGTTGGTAAATGAACTGTGCCTGAGATGATGAACAGGCTATAAAACCCATGAACAGAGGTGGTCTAAGGTATTTCACTGATATCACACTCTTATGCAAATAAGCTTTGGATAAGTGACCCAGAATTATGTCCTAGTGGCTACAAAAACTGGAAGCAAACCTTATTTAATTCATAAATCCACTTTCTGGAGAGGTAATTCATATTCCTGTCCTCTTCTTCTGGGTGCGCAGTCACTGGGAGCATGGGCCCATCCACCATCTGTCTGGGTAAGTGGTAACTGCCAAAATCCGGGGGCTGGAGCTCTGAGCGGAGTGAAGACGCTAGTATCAGCAGTTGGCTTGAGCCTCCTCGTACAGAACACACTAATTAAGAGAACTAATTAGGCTTCCGCTAGATCCCAGTGGGGTTCATTAAAGGAAAATCTTGTAAAATATTTCATCCCAGAACATGTATTTGGATAATCCAGAAGAGTGATTTAATTAGAGGATTAAAACTCATTGAAGTAGATTCCAGAATGGAACTATTTCTGTCAAAACAACATGGGGATCACTATCTCAGGGTTAAAAAAAAAAGACAAGACCAGTGTCCTCTGCCTTCCTTTTTAATGGGAAGATGGCTGCAGTTATTCATTTCTTAAGGTTCAAGCATATAAGATTAATTTTCATTGAGTCTTTCCTGCCATGATTTAACCACATCAATAATAAAAATCTGAGTTCCTCCTCCCAGGGTTGCAAAACTGTGAAGTCACTGGCGACCTGGACCGTCCCACAAAATTCTTGTTCAAGGTCACCCTTGCATTGGAGCTTTGTGTGTCCCCTTCCAAATTGTGAGCCAAACACAAATGATGTCACATAAAATTTGTGCCAACCCAGCACCTGGTATATTTTGGTATAACCCAGAATCTAAAATGCTCCAAGTGATGGAAGAATACCCTTGAAATTTGCATGGGTCCTCTAGAGCCCCAAGCTTCAAATTCTGCTATGAGTGAGGTTGGGGTCATAGTAATGATCAGAATCCAAACTCCACTCTTTCCCGCCACGACTTGTGTACGCGAACCTCAACTTCTACAAAATAATTTCCAGAATCTAAGAATTCCCAAGACATGTCTAACCTGTGCTCTGGAGTGAAGCCAAGCTACCACCATATGAGTGCCTCCGTGTCGCTCCTCTTCCCACCCCTCTGCTCCACTTTCCAAAAACTCGGACCCGCAACCAATGGTGACTGAATGAGGAAACAAACTGAAATAGTAAGCACCTCACTTACTCAAACTTACCTCTCCCAACCAGCCACACAAGCCTTCCTGGCTGTGTCTGTCTTCCTGGTGGGGTCTCCTTTATCCAGAACTTTCCCCCTTCAAGGCAAGGTCCTTTTTAGGCCTCCTGAGACCCTCAGGCAAACTGGCTTCTGATGAGCCTGGCATCTCCCAGGTAACAGACAACTTTCTCAGACTAGTCCAGACTGATGTTCCTTTCACATATTCACACACGTACCCTACCTTTATATCATTTATCAGAGCACCCTCTTCCAATTTATTTATTGTGTAGTTAATTAATTAAACTATGTGTCCCAGGACACCTGGCTGGATCAGGCAGTAGAACACCTCACACCAGTCAGAATGGCTAAAATAAACAAGTCAGGAAATGACAGATGCTGGCGAGGATGTGGAGAAAGGCGAACCCTCCTACACTGTTGGTGGGAATGCAAGCTCGTGCAGCCACTCTGGAAAACAACATGGAGGTTCCTCAAAAAGTTGAAAATAGAGCTACCCTACGACCCAGCAATTGCACTGCTGGGTATTTACCCTAAAGATACAAATGTAGTGATCCAAAGGGGCACGTGCACCCGAATGTTTATAGCAGCAATGTCTACAATAGCCAAACTATGGAAAGATCCCAGATGTCCATCAACAGATGAATGGATAAAGAAGATGTGATATATATATATACAATGGAATAGTATGCAGCCATCAAAAGAAATGAAATCTTGCCATTTGCGACGACATGGATAAAACTAGAGGGTATTATGCTGAGCAAAGTAAGTCAATCAGAGAAAGAAAATTATCATATGATCTCCCTGATATGAGGAAGTTGAGAGGCAACATGTGGTGTTTGGGGGGTAGGAAAGGAATGAAACAAGATGGGATTGGGAAGAAGACAAACCATAAGAGACTCTTACTGTCATAAAACAAACTGAGGGTGGCGGGGGCGGACAGGGGTAGGGAGAGGGGGGTGGGGTTATGGACATTGGGGAGGGTGTGTGATATGGTGAGTGCTGTGAAGTATTAAACCTGGCAATTCACAGACCTGTACCCCTGGGGCTAATAATACATTATATGTTTATTAAAATTTTTAAAATTAATAATAATTTTTAAAAAGAGACTTAATCTCACAAAACAAACTGAGGGCTGCTGGGGGGAGGTGGGTAGGGAGAGGGTAGTGGGGTTATGGACACTGGGGAGGGTACCTGTACGCCTGGGGCTAATAATACGTTATATGTTTATAAAAAAAAATAAAGAACTAGCAAGTGCTGGTGCAGGTAGAGCCACTATGTCTGCTCAAGCCTTGATATGAAGGTTCTGCTGCGTAATGGTTGCCCTAAGTCTATGTGGCCACACCTGCATTACCCATGCTGGATAAGTCTAGGCAGAACAAAGACTGAGGTCAGGGGACCCCTGGGTGGATCAACTGGTTAAATGTCTGCCTTTTGGCTCAGGTCATGATCTCAGGATCTTGGGAATTGAGTCCTGCATCAGGATTCTTGGGGTCCTGAGCAGGGAGCCTACTTCTCCCTCTTCTTCTGCCTCTCACCCTTCGTGCATGCTCGCTCGCTCTCTCTCTCTCTCGCACTTGCTCTCTCTCTCAAATAAATATTTTTTTTAATTGAAGTCCATTTTGGGGGAATTTTAATGGCACAAAGATCCTTGGTTTTCTCAGACCGAAGACGAGGAGAAATGGTCATGGTAGTGACTCCCACACAAACCCCAGCATGGCCCTTCAGGGATTCCCTAACCGTCACAGCAGAGATTGCCCAGTGACAGTGGACCGTCTCCCACACCGCCTGCCTGTCAGTAGGAGCCACAGTGATGGCCCACCGGGGGTGGGCAGAGGGGAGACCAGTTGGACGAATGACTGCCTTTGCTAAATCAATGCCACACAGCTAGGCATGAGTTCCCAGACTGCCTATCCATCTGCATCAAACCGCAGAAGGACAAAAAGCACGGAGGATCATACATGGGAAGTTTAATGAGCCTGACCTACAAGGGAAACATACTGTTTCCACCCACATTCCACCACCTAAAACTCGGTCATGTGAACACATCTAACAGCAAGCCAGGAGTAGAAAGCTTAACTTTGGAGCAGCTGAGGCCTGCCGAGCTTCCCAGTGCGCACCCAGCATGGCTCTGCAGTCTGGTCTACAAGCAGAGAAGGTGGAGAACTAAAACAGTTTCCGTTTGGCTGTTGCCAGGGTGGACAAATTTTAAGAGAGGAAGAAAACAAATCTGTTCCTTTTACCTCCGTGCCAAAGAAGCTACCGACAAAAGATGGAGTCATTCACCAGTGTTGCCACTAGGTGGCACTTTAAGCCTCTGGATTTCCCAAGTTTCCATCTGGGATGCTTTTCAGTGAAGCAGGATAAAAAGATTATCCAGTCCTCCCAACAGAGATATGAATGGCCTTATTCTTCCTGGCCTTATCCAAAGAGAGGGTCTGGGCCTGCCTTCTCCTGAGAAAGATTAACAACCAAGAGTAAAGAGAAGTCAGAGCTGTTAAGCAGGACGTAGAAGACGTCTGCAGGAGGCAGAGACCTCGAGCCCTCCAGGCCTGGCCAGAGTTCCAGGGCTGCCCTGAAGGCTCAAGGCTTGTCACCTCACACTAACTCCATTCCCTCATCTGTGAAGTGAAGACTATAACACTACTGGGGAGTGTAATGCAGGTCCTTGGCTTTTCAAACACTTACACAAACACCCTCTACCCTGTCCCCACGTCCCAGCAAGGTCAGCCTTAGGCATTACTGGTCCCACTCTGCAGTTGGGGAAACTAAGGGACTACAGTGAAAATGAACTTGCCCAGGATCACAAGGCATTGGGGGAAGATGCAGAACTTGTGACCTCTTCCACTGCATTCTGTAAATCACGGCCAATGCTTTGACTTCATGGCTCTTTACTACTACATAAGAAAGTAAGCAGGTGGGGCACCTGGGTGGCTCAGTGGGTTAAGCTGCTGCCTTCGGCTCAGGTCATGATCTCGGAGTCCTGGGATCGAGTCCCGCATCGGGCTCTCTGCTCAGCAGAGAGCCTGCTTCCCTCTCTCTCTCTCTGGCTGCCTCTCCGTCTACTTGTGATTTCTCTCTGTCAAATTAATAAAATAAAATCTTTAAAAAAAAAAAAGAAAGAAAGTAAGCAGGACAAGTAAGGTCATTACTGTATTCTCTTCAGAGAGGAAAAAACTGAGCTTGGGGGAGGGGGTAATCAACCTGCCCATTTTGGCAGGGCTACAACTACGATTCACATTTCTAGATTTCCTCATAAAAGAGGCGTTTTTAAACCTTAACACAAAAGACTACTATTGGCCAAAAGGGCTGATTCTCTGCACTCGCTGCCACACTGAGTATAAATATTTATGTTCTTCTTAGATGTTTAGAAAAGACCTTTTTCTTCTCTTCCATCAGATATGACCCTGTAATTTTGGCCGATGTTGAGATTAGCCTTGCCTTTTACATGCTTTAGTTGAAGCTTTTGTCAACTATGTGAATACCAAAAAAAGGAAAACAAGAAAGCTGTTAACAGCGGCTGAGGAAAAAGCAGGTAATAGAACAGGCAGCCAGGCTTCCACTGTCTCTCTAAGAAGCATGTGGCACAGAGCAGTGGTTCTCAAACTGAGCTCCAGCCGTGGCCCAGCTGCCCCCACCACCTCAGCAAGTGTCAGTGGAGCTGGGCTGTTTTTCAAGCCCTCCCCTCAACCCCGGTGGTTCTAAGGATCAGCCAGGATGGAGGACCATTCTACGCTCCAAGACAAGTTCACAATTTGTTCCTATGTTTGAAAATTGTACCTTAGCCGAAAGGAAATAAAAATCTCACTCAGAAAAAATGATGGTGGCCTTGCAGAGCCCACCACCCTAGAACCCCTCACACCACCCAGCCCCGGTCAACCCACTGTGTTCTTTGACATTGCCTTGATCAGCGAGCCCTTGGGCCGTGTCTCCTTGGAGCTGTTCGCAAATTCCAAAGACAGCAGAGAACTTTTGCACTCTGAACACTGAGGAGAAAGATTTGGTTCTAAAAGTTCCTGCTTTCACAGGATGATTCCAGGGTTTCTGTGCCAGGGCGGTGTCTTCATGGCCATTAACGGCCCTGGAGGCAAGTCCATCTATGGGGAGAAAACTGGTGATGAGAATTTCATCCTGAAGCATATGGCTCCTGGCATCTTGTCTCTATGGGACCCACGTTCTCCTTACTCCCCTCAAAGTCCAGCTGCACTGCAGAATTAAGTTTATGATTATGAAATAAAAACTAAACAAGAAGGAAAGAAAGAAAGAAGGAAGGAAGGAAGGAAGGAAGGAAGGAAGGAAGGAAGGAAGGAAGGAAGGA
>NC_081557.1:57969236-58061264 GCF_022355385.1 Mustela nigripes
CATCGAACTGACCTAAAACTCAGCTACAAGTATTAGTGGTAGAGCAGGGAAATCACTGAATACCCAACAGGACTTGGACCTTCCTCAGACTCCAGATGAAATAGAAAAAAGTTCACAGCTAAAGAGGGGATTGTGTTCTCTGACCACAGGATTTTCAGATCCTGCTAATAGTTACCGGTGCCTCGCACGTGAGAGACACTACGGTGGAGACTGTTGGTATTTTAGTTCTTCTTACGACCACCATGCGGAGACAGCAGTGCTCCCATTTGATCAATGAAGAGAACACACTCTCAAAAATGGTCAAGGGCCTGACTCACTCCACGCTTATGAGTAACAGGGTTGTTTTCCTCCAAGTGTTAGAAATAATAATACTCACCCTTGCCTGGCCCTTTGCCAGTAGCTATATCTGTGATTTCTAATCATCATACTGACCTTGGCAAGCAAGGAAACTCGAACTCCCACTCTCCAGGTGAGAAAACCAACACTTGGAAAAGTCCCATTCCTCTTCCAGTGGCATCCCTGGGGAAAGACAGCTGCAGAGTTCGGCACAGGTCAGCCTGGTCTGTGCTGAGCACAGTGTGGCAATGCCAGGCCCAGGGCCACCACTCTCATCACATTGGGCTTGTTCCCATCTCCCACCGTCTTCCAGCTTGCTCTCAGCACTAGGTGTGCGCTCACACAGGAGCAAAGGTAAGGCCCGTGCACGGAGTCGTGGCCCTGCTCCTAGAGAGGCTAGTAATAAAGTCAGGCCACCCCTCTTCCTGTTCCCTCAGGCCATTGTGTGGGCAAGAGAGGCTTTTCTTACAATGTTCTGGCAGCAGCCGAGACCCAGGCCTGTGCCAAGGTGATTCAGATTCTGCCTGAGTTCTGGGCTACTGTTCAAATGCGTCCCGAGTTTCTCTCGGCCATTTTATCCCCTGCCCTGCATTGAAGTCCTGTTGTTATGGACAGAATTGATTAAGAGATCAGATTCTGAGCAGCTTTCTGCACCCAGGCTTCGGGCGTCCAGGGGCCCCCTGGGAACAGCACTGACCGTCCACCACGGGCCCTCAGGCGGGGGCCTGCTCCCTGCCAGGAGAAAGGCCAGCCACACAGAGCTGAAAAGACGCACACTCCCTCCTGCTGCTGTCGGGAGCCCTTTGTCTTGTGTTCAGCGTGAAGCCTCACTCTGCCATCACTCCTCTATGAACCAGCTCATGCGAAGGGACTGGTTCGTCACCGATGGAGTCATGGTGGGAGGATGGGCCCTTCTCAGTGCCAGAACTTCCCATGACCTTTCACACCCTGAGATGAAAATCTAGGGGCATCCAGAGCCCTTCCTCACTGGATGCAGAGAAGGGAGGGGACTGGGAAGTCCCAGCTCTCTGCTGAGGTCTCTTTGGGCAATAATGGCAACCATAATAGTTGCCCTTTAGAAGGGATCTTTGTACAATGCTAAGGTCTCTGTATATGGCACCCGCAGCACCATGTGATATCATCATTGCCATGCAACAGAGGGAAAAACTGAGGTTCTGGTTTAGTAATCTGCCCAAGGGCACACAGCTAAAAGAGAAAGGCAGGAACGGTCAGCTCTGTCGGACTAGGGAGGCTCCAAAAATGCCCCTCAACATTCAGACCACCTGACTCGTGTAGCCAGGACCCACCCCCAGTGGGTCGTACCAGAAGGTGGGCAGGGACTAGGACAGACAGGAACAAGAAATAAATTAGAAACATCAAGGGAGCTGCTCCCCCTGAAAAGTAAGGAGCCCCAGTCTTAGTCGGCTCGGGCTTGTGGACCAAAGTCCACAGACTGGGTGGCTCAAACAACAGACATTTATTTCTCATAGTTCTAGAGGCTGAAAGTCCAAGATCAGGGTGCCAGTGAGGTTGTGTCCTTGGTGAAGGTGTTTCTCCTGGTTTATGGACAGCTGTCTTCTTTTTGTGTCTTCACATGACTGAAAGAGTGAGCTAGCTCTCTGGACTTTTCTGATAAAGGCACAAACCCCATTCATAAGAGCTCCACTCTAAGGACCTCATCACCACCTAAAGGCCTTCCCCTTGAACGCTAGCCGTTCTAATGGGTGTGAGGTATTTCACTATAGTTTTGATATCCATTTCCCTGATGTTTAGTGGTGTTGAGCTCCTTTTCACATACCTGTTGGCCACTTGTGTGTCTGGAGAAATATGTGTTCAGGTCTTTTGCCCATTTTTAAATTGAGTTATTTGTTGTTTTGTTATTGACTTCTTGGAGTTCCTTACATATTTTGGATATTTACCCCTTACCAGATGTATTGCTTGCAAATATTTTCTCCCATTCCATAGTTGCTTTTTTACTGTGTTGATTTTTTTTCTGTGCAGAAGTTTTTTAGTTTGATTCAGATTCTATTTCTGTAAAAAATGCCATTGAAAATTTGATAGGGATTGCATTAAATTTGTAAATTGTCTTGAGTAGTATAGACATTTTAACAATATTAATTCTTCTGGCTCATGAATACAGGGTATCTTTCCATTTATTTGTATCCTCTTCAATTTCTTTCATCAAAGTCTTATAGTTTCCCCTGTACTTGGTTAATTTTATTACTATGTATTTTATTCTTTTTATGCTATTATAAATGAGATTATTTTCTTTTTTAGATGGATAGTTCACTGTTAATGTATAGAAACACAACTGATTTTCATATGTTGATTTTGCACCCTGTAGTTTTATAGACTTTGTTTATTAGTTTTAACAGGTTTTTTTGGTGGAGACTTTAGGGTTTTATATATATATATTTACTTCATCTGCAAATAGAAAGAATTTTACTTCTTTTATGATTTAATATCTTTTCTTTCTTTTTCTTGCCTGATTGCTCTAGCTGAGACCTCCGGTAATATGTTGAACAGGAGTGGGGAAAGTGGGCATCCTTGTGTTGTTCCTGATCTTAAAGGAAAAGCTTTTAGCTTTTCACTGTTGAGTATGATGTTAGCTGTGGGTTCATCATATATCACCTTTATTATGTTCAGGTATGTTTCCCTCTATACCTAGTCTGTTGAGAGTTTTTATCATAAGAGGATGTTGAATTTTTCCAAATGCTTTTTCTGCATCTATTAAATGATCATATGATTTTTATCCTTCATTTTGTTAATGTGGTTTATCACATTTATTGATTTGCATATCTTGAACCATCCTTACATTCCTGGAATAAATCCCACTTGTTCATGCTATATAATCCTTGTAATATACTGGTGACTTCAATTTGCTAATGAGGATTTTTTGCATTTATATTCTTTAGGGATGTTGGCCTATAATTTTCTTTTCTTTTAGTGTCATTATCTGGTTTTGGTATGTGGGTAATGCTGACCTCATAAAATGTGGCTGACTAGACTGCATGCTCAAGAAGGGCCATAGGTTGTACCTGTAGTTGGCTGGGACCACAGATTGGATTCCATGCAGGCTTCTGGCTATGCTCTCCTGTTGGGTGAGGTTGCTAGTCAAGATTATTCATGGGATGAGGCTGCAGACTATGCTTAGCAATCAACCTAGGCTGGGCAGAGACTGGGCAAGGTTCGTGCCCAGGCTCCCTGGATGGGTGAGGCTACAAGCTGTGCTCTGCAGTTAGGTAGGGCTGGTGTCTTGGCTCCCTGCCCAAGCAGTTGGTAAACTCAGCTCCAAGACTGCCCAACACCTCTGGCCAGGCTCTCTCACTGAGCAGGGCTGGAAGCTAAGCTCAGTAGTTGGACAGAGCTGCTAGCTTGCCACCCTATCTGGGCAAGACCATAGAATAACATCTACAGCTGCGATAGCCCATTGGCTTGGAACCCAAACTGGGTGGAACTGCTAACTGAGCTCTAACTTAAGTCCAAAGTGGGCCTTTTGGGCAGCATCCCAGAATGCTGGGGAAGCGGGATGTCCACCTTGGGTTCTCTCTTCCCACAGGGAAAACTGCAGGCCCAGGGATGTCCTCTAGGTGGCGTGCTATGCTGGCCTGGGAGAGGGGTGATGTAGTCAAAGAGAAACAGCAGCATAGTCAAGAGGTGCTGAAGGGAAGGGTGACTTGGAATCGGTATAGGCCAGTGGCAGAACAGGATGAGAAGGGCAGGTGAGTCTTCAGGGTTGTCAAATTCAATGACTGGTGGTCATATAAAGAGGCAGGATTCTCATCCCAAGGCGCCTTTGATTCTACTTAAAGCAGAGGTTGGAAGTGCAGAGAATCTGGTAGCAAGGAAGGACAGAGTCTTGCCAGTAGCAAAGAGGGCTAGCAATTTGTTCCCAGGATAAATGTTTGAGACCCTATATGTGAGACAGGTAGTCCCAGAGGTCAAGCTCAGCGCCCTCAGACACTGCGCATGCGCGGGACTTTCCTCACCTGTCCGATACAGATCGCCCCAGAGGTACCACACACAGTGCCTGCACTCACAAGCTTGAGGTTGAACAAAGAGAAAGGGTACCAGCCCCAGCTAAGTGGGCCGGGCTTCCTAACAGAGCTCCAGACTCCGCGGAGCTTGAGTGGGAAACAGGCTGAAAACCGTGCCATACCCATCAAGCACGCACCAAGGAGTTTAGACCAAAGGCTGCCCCCCTTGAGCAGGCTTGCCGGCTTCCCCCCCGCCCCCGCACCAGGGGGTACCAACCCGGCCAGTAGACGTGCCTCTTGGTGAGGAGCAGGTTCCGGAGGCGCTGCCAGGGTTGGATCTTACTGGCCCAGACGCTGAGCGCAGCTGTATGCGATGAGGTTCAACAAGGGCCTGGGATGGCAAATACTCAGCCGCAACACTGCGCGGGGTGCGCCTCCCTTCGGCCACCCCGGGCTTGAACCGAACTGCTCCCGCCACTTTAGCCTTTTTGGCTACTGAGAGCCCCTCCTTCAAATTGTGGACAGCTTCTAGGGTTTTTATTGTATCTGTACTGAGTCCCTTTCCTAGAATTCCCTGAAATAAATAAATACCTGTGGTTTGCTTACCTACGTCTTGTTTCAAGCACAAAAAACCACTTCGTGTGGCACAAAGAATAGGATTAATTTTTAGTTGCCACAGTGGTCATTATTTTATCAGTTCCCTAGGGCTGTTGCGAGAAAGTACCATAAACTGGGAAGCTTAACGCAACAGAAATTTATTATCTCGCCGCACTGGGGGCTAGAGGTGTGACATCAAAGTGTTGGTACGGACACACTGTCTCTGAAGTTGCTAGAGGAAGATCCTTCCTTGCCTCTTCAAGCTTCTGGTGTTTGATGTATAGTCCTTGGTTCTTCATAGCTTGCACATGCATCAGTGCAGTCACACAGCTTCTTTCCTCTTCATGTCATCACACGCTATCTTCCTCTGTCTGTATCTATCTGTGTCCCAAGTTCTCCTTTTTATAAAGATGTCAGTCGTATTTGAATAGCTCCCACCCTAGTGACCCCATTTTAACTGCATTACCTCTGTAAAGACCTTATTTCCAAATAAGGTCACATTCTGAGGGTCTGGGAGTTAGGACTTCGACATATCTTAGTGAGGGGACACAATTCAACCCATAATATTTATTATGGGTAGTAAGTGGATCTTGAGCCGCTTGCTAGGAGTTTAGCCACATATCCATTCTCTTTCTTTCTCCTCCCTCCCAATCCCTTACGTTCCATTGGAAAATAAAAATGATTTTTCTCAATTTGGAATATGTTTGTAGGAACATTACCTTTTTTTAAAAAAGATTTGAGAGAGAGCACAGGGTTGGGGAGGGGCAGAGAGAGAGGATCCTCAAGCAGACTCCCTATTGAGCACTGGCCATCCCAGGACCCTAAGATTATGACCTGAGCCAAAATCGAGAGTTGGCTGCTTAACCAGCTGAGCCCCAGGTGCCCCTAGGAATATCACCTTTTGAAAGTGGGGGGAAAAACAACTGCCTACACCCTTCATTTAGGAACAAAACTGTCAAGTACTTTGTGACATCTCTTAGATTATGTTGCTTTGTTTCTTCACTTCCTTATTGACACTGAACATTTCGTTGTGTCAACTGCTCACCGGTAGGCTCATTAAGAACAGGGTTTCTAGGGATGCCTGGGTGGCTCAGTTGGTTAAGCGGCTGCCTTTGGTTCGGATCATGATCCCGGAGTCCTGGGATCGAGTCCCACTTTGGGCTCCTTGCTCAGCAGGGAGCCTGCTTCTCCCTCTGCCTCTGCCTGCCTCTCTGTCTGCCTGTGCTCGCTCACTCTGACAAATAAATAAATAAAATTTTAAAAAAAAGAACAGGGTTTCTAGTTATTGCTCATCTCACAGAAGAAAATTCTGGTCACACTCTATACATGGGACAAATGACTGAAAGCATGTTACAATATCCTTAATGCCTGCCACCAAATGCACTGCTCTGGACAAAACAGCTCTGCTCTTTTGGTTTGATAAAATTACTAGTATGGTTGTTATTCCATACACATAATTCCTGCCACAATTAGAGTGCTCACGGAAAGTGGCTTTCTTTGCATAGTAAGTTCTTAACAAATAGTGTCATATGATCATATGGGCAATTGGCAGGTTTGGGGAGAAGGCCAAATGTGTGGATGAATGAGAAGTTTCTTTTTCATCTCTAAAGCACTATAAACTTCATCCAGTAATCATTTATTACATGTTACTATTGCCAAATTCCAGAAAGTGATAAGAGTGCAGAGACTCCCATATGATCTCCCTGATATGAGGAAGTGGTGATGCAACATGGAGGCTTAAGTGGGTAGAAGAAGAATAAATGAAACAAGATGGGATTGGGAGGGAGACAAACCATAAGTGACTCTTAATCTCACAAAACAAACTGAGGGTTGCCGGGGGGAGGGGGTTTGGGAGAAGGGGGTGGGATTATGGACATTGGGGAGGGTATGTGATTTGGTGAGTGCTGTGAAGTGTGTAAACCTGGTGATTCACAGACCTGTACCCCTGGGGATAAAAATATATGTTTATAAAAAATAAAAAATTAAAAAAAAAAAAAGAGTGCAGAGACTCCCAATAGAGGAAGCAGAGGAATAACAACTGTCATAACAGTGTAATTAATTGCTATAAGAAGATAAGCCTGGCATTTGGGAGTATCATAGATGATCCCAGTGTAGAGGTGCTTAATTGATCTAGGGAAGCTAAAGAAGTCAAGACTTCAGCTGAGAATAATAGGTTTAGCAGAAATTAGCAAGCAGAGAAAATGAGGAGTACAATCTAGGTATAAGTAGGGCAGGAATAAATTCATGGAAGTGATATGGATGTGAAGTATTCAAGCAACTATCTATAATTAGCACTAAATTCCTGAAACACAGGTAGTATAAAGGACTGGTAAGTGAGACCAGAGAGGCTGGCGGGAGCTACATGTTTAAGCTGAGGACTTTGAATTTCACCTTGGAAGTGACAGGGAGCTACTGAAAGAATTTGAAGAAGGCGATGATGGCACTAAAGTGGTTTTTTAGAAATAATAGCTCGGGGAGCGATGGTAAAGATGGATTAAAGGACCATGACTTCATAGACAAGAGAGTCATTGGGAGATCCTTACGCTAGGTTAGGTGGGAGGTGATGAGAGCCCAAACTAAGGAAGCGACATTGGCAAAGGAGTGTGGAGAAGACACACAAGAGTGGTCTAGAATAACATCCTTCAAACAGCAGGCCTAGCTCATTAGTGAGTCATAAAACCCATAGAGTGGATAATAGCCAGGTTTTATTAAATAGAAAAGAAAATATCAGTGTTTCACATAGCTCCTAGTAAGAATCTGCGCTTTGTAAAATATTGTTTTCAATGATCTATTAAAATAGATAATTGAATATTAATATAGATAATAATCTAATAATATCTGAATTACTAAATGTGCGAGTGTTTATACAGATATGAGCTTACATAAGTAGGGAATGGATATATTGAGACATAACATAAGATGGGGTTTTTCTCAAGGTGATGAAGAACAGTATTTGAGACTTACTGACTTAGAAGCTAGAACGGACCAGGCTCAGATAACTGCTTGGTCAGGACAAGAGCTGCTGCAAGAACAGTCTGGCCAGGCTGACGGTGGGCTACTCCGATTATGTATGTGCTCAATTTTGGACGTACAACTGGAAGAGCTTATGAGCCCTCCAAGTGTAGTTGTCTAGGAAATAGGTGGGGAAATGGGTCTAGGATGGACGAAAGAAGCCAAGCAGGCCTAGATTTGGGGGTCCTCGGTGGATCAGTGATAGCTGGAGCCTTGGGATGGCGGAAGTCCACCATCCCTGGGCAAGAAGGTGTGGAGTATGAAGAGGAAAGGGCGGAAATGGGAGGAGCCAGGGGCACAGAGTGGATGAGAGTTCCAGTAAGAAGCAGGCATGGCCAGGAAGTTAGGAGAAAACCAAAAGAAAATCATATGCTACAAACCCAAGGAGGAAAGCTTTAGCAAGGTGGAGCCCAGTTCTTGAGATGCAGCTCAGAGGCCAAAGAAGCTGAAGGCTGAAGACCCCATGGTTGGTGACTGGGACTTCAGTGAGAGCAATTTGGGGAAACACTAGACAGAAGTAGAGCGACCATCTGTATCACTTTGCCCAGGACCGAGGGGCTTCTTGGAACTTTCAGGGCTAAAACCAAGACAAGACAGTCCCCACACAAACTGGGGTGGTTAGAACCCCAAATAGGCAAGGTTTAAACAAGTAGGTGAGGTGGAGGCAAAAAGCATGGATTCTTTTCCTGAAAGACTCAACTCTAAAGAGCAGAAGATAGAGTAATATCTAGAGGAGAGTTTCCACTTCTTTATTCTTCCTCGTTCTTATTTTTAAACCATACGAAAGGTTTATTTCTAGGAGGAGAGGTACAAGTGAGGGAGAGGCTGAAGAAACAGATGACTAAAGATGTGGTGCAGCAACATTTTGTTCTCATGAAGGGGGAAGGGGAAGAATGCTGAGCCTCAAAGGCAGGAGAAGGTCCTGCCTGCTGGAGAGAAAAACCGTGAAAGAAGGGCTGGGAAATAGAGGGAGATAACAACAGATGCTCTCCATCTTGTTGGGATGTGGGAGTGAAGAGAGGGCTAGGACAGAGGCTTGAATGGAGATGAGCAAAGGCTTAGGACAGCTATTTAAAGGATGCAGGAAGACACTCCAACACATTCCAGGCACCAGGGGCTGAGGTGGGGAATCATGAATATGCAGCATATAGTGTACTTACTAGTACCAACTAGGTTAAGATCAGTAGCCTGTCCAAAGTCATAAAATTACCAGTGTATTATATTTCTGATTTTTTTAAATATTTCTGATCTTTAAAAGTATCTACCATTGTACCTAAACAAACAAACAAACAAACAAAAACTCCACAACCCCTCAGGTGGCCAAACAAGAGACAAAAATTCTTCCTAACAAGCTGCACTAGAAAATGACATACAAGGGGCGCCTGGGTGGCTCAGTGGGTTAAAGCCTCTGCCTTCGGCTCAGGTCATGATCCCAGGGTCCTGGGATCGAGCCCCATATCGGGCTCTCTGCTCAGCAGAGAGCCTGCTTCCTCTTCTCTCTCTCTCTCTGCCTGCCTCTCTGCCTACTTGTGATCTCTGTCTGTCAAATAAATAAATAAAATCTTAAAAAAAAAAAAAAAAGAAAATGACATACGAGAGGAGGCAACAATGCCATCAGCCCTTGGCAGGACTATTATTAACGGCTGCTACTTATGGTATTACAGCAGGTGGCATGACCATGGTCAGACACACAGGTGCTCAGCAGGGAAGGCCATGTGGGGAGAAGAGGAATCAGACATGGGGCAATTTGGAGCCTACGTAGTGACCAAGCACACATTCTCGGCATCCTGGATAACAGGGTGGGTTGGAATCTTGACGCAATGCCCAGCCATGGAGGCCTGCTACTAGAAACCAGACCTTCCTTCTTGGTGGGTATTTACACTTTCCCTATGCCAAATCCCCACTATAACTCGTTGTGAAGATTGTTATCCATTTTTGCCAAAGGGAAGACTGTGTCTCAATACCATTAAGTACTTGTCCACCTCGCTTAAGTTGCACAGATAAGATATAGCTAAGTTGATTGATCTAACCCCTCCCTTCAGCCTTCTTTTCACCTATAACGAGGATAGTAACAACATCTCAGCACAGGCCTTTGAAAGAATTAAATGAGACCAGAGCTGTAAAAGTACCAGGCACCCCACAGATGCTGTTTCTATATTTGTCTAGCGTAGTGGTTCTCAACTGGCAGCCATCTTGCCCCTCAGGGGACACGTGGTAATGGAGATGTTCTTGTCGCGACTAGGGGAGTGTTCTTGTTATCTAGTGGGTAGAGGCCAGAGATGCTGCTAAACATTCTATTATGCTGAATTATCTTGTGCAAAATGTCAATAGTGGTGAGGTTGAGAACCCTTGATGGTAGCAGAATGCAGGGGACTGAGAACCATACACACAAGCAAAGCACATCAGAGCCTTGCAAGCAGCAGCAGGTCTCACTGTTAGGGTACTTGCAGATCTGGATCTTGGGCCCATTACTTGCTTTTAACAAGTTACTTAACCTGTCTGAGGCCCTCTTTTCAAACGGGGATAATAAGAGCACCTACCTCATGGCACTGTTTAGAAGCTCAGGGCCAGCACATGGAAACACACAGTGTTGGTATTATCATTGTTCATGAAAGGCATGGAAAAATAGTGGGAGAAGGACAGTTTGTTTTACTGAACTCAGTAAAAAGAAAGAAGAAATTAAGAAAGAAACACTGCGAGGCGTCCGGGTGGCTCAGCAGGTTAAAGCCTCTGCCTTTGGCTCGGTCATGATCCCAGGGTCCTGGGATTGAGCCCCACGTGGGGCTCTCTGCTCAGCAGGGAGCCTGCTTCCCCCTCTCTCTCTGCCTGCCTCTCTTCCTACTTGTGATCTCTGTCACATAAATGGGTAAAATCTTAAAAAGAAAGAAAGAAAGAAACATTGCAGTGACTGCCAGCCTTAGTAATTGTCACAGGGTTGTTAATGTTTTCCTCCTGTGAAATTCTACCCTGGATAATAGTCCTCACAAAGTAGTTCAGAGAAATTAAATGACAGTTGAATAATATTCTGCCAGCACAATGGAATTAATCACTTTTTATCACTTTGAAAGAAATCAGAGAGACACCAAGCTTCTGGAATTGGAAAAGTTCTCATCATTAACAAGACTCATTGCTATATTTCTTGTGGCGCTAACTGAAGAAAGGTTTTATACAGAGTAAAGAGACTCAGTAATAGCCCTTAAAGCTGTCTGCCATGACTTGATACCCATTTGTTTCTTGACAAATTCCTTTCTGAAAATATCACAGCACTTAGATTTGTACAAACATTAATCTGGATTTTAACGTCTTTTGTAGTAACACAGGGGTTTCTACTTTCACTCATGTAGATATTCTTAGAATCTGCCTTGAACCAAGGCAGCTCTCTTTGCAATGTCATTAATCAGTAAATGACATCTCCTTACACTTCCTGAATGTTGGCCTTCATGCATTTTCATGGCAGGTCTGCAGAACTAAAGGGCTCCTTCTTTTCTTTCCAGCTGCTCACTCCCCACCCAGTCTTTCCTGCTCTGTCCCTCAACCATGCTGATGATGTCATGTGTTCCGCCACATCATGGCCGGTTAAAACATTTATCTGACTTTTCCCCCAAACGTCTCTCAAATGACAGATCAGACCCTTCCGAGCTTCTTCAGATTCCATCAATCAAACCTGTTATTTAGGGAACAGAGACTCCTTAGGAAACTTGTACCCTCACCATTCCCTTCCATTGGGAAAGTGTGGGTATAGGGAGTGAGGACACCAGGGAGACAGAAACCAAGCAAGGAGGAACTGGGGTGGCGAGTGGAACAGGAGGAGAAAGGGGAGACAGCCTTTACAGCTTGTAGGGGAAAGGGCAATCACCAGGCATCAGCCCAAAGAGAGCATGAGACTCACAACTCTAATGGCTTCAGTATGTACAAACTATTGACAAGTGTATATAAAATAGGTATATGTGCAGAACCAGTTAAGCAGCCCCAAGTTTTATATATTTCCCCTCAGAGCTACCCAGCAAGCTATGAAGAAATGATAAGAGAAGGAATATTATGCCCTTCCTCTCTTATAAGGAAACTTAGATACAAAGAGGTTATAACTTGCCCAGTGCCACCTTAGCAAAGTGGTTGAAGAATGGGAAAAGGAGAGAAACAGACCCCCAGGTTTGCCAAATTTAAGCCACCTACATCAAGAAAAGCTGACAGGAAAAAAAAAAATACATATATATATCGCGAGAGCAACAAGCGACCAGAGAAACAGAAGGAAAGTAAGCAACAGCACTGGTAAGAGTGTTAAGAAATGGAAGAAGGATAATGTGATGGGAAGAAGAGAGCAGAACACTTCCAGTGTCAGAGAAGAGTCCCCCGCACAAGGACCAACACAGCGGAGGTCGGCGGTGGACCACTGGCCTCCTGTCCTCAGTAACACAGCAAGGCAAGAAGACCAAAGCGAAAACCATCCTCTAAGAAAACACCCCAATCAATAACGTATCTTCGCTCCAGGCTTTTCAATATAGGCTTTAATTCATAATGCACTCAAAGGGGACGGAAAGGAAGGGACCAGAGCACTGTTGGGAAGGGGCAATTAAACTAAACACACTGACCTTTCGCTGAAAAGTTGGAGAAGTGTCGGGTGGCTACAGAAGCCACCGCTTGCCCCTTCCACCATGCCCACCCCATTTCCCAAAGCCCAGCTTGGTTTCTTGGTAAGAACCTACCAACGGCTTTTTTATGGCTTTCTTTCTTTCTTTCTTTCTTTCAACACTTGAAGCTATAATTAAAACAACCCCCAACTGCTCTTCATCTTTTTCTTAAGTTTCTTTTATTAATTGAATATTTTAAAACCCCGTTTCATTTCCACGTGCACTTTCCAGCGTTCTTAGGCATAGGAGAAACCCGGAGGCGGGAGCTCCCCACAGCAGTCTCAAAACCCGCAACGGCACCTCTCCCTTAGTCCCGGTGCGCCCCCTCCTCCCCGGGCGCCCCTTCCCAAACCCCGTCCGGTCTCCAGAGGCTGGAGTAAGCCGTGCGGCTGTAGCCCGCGCTGTAATCGTAGGACACCTGATGCGGCGGCGGTGGCGGGGGCAGGGCGCAGTCTGAGAAGAAGGGGGCGAAAGACGCCAAGAGGCCGGGCGCATCCTCGCCGCCGGGAGAGTCCGCCGCAGTGGGGTACAGGGGGCGCAAGGGCTCGTTCAAGGTCAAGCCGCCGCGGGGGGCGGCCAGCGGCGGTTTCTTGGTCGGAGGGCAGCCTGGGGCGCTCCAGGACTCGGAGTACAGTAGGCTCCCCACCATCGCCGGTGGCGGCTCAAAGAGACCAGGCTCCAGCTCCGGGGGACCCCGCAAGACGGCGGCTCCCGTGGGAAAAACATCGAGAGGCTCCGCGGCGAGCAAGACACTCGCCTCGGTGCCGGCGCCGTAGTCGGGACCCAGCAGCTCGAAGAACTCCACGGCTTCCGCGCCCGCGCCCTTCTCCAAATCGCCCAAGCTCACGCCGGGCCCCGACGGGCCGCAACCGCTGCCGCCCGCCCTGGACGGCTCGGTGAAGAAGGACGGGGGCAGGTTGCGGGCTCGCAACGGGACCTTCCTGGCGCCGGGGACTGCCGTACCTCCCGCGGAGCCGGCCGCGTCCCCTCCCGAGCCCCCAGCGCCCGCTCCACCGAGCCCGGCCACCCGCGCCGCCACCGAACCCCCGGCCCGCTCGTCGCCCCCGGGGACGTGGCGCAGCGAGTCGAAGAGCGCGGCGAGGCTCCGGCTCTGCAGGCTGGCGGCAGCCGCGGCCTGCGATGCCTCCCGCCGAGGAGCCGCCTTGCCGTGGGGCGGGACCGCGACGGTCTGGGCGCCCGGGGCGGCGAGCGGCCGCTTGGCGGGTGTATCCGCAGCGCCTGGAGAGGGCGGGCCGGGGGCCGCGGTGCCCATGAGGCCGCTGCAGCGCTTGATCTGCTTCTGCAGGTACTTGCGGTGGTTCACCTTCCGCTTCGACTTGCCGGGCTTGTCCAGTGCCAGCTTGATGTTGCTGGACGCCGAGTCGATGAAGCTGAGCAGGTCGCGGGTGGCCTCGCGCACGTCCCCGCCCTCGGCGCCCGCCAGCAGCGCGCCCGCTGGTGTCCCGGTCTCATCATCCTCGAAACAGCAGCCCTTGTCCAGGGCTCCGAAGGCGCCCCCCAGCCCGTCCGGGGAGCCCCCGAAGCCGAAGGGGACGAACGGGTGCGTGCTGAGGAGCGCCGCCTGCACCGCCATCGCCGCGACTCCCGAGCGGCCCGCCGCGCGGCCGGTGAGCCCCCGGCCGATTCCCGCCCGCGACCCAGGCCCGGCTCCCGCACCCGCGCGGCGCGCGCGGCGCAGCGTCCTCTCTCCCGGCCGGGCTCGGCGCTCGGCCTCGCGGGGGAGCTCATTAGGTCTTGTAAGCGAGGGGCGGAGGGAGGGAGTGCGAGGCTACCGCCCCGGTGGCGGAGGGGAGGGGCTTACTTAGCCAGGCCGGGGGCGGGGGTTAGGGGGTCGTTTTTCTAACTTTCTGGGCTTTCTCAAGCTCATCGCTTTAACCCCTTCGTTTCCCTGCGACGTTTCTGTTGGCCAGCTGCAGCAGCACGAGCCGAGGATAAGACGGCCTGTTCTCAAACTCCCGTTCCTGTACCACCACGCTCTGGCGCGGGAGACTCTCCCTGAGGCTGAGAAGGCAAGAGTCCGGAGAGGTGGGTTCAGCCCCCTGCTCTGGTAACCACAGTAGTCACCAGCTCCTGGGGGCTTGCTTATGCCAGGCTCTGTGTGTACATTATCACATTAACTTTTTAACAGTACGTCTTATTAATAGTAAGTGCATACTCTCATCACCATCTAACAAATGAAGAAACAGCCTCAGAGACGTTTGGTGAGTTGGCCTAAGCCGCATCCAGTCCATTTCAACTCCGAAGCCATTCCTGAGTCCTTGACAGAACCTGTGCTTTCTCTTGGCCCGCTCCTCCTTATCTATGTGTTGAGAGAAGAAAACTGCTGTCTCTTCAAGCCGTAGACCTGCTCTGAAGAAGTCTAACTGGAGTTTTCTGCGGGACTCTCGAGACCGGTGCTCTTTCTTCTACCCTATTTCTATTATACTCTTCTATTACTAGAAGTAACAGTTAGCCCCTAGTAAACTGAAGCATACATTTGGCCCATCTTTTAATATTGTAAATAGAGAGCAGGAGGCAAAGGAGAATGGAGCCCTAAGCTCTAAGCCAGCTGGTGCTTGAGAGAGCACACAAATCCTGTGTGTGTATAAAACTTTCAGCGTCTTAGGACAAAGTATGGATGGGAACCTCTCCCCTACTCACATCCCATTTAAGTTGTCCTCCTGGAACTTCTGTTGCATTTCAATGATTGCCATGAAGTTCACTTGGACCCAGTTTCACCCGGGCATGGAATAGAGAAACTGAGCAATATAGTAGACCATGGAAGATCATTCAGAGAAGATGGGTCTGTTCCCCATTCTGTCGTAGCTCTGCCACTCAGTAGCTCTGTGATTTGGGTTAAAATCCATATTCTGATAAGTACATGGCTTTGGCCAAACCAGCCAACCTCTCTCTGCCTTAATTTACTCATAGTAAATGCAGGTAAGGTTGCCCACCTCATGGGGGCACCTGTCATATTTAAAGGAAACATCCTGTGAAAAATCCTTCTCTGTTGACTCATGCATACCCTGTGTGAGTATTCCCCCTCACTTCTCTAAGACACAAAAAAGTGACTGTATTCCCTCATGTGTCTTTTCTGTCACAGGGTGTTCATGAGTATTCAATGAAATCACATATATCAAGATGCAGCGATAGAAAAGACATATAAGGTGTGTGACACGGTAATCTCTAAATAAGTTATGATGGGGCGCCTGGGTGGCTCAGTTGGTTAAGCAACGGACTCTTGATTTCAGCTCCGTTCATTATCTCAGGGTTGTGAGAGTATGCTCCTCGCTCAGCAGGGAGTCTGCTTGAGCTTCTCTCTCTCTCCCTCCTCCCCAAAATAAACGAATAAATCTTTAAAAAGAAATAATTAAGTTATGATAGTTCAGATGCAGAGTCTGCCTCAGGGAGATCCAGATGGTCTCTTATAAAACTTTTTTTTTTTTTTTTTTTGCTTTCCAATTAAAACTTTCTTGAGTTTTATTTTTCAGGATGTAGCAAGATGGTTTTTGAGCACCCTAAAGGCACAGACTGACCAAAGAGAAGCCAGGTGAGAACTCTCCATTTAGGAGATGAAGTAGACACTTCCCAAGCCAACAGAGCTGAATCAAACTTTTTATTATTTTTTAATTAAGGTGGTTCAGGTATAATGTATCTTTCATTAAACTTACACACAGGATTTTGTCTTCCATCATTAGACTATCTGTTTTACTCTTGGTGACATTTGCACTAAGAAAGTTGTGTGAATTATATTTCTCACCCATCCGATGTGGATGTCAGTACTTACCTTCCCCCTTTTGATAGGACCATTCCATAGGCCTCCAGCTCTGGCAGCTAAGAGCACTCTTTTTTCACCTTCTTTTAACTGAGCAGTACAAATCCCCAGACACAGACAGCACAGGGCTTTACATTTAACTGTTACTTTTAGTCTGAAAAATTTCTCTTAATCTTCAGAGAGTTAACTAAGCCCTAACATAATCATATTCAACATAAGTAGAATATGAAAGGTGTCATATGTAGAAGTCATTTCATTTCCAGATCTTTGGAATGTTAAGCTCAGAGCTGATTTGGAATTAGATGAGACCAGGTTCAAATTCTGGCATGCCACTTACTAGGAAAAAGTCCTTGGACAAGTCAGTTTGTCTTCTCGAGGCTCAGTTTTTTGATCTGAAAAAAATGGGAATGGTTATGACTGTTCTCAGACTCTATGTGCAAAATATATGATATAACAGGAAAATAATACCTCTGAGTCTTTTCTCATCTGTGCAATAAAGATCATTTCAACTCCTCAAAGATTTTGTGAGTTGGTGTTTATGAAAGTTCCCGGTATGAAACAGCAGCTCAAGAAATATCCACTCTTTTGATTCCTTAGGCCTCACCAGTTTCTTACCAACACATCACTCTATAAAATCAGCATCATCTGCCCTTTCCCCCAACAAAGTGACTATTTTCAAATGCAAGAGGGCAGCTCCACTTGCTGGCTATAGAAACTTAGAAAAAGGCAATACAATGTAGCAGAAGGAGAGCTGAAATTAGAGCCTGAGATGAACACTGGAGTCCAGTCCTGCCTTTTATTAGCCAACTGATCATAGAAAAGTCCAATGTACCCATCTATAATATGGAAATAACAGTGTGAACCGATCTGATAAAGGTATTGTGAAAATCAATGAGCTAATGCAAAAGGAAGTTCTTTGTCAACAGTAAAGCTCTATATACACATATAAGATATTTGTGGCTTAGAAGTTCTGTGGCCTGATTCACAAACAAGTCATTGTAATACGATGCAATACGTGTCTCAGTGAAGTAACTTCAAGGTGCAATAGTTGATGGGATCAGAGGACCCTCAGGTCTGCTTAGAAAAGTCAGGGAAGCCTGATCTGAAAAAAATGGGAATGGTTATACATGAAGCAGAGAACACAAAAAATGGAAATAAAGATTAAAAGAGATCAAGAAATGTACCAAAGGTACCAAATGCTACCAGAAGGTAGCATTTGAGCTAAGACTTAAATGATGCATTTGGGCATACCGAGCAAGCAAGCTGTATCTGTGGGAACAGCCTGGGCAGAGTCATGGTCATATGAAAGTAAGGGTGTTTATGGAAAACTATAGATAATAAAGCAACAAAGAACAACTTCTACTTGAAATAACTAGTACCTGAGGCCAAAATAAATCTTTAGATTGACTATATCCAACTAAATTGTACATGGAGACCCCACTTCATGGTCTGAGATGCTTTCCCCCTTGATCTCCTTTCCTTTGGGAAGAGCTCTTTCTGGGATAAAATTAGTTTCAGCGGTCAGTGGCCAGCCCCTGCCAGGCCCATCGGCCCCTCCTTCTACACCCCTAGTGAGCACACTCACTTGAATGGCTTTGACATCAATACATTTCACTTCCTATGGGGCAGAGGGACCCAGCTCCAGCATGCACGAGGGCCTCCCTGCACAGCTCTGAAGTAGAGCTCTTTTGCCCCAGTGATACCTAATGCTAAGCAAGCGGGATTAGTCTCCTTGGGAACCAAGCCCCCCAGGGGCTCAAGGGCTGAACTGCCCCAAACCGTTTGGGAGAATTGAGATTTCATATTGTTCTTTTACACTTGGATTTCAGGACATTACTTAGACAAAAGCCCACCTGAGAGCTGCCTCCTTTCTTGTGGGTAAATATAGCAGCAGGACCAAGAGCTGATTTACTTATTTTGTTTCCTTCTTTGTAACTTTAATCATACTCCCTGCAGGACAATCTTAGTCCTCAGAGATGTCAGGAATGCACATTCATAAAGGGAAAAATAATTATGCATCTCTCCTCTTTCTCTCTTCTCCCCCCTTACCGATTTCCTATAGCTATTTTTGAAACCTCAAGTAAAATAAATCAATTCCTCTGTTTCACCACAGTATTTACTACATTATCATTTTCATCATGAAATAACATTACCTCACAAATTGTGCACACCCAAAAAGTACTTCTTGTTTTCTTTCTCATCCTTTCCTCCTACAAACTCCCTACAAACTCCTAGAAACAAACATTCTATTAACACTAGATCTTAATGTCCATCTTAAAATATTAGATGTTATTCTGGTTATCTATAATTGTAGCGCAAACTACTCCAAAACTGAGTAACTAAAAACAAACAACATTTTATTGCATCGCACCATATTGAGGATTAGTAATTTGAGCAATCCTTGGCTGAGTGGTCCTTCTGGTCCATTCCACATCGACTATGGCTGGTCTGGAGGATCCAAGATGGTGTCCTTCACATGACTGCTCCTGTGCCTGCATGTTCTGGCCTCTGCAACATACCGATCGAAGAGTACTCAGACTTCCTACATGGAGGCTCAGGAATCGCAGAGACAATGCTGCAAGTGGCCCCATCTGGCAATTCCCAGGCTTTTTATGAAATAGTCCCAGAACTCCCAGGATGTCATTTTCACGATATTCTACTGGTCAAGCTAGTCACTAAGGCCAGCTCAGATTCAAGTTGGAAGAAATAGCAAAGAATTGGTTTGGTACACTTCTTGATCTCTTTTCATCTTTATTGCCTCCATTTTTTGGTCTTCTCTGCAATTGGTTTATTGAAGAAATTGGTCATTGTCTTGTCATCTCTCCCACATTCTAATTTACTTAGTTGCATCCATTTCCACAATGTCATTTAACATGTTTCTCTGGCCCTTGTTTCCTATAAATGGGAAGTAGATGTTGAGTCTTGATCAGATTCATGTTCTTTTTTTATTCTGTAGTATGCATCCACAACAATAGAATAGGATAGAACAATAGAATACTGCTACAATATGTATAATACTTTCATAATAACAATGCCAATATTCTTACTAATAACATAATTACTACAAACAATTCTTTTTCCTTCTTCTTCTTCTTCTTCTTTTTTTTTTTTTTTTGCCATCCTTTTATCCTCCAAACATATCCCACTAGTGAGAAACAGTCCAATTACTATGTTTTAAATTCACCTCAAAAAAATCCTATGTGGGGTGGGGGGCACCTGGGTGGCTCAGTGGGTTAAGCCTCTGCCTTTGGCTCAGGTCATGGTCCCAGGGTTCTGGGATGGAGCCCTGCATCGGGCTCTCTGCTCAGCGGGGAGCCTGCTTCCCCCTCCCCACCTGCCTGCCTGTCTGTCTACTTGTGATCTCTGTCTGTCAAATAAATAAATAAAATCTTTAAAAAAAAATTCCTGTGTGGGGATGCCTGGGTGGCTCAGTGGCTTAAGCGTCTGCCTTTGACTCAAGTTAGGATCCCGGGGTCCTGGGATCAAGTTCCACGTCAGGTTGCTTGCTCAGCGGGGAACCTGCTTTTCCCTTTGTTTGCTGCTCCCCCCTCTCACAAGTGAGAGCTTGTGAGCTCTCACTCTCTCTCTGACAAATAAATAAAATAATAATAAAAATAAAATAAAATAAAATAAATAAAATTTTAAAAATACAAAAATCCCATGTGGCAATTCAATAAAAAGGTAGGTTCATTTGTTTTACTTTGCTTTATATAAAAATCACTTTATAAATCTTTGTTTCATAATTTTCAAAAACTTACATGGTTTCAAAGTTAAAATGACACCAAAGAAATATTCAGGGAGGGCTAGCTTCCACTGTAGCCCCTCTATCCTATTTTCTCCCCTCTTCCTATAAGTAATCATTATTGTTGTTTTGTTTGGGTTTATTGTTAGATAATAATATTTTTATTATAATGCTTTCCTCTACCTTGTTTCTTTCAGTCAACAATAATATATCTTCATTTATTTTCTTTTACAGTTGTCTAATATTTCACTGAGTGGATCTCCTCAGTTTATTCAAACAGTGTTCTTATGATTAACTTAGCTGGGGTTTTTCCAGGCCTTTTATATTACAAACAGTGCTACAATGAATAGCTTCAATATAAAACCAAGATTTACTAACTACTAGTCTGGGGCTCCTTTCATAATACCAGTGTAGTTATGAATTGCTTAGGAAAAATAGAAGGATCCTTCGTACTAGAGCCAGTTAGGTATTTCTTTCAAGGGTTCTCATGAAGAGGAAAATGTAAAATGGAGTGAACGATCTTCATATGCAATAGTTGTTGGTGGATTATTATAAGAATGGCCCCAGGGTGCCTGGACAGGTGGGTTAAGTGTCTGCCTCTTGATCTCATGTCAGGTCTCCACTTCACAATCTACTTAATAAAAGGGGTGGGGGGGGAAGAATGGCCCCAGTGAATCACTGATCCCTGGATCCAAACCCCTTTGCAGTATGATATTGGAACTCTTCCCATAGTTTATTTCTCTACACCTTCGAATCTGTACTCGAGACAGTACACATGTTCCAGCCTTTGTAATTTCCAACTTAAGAGATTTGGCAGTTTCCGCTTTCATATTCTTGGAACCCTGAGGCCCCACACTGCGAACAATCCCAGGCGAATCAAGTTACCCCTGAGGACAGCCAGCACTACTGCGAGACATGCCAGTGAGGCCATTCTACACCCTCCAAACCCAGTCAAATCATCAGACAACTAAAGTCACAGGAATGGTTCCAGGAAACACCTGCAAAAGAACCATTCATATTGCCAACCAATACAACTGTTATGAAATAATAAGTTTTGGTTTTAAGCCAGTAAATTTTGGGATGGTTTGTTAGGAAACAAGTTTCATTGGCTATTTGCTAAATAATAGCTCACTGTGGAAGAACAGCCCCACACGCCAGTAAATCCTAACAAAGCAACTAAACAGAAAGCCTTCACTCTAATTGAGCACCTTGGAAGTATTTCTTGAGGAAGATAATTTCTGCCCTGCCCACTTCAAATGAGATAAATGACATGAAAACACTCTGCAAACAGGGAAGCATCCTACTAGTCTCTCTTTGTCCATTTTTTAAAAAAATGCTATTAGCTGTCCAAAATATTGCTAAACCAGGGCAGCAAATAGTACATACCTAAAATCAACATTAGATTCTCCTACCCTAGACGATCACTAAGTTGATGTTTCCTAAACTGTACCCTCCACTCCCTGCTTGTCATCAATGATTGCTCAGCTGATCCCCAGTTGATTTCAAGGGAAAAAGCTGAAGCAATTCTGTGTACATATTCCATAAATTTTAAATTAAAAATTAATTATGACTTTCATAGAAATCACAATTTATTCTTTATAATCATATCCTAGTGGTTACACATGTATTACAAGGACTGCATATGTTTATTCCAGCTAAATTATGTGACCGTTCAGTTAACAGATGTGCTTTTCACTTCATTTTTATGTAATTTACACATTACAGTTGTTGTTAGTTATATTTTCATTCTTTTCGTTAATATAGTACATGTCTGGATCTCAAATCTGTGAAAGTAGATCAATGGCTTCAAAGAAGTTTTTGTAGTACTAAATTAGTGAGAAAAATATAAAGAACATTGTTTTATTATATATAGTGAACAAGACAAATGAAAATATAAAATGTATATGCTGGCATTAATGTATCTCTGAGTGGAATAATTTATAAAACACTGCAAAAGGAAAGAAAAAGGAAGAAGAAATTTGGAAACTAGCTGATTTGGGCCACAGGACCCAGTAAAGCTTCCGATTTTGAGAAAGCATGAGTGAGAAGGGAGACTGAAAATAGGAATTGGCTGAAAGCCTGTGTAAGAAGCAGTTAGTTTCTAAGATCCTTTCCCAATCTCATGCAGTCACAAAACAACCTCTCTTCTAATTGGATTTGGAAACAAGGTTTTTATTTCCTATGGATTTGGACCCAGTATGTTTCCAGTTTAGGGGATTCCCTGTGCAATGGAGAGTGAACAATGAGGGATTAAATGAAGCCCCACGTTATGAATAATGACTCTCAACATTTTAAGTTGGTTTCAGAATGTTTGCAGCAGGTTATCTACTCCTCAGTCAGAAAAATTGGAGTACTCTTCTCTGAAGGGTTAATGGCACATGAAAAAAATTGGATAGATTTCCAATAAGCTTTTTAGGTATCCACTCTTAAAAACGAACTGTCATCCAATGTTCATCAAATATTTTTGGCAATGTCTTCAACATGGATGGCAGAGACAAACAAAACAAAAACAAGAACAAAAAGCTGTGGGGAATGAGAATCCTAGAGGAAACTGACAATGCAAAGAATAAAGGAAAACTTCCATATAAATTATAATTAAAAGATATAAAATAAGGTTAAAGATATGAGAAAATACTGGAATCATGAATCAAGAGTTAATGATACCAAAAAAAGGGAAAGGAATCAAAAACAAGGACAAGCTCTTAGAAATTTGTGGTAATACATTTTAAAAAGTCAATAGAACGATTGGAAGATAAAGTTGAGGAAATCTCCTAGAGAGAACAAAAGCCAAAGAGATGTTCAACATTAAGCCTAAAGGAATTTCAGAACAGAGAATAGACAAAATGGAGAAGAAAGTAGTATCAAAGAAATAAAACAAGAAGTAGGGGAGGAAGGTGGGAGGTTAGGTGAGCCTGGTGGTGCGTATTCAGGAAGGCACGTATTGCATGGAGCACTGGGTGTGGTGCAGAAACAATGAATCTTGGAACACTGAAAAAATAAATTAAATAATTAAATAAATAAAACAAGGAAATTTTTTAGAACTGAAAGATATACATTTCCAAATTAAAAGAACCAACTAAATGCCTAGCAAACTTCATGAAAAGAAAGACCCACACCAAAGCACATTACAGATTTTTAGAATATCAAAGAATAAAGGACCCTAGGGGAAAATAAACATCATGTACAAAAAATAAAAATAAAAATGGAATCAGAATAACATCAGACCTAGAGTCTCCTGGGTGGCTCAGTCAGTTAAGGTTTTGTGATTTCAGCTCAGGTCATGATTTCATGGTTGTGAGATCCAGCCCCACACTAAGCTCTGTGCTGAGCCTGCAGAGTCTGTTTAAGATTCTCTTGCCTCTCCCTCTGCACCACCCCCCTTCACTGTTTGCACTCTCACTCTCTCCCCCCCCCAAAAAAAAATCAAACCTCTCATTAATAACACTGAAACCTGGAAAACAACAGAGCAATGACCTTAAAAATCTTAGAGAAAATTATTTCCTACTTAGAATTCTATACCAAACCCAGTGATCACTCAAGCGTGAGTGTAGAACAGCAACATATTCAGACATGTAATACCTTATAGTATTACAGTCCCTCAAGTATTATAGTCCCTCAAGAAACTTTTCTCAGGGAATCACTGAATAATGTGCTTCATGAAAAAGATAGAAGAAAAGAGTATCCAGAAAACAGGGGATCCATCATGAGATAGAATCAAATGGAATTCCCTGGATGATAACCAAGAGAAGTATCACAATAATAAGCACAGAGCAGGTCAAGTGATGATAATTCATCCAAATTGAAACAGGAGAATGGAGAATTTCTGGAGAAGGAGGGGATGACTACAAGAAAAATAAATGAAAGTGATCAATATACTTGGGGTTTTGACCATGATGGTGGGAGTTGGCAGATACCTTTGCTCCTTTCAATACCCCACACCTATTCTTAGCTGACAGAGCCTACTTACTCCTGCGGAAGCTGAGTATGACAGACGATTGCCTCTCCCTTTCAACTATAGCATAGCTTGAGATCCAGTCTTGGCCAATGGGACATTAGGAGAAACTACTCTTAGAATTCTAGAGAGTCCCCCTTTACCTACGTATAAAAAGACAGATAAAAGGAGAGAATAGAAAGAGAGAGGAAGAAATGTTCCCCACCCTGCCTTTGTTCATATATAAGGGATACTTGGAGCTATAGGCAGACATCTTAGAACCATGAGGGGGAAAGCCTAAAAAGCAAAAATCAACCTGCTGAGTGAGGTTGGCAGACCAGAAATGTGAAAAGCACCTGGATCCTCAATGACATTATAATGTCACTGAATTAACCAATCCTCGAACTCCAATCTATAGACTTCTTTTTTAATTTTAAGATTTTATTTATTCATTTTTGAGAGAGAGAGAGAGCACGCACAAGGGGGGGAGGAGCAGAAGGAGAAGCAGACTCCCCACTGGACAAGGAGCCCAGTGCAGAACTCAATCCCAGAACCCCTGGATCATGACTGAATTGAAGGCAGATGCTTAGCTAACTGGGCCACCTGCCACCTCCCCCCTCCCCCCGCCTTTTTTTTTTTTTTTAACATGCAGTCTTCTTTAAGAGTGAGATAATAGGGGCGCCTTGGTGACTCAGTAGGTTAAGCATCTGCCTTTGGCTCAGGTCTTGATCTCGGGGCTCTCTGCTCGACCGGGAGTCTGCTGCTGCTTCTTCCTCTCCCTCTGTACTCTGTCTCAAATAAATAATAAAAATTTAAAAATAAGACTGAGACAATAAACCTCTTCTACTCTTAGTTGGGCGTGATGCTACTTGCAATCGAAAGCATTCTAAATTTAAGAAGCTGTTATCCTTCTGTTACTGCATTTAGGGAAGAAGTAGTGAAATATACATAGAAAACTAAGTTACCCCTCCCACCACCAAAGAAGGCAGTCATTAACTTCAGGTAAAACAGAAAACTGCACAAGAAATTTCAGTAAAATATACATGAACTGGGAAGAATACTTATATAATCATAGAATCATCATTGAAAATGAATTTAACCCAACTTTGTGCTGGATCTATATGAAAGGACTGGGAAACTTAGAGGGGTAGCACCCCACAGGTGGAAAAGGTGTAAGTGTTCTGTAAGCAATAGTTTCAGGGAAGGTGGCCTTTTGAGGGGCAACACAAAAGATAAAAGGAAGAGAAAGCAGAACTGGACAAGGGGAGCCATCAGACTCCAATGCAGATCTGAGACCTCTGAAAGGAAAGCAAAGAGGAAGCCAAGCCCAGCAGGAAGGGCCTCAGACAGTTTGGTGATCTGACAGAAGTCTCTGCAAAACTGCAGGAGATGTCTGCTGCTAAGACGACTCATGAAAGGAGAAATACACTAGGCATTAGTAGATAGGCCTTTGCATCAGCACTTTGTGCAGTCGTCATCTGAAGGGGTCACCTCCGTGTGAGTGTGATCAGCTTAGAAGAGGAGGGAGCCTGAGCAAGCTAACCCCTGAACACTGCCAGCTCACCATACTGGCATCAGCTAGGCAAGGAGTCCTTTCCTGAAGAGGGATCTGGGCAGTGCATCTCCCTGTCTGTCACATAAGACTCTTTTGAAATATGTGGGTAAAAATAGAAAGAAGAAATAGTTTTTGAATGTTTAGAGTGAGAGGGCACCTGGGTGGCTCAGTCATTAAGCATGATCCTGGGTCATGATCCTGGAGTCCCCGGATGGAGCCCCGCATCAGGCTCTGCTCAGCAGAGAGCCTGCTTCTCCCTCTGCCCCTCACCTTGCTTATGCTCACTCTCTCTCTTCCTCGCTCTCCCTCTCAAATAAATAAACAAAATCTTTAAAAAGAATGTTTAGGGGCGCCTGGGTGGCTCAGTGGGTTAAAGCCTCTGCCTTCAGCTCAGGTCATGATCCCAGGGTCCTGGGATCGAGCCCCGCATCGGGCTCTCTGCTGAGCAGGGAGCCTGCTTCCCCCCTCTCTCTGCCTACTTGTGATCTCTGTCAAATAAATAAACAAGATATTTAAAAAAAAATAAAAAGAATGTTTAAAGTGAGGGTTGGAAATAGGGATAATGAGAAGAAAATTGTAGTAATATTTTTCCTTTATAAACCATGCACATATTTATTTTAATAACACATTAAAATCTAAATTTAAAAAGTAATTCTACATGAGCTTTTCACAATTACTTTATTCCAAATAGAAATTATTATACTATAATGCGCAACGATATTTCTCAAGTGCCTTACCTTGGCAACATTTTCAATATCCTGAATAACCTAATCAGTAATTTCAAGCTGAGATATCAAGACTATTTTATATTGAGGATAAGATAACAGGATTTTTAGAAATAAAACTGTGGTTTAAAGCAGCCTGATTTTTCCCTTTTAGGTGATGATTTTCTTCACTTACCCAAGAAAGAAATTAAAGCTCATTTTGGAGAAATATTTCAAAACTATATCAACATACTGCAATGGAGTATTGAAAAGTACTTTCTAGAACTAAATGCAACTAAAATTAAAACTGGAAGTCCATGCACCGTTATTTCACAAATTAAAATATTCAAGTATGTTATAGTTGTAAAATTAACATCTGATGAGATGTTGAGTTAAAAATCTTTTTGTAATCTCTAGGTCTTTACAATTGGGCTGATAGTCATAGAAAACTAAATAGGTAGATAGGGAGGTAGATGATAGATAGATAGATAGATAGTTAGATAAGAGAAAGAGATCCTAATGTGAGCAAATTTCTGCACTGGTTCAGCTGTTGTTACCACTGTGATCCCAGACTTATTCCTCTGCTCCCTTTTTCCTAATGTGTCAGTTGTCATCCTTAACGTGGGTGCTTCACGGTTGCAAGACAGCTGATTCATTTCCAAATCACACCACTATTCGAAAAGGGCAAAGGGCCTTTTCCTCAGAAGGCCTTATGATTTTATACATAAAGGGAAGCCCTTCCCAGAAAAACATCTCATTAGCCAAAACTAGATTATATGCTTACCCTTATACTACTCAATGACCAAGGAAAAGGATATTACCTTCCTTTGTTTAGACCAATTTTAATCTACCCCCAGAGCTGCCTAGGCATCTATACTTACTGAGATGGAGGGATCTCTGCCCAACACCCAAAAACCCCCACTTATAATGGAGAAGATGCCTTGTTTGATCCAAATATCCAGAACTCTCTAACAGAACCAACAAACATTGGCTGTCATTCCCAATAAGCTATAATTGGGAGTTAGAATTTTTTAATTTAGGGTAAATAGAGAATTTTAAAAATTACCTAGTATTAGAATCTGACCCTATAGCTGAAGGAATCTGTTAATGATCTGGATATAGTCACATCGGTGAAAGTCTGCATATGAGTTCATTACTTTATAAAAAATTAATATAATGTATTATTAGTTTCAGAGGTAGAGATCAGTGATTCATCAGTCCTATATAATACCCAGTGCCCTCCTTAATATCCATCACCCAGTTACCCCATTCCCCCACCTTTTTATTACTTATTAAAGCTGTTTCTTCATTTTTTAAAACTTCATTTCATTTACTTAAAATTGGTGATGTGTATTAATGGTCACGGGTTTTCTTTTTGGGATGATAAAAATGTTCTGGAATTAGTGGTGATGGTTGCATAGCTTTGTTTAATATACTAAAACCCACTGAATCATGTACTTCAAAAGGGTGAATTTTTGTGGCATATGAATTATATCTTTAAAAAATGGGTGGCATGTATGTGTGCTGATTCCTGTTATGAAAAAAAAAAAAAGTGAGAAAAATTAACAAGCCCCTGAATGTGGAATCTTCTTTTGTTCAGACTTCATTTAAATACCTGATTATGCATACCCCTCTTAGAGACTTACGTTGGATCAGTGTGGAGCATATCCATCAGGGCACAACATAAGGCTCGCCTGAGTCGACCAAGGTTTACACCAGAATGTGGCGAGTGCGGACACCAGAGACACTCAGGGTCTCAGCAAGCCTGAGTAACTTGAGCAGCCCTCAGCCCAATATCCGGTATGCCAGACAGAAATGCTTAAAGACCTAGATCCTATTATATGAGGTTGAATTCATTCAATTAAACAGCTTAAGCAGCTCGGATCAGCCGCTGGAACCCCTCTCTGCACAGTGCTAAAACAATGGCCTAAGGGGCAGCTGAAGTTTGTTTTCTCTTGTGTGAGGCCAGCTGGAGTTGCCTAGCACATGGCCAAGCTGGGGAGGGCCAACACAACGTAATTGCATTAAACCTGTCTGTTCTTTCTGTAAAGCATTTCCTGACAGCATCAAGGAGGAAATGAATTAAGGGGGAGATTTCAAGTCTTAGAATTCCATACCTACCTTTCAATCTCCCTCCCCCAACTCCTCAAAATCACTTTTACAAAAAGAGAACCTGAATTAAGGTTCTCTTAATTAAGGCTTGTTTTACTACATTATGCTTGGTCTTTCCTCATCATTATTAAAGTGACTTTCATCAGGCATATTATTTGGGGTGGCAGAGAACACACTAGATTATATTTCTCTATGGCAGAACCAGGGTATCACTAATTCCATTGCCCTTTCTGAAACCTATTCTGCTTTCGAATGTTAACTTTCTCAAAAAGGCCTCCCAGGTTTTTGTTACCACCGATTCAGGCTGCTCTATCTCCTTCCCTCCTGCTTTCCTGATACTTTACCTCAATGTCTTTGATGACACTTTTTTCTTCATTCATCCATTCACTCACCAAGCATTTATGAGCCATCAACTGTATATCTGAAGCATAGCAGGGACCTTCATTGTTCCTTGTTCATTGTTCACAATAACCCTCTCAGATGGTTAATATCATGCCCATTTTACTGAAGGCACCTAAAGTCACAGAGCTTAGGTAGTCAATAATCAAAGAGCTGGTATGGACAGCGTTTAGCTTCAAATCTAAATCCACCATCCCCATGCCCAGTCTGCTGGGGATCCGCTATTGGTGTACTTGACTAGCCCTGTCACTCAGGAAATAGCTTTTGGGACCCACTATGTGCTAGGCGCCATCCTAAGCACCAAAAGACACATAATTAAGTCCTGGTCCTAAGAAGACAGCCACATTCCCAACGATTTATCTGAGTCCAACTGTCATGTCAGTTTATTCATTCAGCAGGCATTTGCTGAGCATCCACAGTATCCTAGGTACACCATGCTCTAAGCATGGAGAAATGCCATCTGTCCTAAGGACAGTGTTTGCATAGAGGCACAAGCAGATGGTTACTGGAGCAAAGAAGGGGAAGAAGGCTCCATAAAGAAGACGCCATTGAGTTGTGCCATAAAGGACAAGGAGTTTCGGTAACTATAATTCTTCAAGAAGGTGGGGGGAAGAGCATCCAAAAGAGTCCTCATGGGACAGGACATGGAGGTATAATGCAGCTGGAATATAAGGTGTAAGGCAGGGAGCAGAGGGAGATAAGATCAAAAAGCGTGCCTCAGATGCCTGTGCAGAGGAGCTTAGACTTGATCTGATGAAAACAGAGAGAACCACTGGGGATTTTCGAGCAGAGGAACTTATTTATCCTTGTGTTCCATGGCATGTGGCACACTGCCTTGTCCGTGGTAGCAGTTTTTAGCGTTTGTCACTTTCCTGGCACCAGAGAAGACTTTGGCCCCCAACCTGATGCCATGCTCTGTTTACAGAGGAAAAATAATGCCTATGCTCTTGCATACAGCAATTTTTCTTGCCAGTCCCTGTGCCAAGTCATCCCAGGTCTGAGAGCGATCTTTCTCTTTTATCCGAGGCCAAATTGCTGCCTCCATGTTGTTGTCACTGCTACAGACTCCGATAAATTCTCCTCAGCGAACAGAAGCTGGTCCAGTAGAAGAAGCCCTAGAGAGGAGATTTAAGGAACCAGTGTCTTGATCCCAGCTTTACAAATACTTAGAGTGTAACCTTGGCCTATCTCCCATCTATAAAATGGATAGATGATCTCTCCATTCCCTTCCAGACTTAAGAAGCTCTGGTTTTAGGGGCACCTGGGTGGTGCAGTTGCTAAGCATCTGACTCTTGATTTCTGCTCACGTTGTGATCTCAGGGTCCTGAGATTGAGAAAGTGCATCAGGCTCTGCACTTAGTACATTCTGCTCGAGATTCTCTCTCCCTATCCCTCTGCCTCCTCCTCTGCCCCTGCTGCACATGCTCTCTCTCAAATAAATAAATAAATTTTTTTTTAAACTTTATTTATTTGTCAGAGAGAAAGAGAGCACACAAGCAGGGGGGAGCGACAGACAGCAGCTCCCTGCTAAGCAAGAAGCCCAATGTGGTACTTGATCCCAGGAATCTGGGATCATGACCTAAGCCAACCAGGTGTTCCTAAATAAATAAATCTTAAAAAAAACATTTTAAAAAAATCTCTGATTTTAAATGCAGGTTCAACATGCCTTTAGCCAGGCCAGATCGCAGCTATATCTACAAAGTTCTGCTCTGCCATGTAGCAGAATAATTTTCCGTGGTTGTAATTTGTTTTATTCTCCCTGTGCTATGCCTCACATCTCCATCCTCTACCAACTCTTTGCCTATTCTAAAAAGGTTGCTAGGATGTTTGTACCTGTGCCTCAGGAGAGTTTTGTGTTGCTAAGCAGAAGCAGAAGTTGCTACAGAAAACCCTCTCTACCAGTTTTTGAAAGTCTAAACATACTGATGATAGTAGGCTATTTGTCCCAAATAGGGTCCAGAGAGAGGGGAGCACTTTTCAGAAGGGAGAGGCAGGAATGGCAAGATTGAGAACTTTCTTGGGATGACCATAACATTGATTTTCCAAGGAAGTACGTTTTTGAGAATAAAAAGTAGCATTAGTTATTAATAATTGCACTGGAAGCAAAGACATAAACCAAGATGGTTCTAGGGAGATTGCATGGTGTTGTCACTCTACCCTATACCAGCATTAAATGCAAGAGGAATCAAGACATCATCAATCACTGTCCTACAGACATCACTAATCAATCCTCACATTCCTTCCACCCAGCCCAGATGAGCTTAGAAATTTCTTAGCATAGTACTCTTGACATTAGTAATGCATCAGTTTTGGCCCTTGAGTCAAATCTTTTTACTACAGCTGACCTTGTAATAGAAATCAGACATAGTGGAAATCATGATCCCATGCCCAGATCGCTTCTGGGAACTGATGAACCCATCCCCCAGCTGCTGACTTTACTGCCTGCTAATGGCTGACACCTCTCACCAAGCATTGCCCACAGCTGAGGGAAACTGCCTTGCCCAAGGTCATATTCTTTCCCAGGTGTACCAGAAACTAATGATAACCCTGCCCCTCCCACCACTGCGCTTCAATTTGAGTCAAGTGTGAAGGACCACCCTAGATCCAGAGCTTTCCAAAAGATCAGCCGAGGCTGATAGCAGGTCCGCTTCTGCCCAACCTTGACTTCCTTTCTTCCCTACGGATGGGGAAGAGAGTCTTCCCTCAATAAGCCTTCAGCACATAACTCCATTTCAAGTCTGTTTCCAGGGATCCCTATCTGAGGAACCAAACTACCTCAGTGCTGTTAGTAAGAAGTAAACCCCAAAATAAACTTCTTAGTTTGTATCTTAATAAAATGGATCAGTTAGCATTTATTTCCTGTTCCAAAATTTAAATGATCTTAATTTAAAAGCAGCCCTAGAAAACACGTGCCTTCTCACTCTTTGCAATCTGAAAGTTTCGAGTCCTTTCCTTCTCTGGTCTCCAGTGGAGGAGAGGGTTGTTAATGTCATTCCACAATAGTCAAGTGGGACAACACTTTTAGGGAGAGAAGAGACCTGGGTTTTAGTTCTGGCTTTGCCAAAGACTCACTATTATGTGGGAAAATCATTTCCTCTCTCTAGGTGGGTCCAGATTTACTTGTCTATAAGATATAAGGCTTATCAGAATCATGAAAAACTTAGAAATGAGGCTTAAAAGTGAGTCTCGCATTCTTTCAGTGTTATGCAGGCACAAAGACCACCCAGAGATTGTCTAGAGTAATGAATTTAATTTTTCTCACCATTTGCCAATAGTTGAAGATTCCAGATTCAGTAAAATTTCTTATTACCTGGTAGAGTTTTGCCTAGTAGATATGCAAATAATTTCTATTCATGGAATCACAAAGATTTATAGCTCAGTTCTTATGTAAGCCAGTAAACTTACCCTAATATTGCAATAGTATATACCTGACTTTTTAAATGTTATTTGAGGGCGCCTGGGTGGCTCAGTGGGTTAAGCCGCTGCCTTCGGCTCAGGTCATGATCTCAGGGTCCTGGGATCGAGGCCCGCATCGGGTTCTCTGCTCAGCAGGGAGCCTGCTTCCCTCTCTCTCTCTCTGCCTGCCTCTCTGTCTACTTGTGATCTCTGTCAAATAAATAAAATCTTTAAAAAAAAAAATGTTATTTGAACCAATCATAACATCTTTAATGGTTCCTTTGCTAATTCATGAGTTAAATAGACGCTTTTACATGTGGTTCATTTATATTTGCCTAGGAGTTATGATTTTACCTTTTTAAAAATTATACTTCATCAGGCTTGATCTGCTCCATGATGTTGAAAGAAAACCAACCCATAAGAGGCATCTGGGTGCTCAGTGGGTTAACCGTCTGACTCTTGATCTCACCTCAGGTCTCAATCTCAGGGTCCTGGGATCAAGCCTTGCCTTGGGCTCCACGCTGGGTTTAGAGCCGACCTATAATAATAAACAAACACAAACAATCTGCATAGCCATTTTGATAATTAAGGGATCTCACAGTCTCTACACAAAGGCATCCTGGACTCCTTTCTGCAGAAATCATCTGGACCATGTTAGCCTTAGGAGAGTAGTCAGCATACCAGTGTCACCAGAACCACCATCCCTTGACCACTGGGTGGCTGGGGGAGAGGTGAGGAAAGAGCAGCAGAGCCTAGGTTTAGTGAGAGGGACCTTCCCAAGGTTTCCCAGATCTGAAAGGTATGCAAGTTATGTATCATCGGAGCTAGGATCCAAACCCAGGCCTGTCTAGCACTCTAGGAAGCCCATAACGCCCATTCCTCAAACTTCCATGCTGTGGTTCATCTGCCTGAAATCCCAATGTATGTCACATCTGCCTGGCACCTAGTAGGCAATCAGTGTAAATCCCATGAAATTAAAAAATTTTAACTATTCCTAATGACCAGAAAACTTGGCTATGTCCAAAGGACCAAATCTACTGATGAGCCTCACTCCAGAGCACTAGAAAAGACACACAACTGAGAGCCAGAAGGCTTAACTTCCATCCTCTCATTGCCATTTGGTGGCTAATTAGCAGTGTAACCTTGAACCAGAAATGAAATCCCCGTGAGCCTTAGTTTCCTTTCCTGCTATATGTAAATAATCCTCAGAGGCTTCTTATGAGGATTAAAGTAGAAAAAAAAAATGTGAAAGTACTTAGCACAAGACCTAGCCCAAAGGTGCCCCTACCCACAAAGGTCTTTTGGTCTTTCCTTCCCCTCTCAGAAGACTGGAAGGCTTTGAGGCCTCGGCTGTGTGGCTGCTTCTACCAGCCCCCACTCCAGGCACACAGTGATCAAGGGATGGGAAAATCCCTCTGTTCAAACAGGTGTCACTGTTCTAAACCTACAGTCTCATTTCCTGATCGTGTCTTAATCTGCTCATCGGTGGTGAAAGTTGATTTCTTGCACATTCTTATATCAGTGGGAATTTCTGCCCTTGGCTGACAGGCATTATGGACTGGCTTTGACATACAGCCCTACAGGGCCTGAACAGCCCCTATTCTTTCCCAGTCCTGAAAGGGAGCTTTGTGCCAAGGATTCATTAAACTGCACTGCACAGCCCCTTCATAAATGGGGCTCAATAATGAACAGTCGATTTAACTGGAAAAGCTGCTGGAGCTGTTAAATTAAAGGGAAATAAAGTGCATTTTAGACTCAGTCTGCCAGAAGAAATGGTGACCTAAAAGGAAAATCTTCATTTTTATTGAACTGAAGTTTTTAAAAAGTTTAAAATGTCCAGGAAGCTTCCTTGTGACAGGCACTGAGACATAAAAGCTCAGAATGCGGGCTTGAGATAGTGGTGCTTTCTGTTCACCATCGCAAAGTGTGTCTCGAGCTCTGAAATGGTGCAAAGGAATGATCTCATTTTGAGAAGGAATATGCCACAAGAAGTGTTGTTTGTTTGTTTAAGATGTTTAAAGTATTTTAAGACCAGGATTTCTCCTTCATTCTTGGAACAATCAAAGGACCAAGAACCATTCTTTTCCGTTTTTCTGCTCTCTTTCGGGAATAAGAAATTTCTCTGAGAGGAATCCAATTGCTCCTCTTCCCACTACAGCTCGGAGTTACATATTTAAGTCTCGTGCTTTGACATCCGACTCAGTAGTCTCTCTTTCACGTCTGAGATTTCCACAAGTAGGCCTTAGTGCTCCAGAGAACCTTCTATTCGACTTCTTTTTCTGAGTTACATAACTTCTTGCGTGGTGAGAGAGAAGGTCTACTAACACATCCTGGAATGTTACAGTTTCCAATAACTGTCAGGTACAAGAAGCAAAAGCCACTGTGCTTTGGCAGATAGATTAACCATATGGTGATCTTAGCTTTTCTCCACTAAGCTGCTGTGAGCTGGGAATGCTTCTTAACAGGCTTCCCTGTCCTCCGTGCTTTCAAATCTTTATATAGAATCTGCTTGTGAGTATGTTACAGGCTTCACTACCCTAGTCAAGGCCTTCTCTTGTTTTCATCGTTAAGCATCGTTTGACCATCAAAAAACGACAGTCACTCATCACAGGGAATTTAAAGAGAAACCTGAAAGGCAATGTGAAATAAATAAAGGCCCACTTCCACCCTTATTGTTCAGGGTCACTGGAATCCAAACACAGATTTTCAGTTGCAAAGCTGTATAGAAAAGGCAAAACTTCCTTTTTAAGAAGTTATATGCTCTCTTTCTGAAACCTACTTTTTCATTTGAAATCTAAGCCATCAATTTAATTTTTTTAGGATTCTGCATTAGGTGATTCAAAGCCACCTTGAGAATTTTCTGAAGTTGAAAAAAATAAATCTGTGCATATATTCATTTTCAATAGTAACAATGGTGACTCAGTAAATAGTATTTTTTTATTTTTGTCCATCTACTGCTAATGAGTCACGTCAACCAATTTAAATCATGGGCTCTCCACACCATGAAATTCTAGATTCATAATAAAACTTCTGCCTATCTGAATAAATTCTAAGATGGACCTTGGCCACTGTGAGCCTTGATGGTGACTAGGGTCTACACTCGCATCAGAATAAACAAAAAGTTTCATTCACTTTCCGTTAAAGATCTCCAGACTCCAAAAAGGCTATGCCATCCTGTGTGGATTGTGTGCCCTGACCACATTTTGACATTTAGCAATGGAGTAAATAGAAAATACATTAGAAAATACATATTAGATCAGTCCAACTTTTACATGTGGCATCAGTCAAACACACTATCCCAGTCATAAGCAAACATTAAATGATTCAATAGGTATTTAGCTTAAAGAGAGAGATAAGAGAATTTTCTGAATCTGCACAGATTTGACTGTAGCCAGATTACAAATTAAGGAGCATGTTACTACGTTATAGCTTATCTGAAGGAAAATGAGTAGGGAAGCAATGGTGACCAAAATCAAAACACAGAAGGAGGTATACTTCTGTAAGATTTAGAACATTTATAAAATCTTATTTGCTTTTTTTTCTGCTACCAGTGCATAATTCTTCTGAGGAAAGGAAAGAAGTTATTCTCAGTGCCTAATAGGAAGTATGACAGGTAGACGTTTAATAACTATTTGACAAGGGAATAAAAGAAAGAGGAGGGAAAGGAAGATAAGGAAGAAGGAAAAACAAAGGAACGCGAGACAAGGAAAGGAGGATGCTAGCCCAAGGAAAATGAGAAACGACATAATAGCTTTCTTCACATATTTAAAATACATCATTTGGGGAAAATAATTAGATTTATTGTTTTAGAAACCAAATAATTTCACTAAGAGCTATAAACAGAAAGCTAAGAGATTTCTCTGTCCTAAGTATAAGGAGTTGCTACCCCATTCAAATAAGTAAAAAAGGTGAATCTGAAAGATCAACAACTCTTCTTAAATCCATGAGAAAAATAAGGTCACAGGGCAAACCCCCAAAACTGGAAGGAAAGGCAAATACAGAGAATCTAACTTACTAGAGCAGAAACATCCATGGGACCAGTGCTGTAGTAAGATAAACTGAACTGTGATTGGAAAATGCTGGGGACTCAGTGTAGAAACCCGAGAAATAAAAACTTCAGGGGACCCGGTCATCATGGGATTCCCCCAAATTTTGTATGTTTCAGTTCCTGGAGCTCTACCAGTTCTCAAAGTAAATAATGAAGAAAAATTCCCCTTGTGCTTCTAGCAAGGTCAGGAGAAAAAGAACCACCTTGAACTATGCCAGAGCATTCTGTTCTGAACCAGGTCTGCCCTCAGGAAAAACTAAGCAGAGCCTGACCTCCCTGGAGAAAGGGAAATACCGGACTCCAGCTCACACAAGCCATCTTGTCCCACTTGAGGGGAGGGGAAAAACAACAACAACAACAACAACAACCCTGAAAAGCACTTGCAAAGTTCATAGTCCACAGAAAGACTGAACCCTAATCACAGGTCTATAAAATGCTTCCCCACTCCCCACACCTCACCACCCCATCACTGGGTCATATGTACTTCCTTTTACCCAGTACATAATGTTCAACTATCAAGAAAATTTACAAGGCATACTAAAAGGCAAAAGGAGTTTGAAGAGACAGAGCAGGCAACAGAACCAGACTCATAGATGGCAGGGATACTGGAATTTTCAGACCAGGAATTTATCTATGATTAATACACTAACGGATCTACTGAATAAAAAGAGGAGGGAGAATCACAGCATTCTTTCCTCTCCCATTCCTTCTTCCTATCTCTTTCTTGCCCTACTTTTCTTGTCCTGAATAATTTAGTTCTAAGGCAGCCAGGAGAGGCAGAACAGAGTCAACATCTGTGCAGGTAGTGGGACAGAGTGGGGTGTAGAAGAACTGAAGTGGCCCACTGTAAGGTGCCTCCATCCCCAAGCAGTGAAGGCATATCAACCCATTTGTCAGTCTGATGTATGGAAGCGGGGAGGGGTCCATGGAAGGGAGCTCCCTGTTGAGTGTCAGAGCCAGAGCACAGTGAGGAATGGGGTATGACATCTCAGAGCTCAAATAAGAGAAGAAGGCATCCATATGGATGAAAGGCTCAGCAGAGAATATTGGAGAGGACTGAGGAAGGCATTCATGTAGGACAAGGAGAAAAGACAGAGATGAGAAATTGGTTTTATATAGGGGGACTGATCAAAAATTAAATATATTAAGGATCGAGAGCCAGGATTTTACTGTCAGAGAAGAGTTTCAAGTATTTAAAGGGGAGCGGGGCTAAAAGTAGCCCCGTGGTATTGGATTAGAACTGGAGGCTTTGATGTAAACTTATGGGTTTTAATACATGTAGATAAATATAAAAATAAATATAGACATAAATGTGTGTTCCCTAATCCTGTCTACTGGGAGGAACTGGGAGCAGCCACAGGCCAATAGCAATAAACATACTTTGCACTCAGACTCCTTGGATAATTAGTTGATTCTAGTATTGAGGAGGGAAAATAAAATAAGTCTAGAATATCTCTTTGTGCCAGGGAAAGGAAATGCTCCATGAACGAATGGAGATCTGTCGAAAGGACCTAGAAGCAAGCTTGAAGGGGTTCCCACTGACCAAACAGAAAACAATTTGAGCATCAAGATTAATAATGATCATAATGGTTTATAAACCATTGAATAAAACTGAAAACAATGAGTCCAAACAGATATATTTAGATAAATGGATAAATTAAAAGTCTGGTAAGAAATTGAAAATTTACATAGCTTTAAAGTATCTCCCCACAAAGTATGTATTATATATAACTTAGAAAAGAGTAAATTTAGGGGTGCCTGGGTGGCTCAGTGGGTTACGCCTCTGCTTTCAGCTCAGGTCAGGATCCCAGGGTCCTGGGATCGAGCCCCGCATTGGGCTCTCTGCTCAGCAGGGAGCCTGCTTCCCCCTCTCTCTCTGCTTGCCTCTCTGCCTACTTGTGATCTCTCTCTCCCTGTGAAATAAATAAAATCTTAAAAAAAAAAAAGAATAAATTTACGCAGTAAAAAAGCTTGGAAGTTACCACATTAGTCAAATGATCAAAATAAACATTATCAGTAATGGGAGAAATTGAAATCACACTCTACTGAGATGGAATACATTAAGAATACAGAATTATTTCTGAGATATTCCTGCCTAAAATACATAATCTAAATCTAACATGAGAAAAATTCAGCCAAACCCAAGGTAGCAGGTTAGAGTTGCCACTGTCAGGCGTTATGAGCATAAAAGCCCATTTTGGGGGGCACAGTGAGACGAAAGAGAAAACTGACCAGCTATGGACAATTGTTCTTCCTTTTTCTGATTCAATACTGGGTTCCAGATAGAAGATGTTAGATTTTTCTGAGAAGGTTCTCTGAGGAGCAGTGATGTTGTTACATGGAACAGCACACTTTTGTTCTGGATCTGAGACTCAGTCACACCTGGAATTTTCCCTCCCTGCAAGCCCATTCACTGGACCTTTGGCTGAAGGAACAAGCCTTCAGACTTGCACTCTAATTGGATTTCTCTGGACTTAGTGACCTCCACATGGAAGTGAGGATCTGGGCCAAGAACTGGGTAGAGAAAGAAAGAGATTTAAGGTTCTAAACTCATTTTTCTGCATACATGTTCCTGCTAAAGAGTTATTGCTATGGACTAAACTCCAATGTATGGGGCAGGAAACTGAGGCTCTGAAGTCTTGCCTACAAAGGATAGGGGTCTCCACTCCTGGGCTAGATAGGAGCCCAACTCAGTCCAACACAAATAGACCCTACCCATTTCCAAACCTCTACCATAAGTCTCTTTATTAGCTATTATTTAGCTCCAAATACTGCTCTATGGCTTCCCTAGGCTGGTCCCTTCCACCTTTGTACAGGTACGCCAGCTGGGAGGACAAGGAATGGGATCAGCTTACCCGCATGCTAGTAGTGCTTTGAGTGGGAAGGAGGAAGCAGGTCAGATCAGGGCAGAACCACTGAGTTCACAGGGCCCTTGGATTTGAAATGTTCCTTAAAAGAGAAAGAGAACGGAGTTGGAGGACTGGAGATAAGTTTGGGCAGATGAAGGTGGCTTGACTTATATATACGTGGTTGGCTATTTCCACCCTCCCAAAGTCCTGGGGACAACGTCTGAAAGGGATAGCTACTGGATCATGGGGGCCTCTTTTCTGACCTGAACATACACATAGAACTAGGAAGGAATCGGAGACGTTGGAGGTAGGAGGAGTAGGCCTGGACATGGGTGAGGCGAGCAAAGTGCTCAGGGCACAAAATTGAAGGAGGTACTCACTCTCAGTTCATACAAGTAACCCTAAGTATGAGAGAGTGAGCGCCTCTTTACATTTGTTGACACATGATATTAACCATTGTCAGCCATCCCTTGTCAACTTGGCACCCATACATATCTCCTTATACTATACTTAATCTCTGAATTAGGACAAGAAGCAGTTTACTTTCAGCTGGCAAGACCAGCAATATACCTTTACCATCTTACCTCAGAGATATACTAAATGTCCAGCCATGTATCATAATTTAGTGTGCAGGGACTCTGACCATCTTTCTCTTCTACAATATATCACACTGCATCCATTATACTGAGATGACAATATGCTGATTAAATCTACTAAGCGAAGGAGTGACATCTCTAGACTTATTGGTCATATATTTGTGTGTCAGAGAGTGGTAAATTAACCCAACAAAAATTCAGAGGCCTTCTACCTCAGTGAAATTTCTAGAGGTCCAATGGTTTGGGACATGTACAGCTGTTCCTTCTTAGATTAAGGAGAAAGTGCTGTATCTGGTCACTCGTACAACAAAAATACAGGCATAATGCCTAGTGTGCCTTTTGTGATTTTGGAGTCAACCTATTTCTCATTTGGGTGTGCTACCTTTACCAAGTGACCCCAAAAGCGACTAAATTTATTGGAATGTGTGCTAACTCTGAGGAAGTAGTTTGAGGAATTGCCAGACTGTTTTCCAAAGCAGCTATACTCCTTTACATTCCCCGCCACCCCAGCTATATATCAGAGCTCAAATTCTCCTACATCCTCACCAAAAATACTTATTTTCTATCTTCTGGATTATAGCCATTCTGTGAGTGTTAAGTGGTATCTCATTAGAGTCTTGGTTTGTATTTCCTTAATGGCTAATGATGTTTAGCATTTTTATATGATTATTGTACATTTGTATATGTTCTTTGGAGAAATGTTTACTTAAACCCTTTGCTCATTAGAAAAAAGATACAAAGCATTTCCATACACTCCCTCTATCCCCAGCCTCCTACTATTAATATCATTTACCAGAGTGGTACATTTGTTACAAGGAATCCACATTTGTATCTCATTATCACAAGTCCATGTGTCAACTTGGCTAGGTTATAGTACCTGGTTGCTTGGTGAAAGTCTAGATGTTGCTCTAAAGGCATTTTAAGATGTGTTCAACATTTAAATCAGTAGACTTTGAGTAAAGTAAAGCAGTTTACCCTCTATAATGTAAGTGGGCCTGACCCAATCTACTGAAGTTCTTAAAAGAATACACTGAAGTCATTTACAATGACATTACAATTACAAGGAAAGAACTCTGCCTCCAGAATGTCTCTGAACTCAAGACCTCAACAATGACTCCTGCTGAAATTTTCAGCTTGCTGCTCATCCCAGCAAACCAGACCTGTGAGCCCTCAAAACTGTGTGAACCAATTTTGTAAAATAAGTGCGTGCGCGTGCACGCGTGCACACACACACACACACACACACACACAGAGAAACACAGAAACACCTCTTATTCATTCTGTTTCTCTGGAAAACCCTAATAGAAGGGGAGAAGGCTAAGGCATGTGGGATTTCTTTTTGAACTAATAAAAAGGATCAAAATTGATATGGTGATACTCACTGTAAATACACCAAAAATCATTGAATCACACACTTTAAATGGAAGAATTCTATGGCATGTGAATTATATCTCAATAAATCTGTTAAAAATATCTCTAACTGCAAAATAAACATATTTTAAGCATATTAATGAAAAATGTACAGGGACAGTGAAGGAGAAATAGCTAAGAGTTGAAGGTAGTTTACTTGATGAACAGAAATTAGAGGTAGAAATTTCTTAACCATTATCTCTTCAAATATTTCTTCTGATTTCTTTCTTTTCCTTGTTGGACTCTAATCACAAATGGGCTAGACTTTTTTTTTATTGCCCTGTATCTCCAGATGCTCTGTTTTATTTCCTTTGTTTTCTTTGTATTTCACTGTAGATTTCTACTGATGTATGTTCAAGTTCAAGGATTTATTCTCTGGTGATTCCGGTGTACTATAAGCTAACTGTTTTTTAAAAATCATTAAAATGGGGAATACCTGGGTGGCTCCATTGGTTGAGCAGCCAACTCTTGGTTTCAGCTCAGGTCATTCATGATTTCACGGTCCTGGGATAGAGCCCTGTGTTGAGTTCCATGCCCAGTGGGGAATCTGCTCAAGGATTCTCTCCCTCTCCTTTTGTCCCTCCCCACCGCTCATGCACTCACTCTTAAATAAAACATACATACATACATACATACATAAATATTTTTTAAAGGGCATTACAAGGCTTGAAGTCAAGGAGCCAGTACTACACATTAAGGTCACAACACCACTAGGGTTCATAGTCAGGAAATTATTTCTGCTACCCAAAGTTCAGAAAACAAGGAAACAAATACAGCTGTCACAAAGCTGTTGGCTGAACAATAGGACGTGGAATCTGGCTGCTGCAAAAACTCTTGCCAGCTGAAGTCCATACGTCAGCTGCCACTGCCCAATAAGAATGGCCTCCATCTGTCTTCCATCTTCCAAATCTAACACAAATGTGCCTCATTGGAAAAGCCTAAATTACATTCAGAATTCTACTAACAAGTGAGTCTGTGAAATGAAGTTTTTACCTTTCTGCAATATAAGGAGAGGCTGAGAATATAGAAGAGGTAGAAACTACTGCTAAATTCCAGTAAACAACGTATAGTGCATTCCACCCCTTTGTGGACATAATATTGACACACAAGTTTCTACCATGTTTAAATCTCTAATCAACAAAATAGCAACTACAATATAACATAATGTAATATAGCTACCCCTCATACAAATGAACATGCACTTATTCTCTATCCAAAAAAAGGGTTTACACCCAAAGCCCCACCACTCTCAGTATTCATCTAGTGATGACAATCTTTTTCTCTTCCTCAGCCACAATCCCATCTTGATAATCTAATGAACCAAATTATAAAATTAAGCACCACCAATATACCTTATATAAAGTAGTAACAGAAAAGAAGAGTGGAATAAAGGAAATTGGCTAATAAATACAAGTTTATTCATGACAAAGCAATATGCATAACGACCACAATTCTCATTTCTCTAAGTGGTCACTAGGCAATAGTTGGTATTTATAATGACCTTCTTCCATGTTCCATGATCCTTTTGCTTCGGTTAGCACCTTACCTAGTCAGTGTTATTTATTTGGTAAGGTAACCCAAATCTTCATTTGTAAAATGTCCCAGCCATTCATGGTTATCTCATGTTAGCCTGCTGTGATCATCCACTTACCTTTCCTACTCGGTTCTTAATACTAGGAAACACCTCTCCCCATTGGATCCTTTTTACATCAGCCAGGGCCACATCATGAAAAAACAAATCACCCTAGGAAATTTAAACACAGGAATTTAATATAAGGAGTTGCTTATAGTGATGTTGGAAAACTGAATGAAAGAGCCAAAAGGGACATGCGAGGGAAGCCAAATATTAGTAACCTAAGGAAGCAGCAGGCCATCCTTGGGACTGAAAAAACCAAGGGGAATAGATAGGATTACCAGAATTTGGGGTTGTGGAGGAGTGGCCTTCACATAGCTGGTGTTCAAACTGAGGGGACATGGTACAGCTGGTACTAGGAGTGTCATAAAATGCTGTCCCCTGATGCTGGAAGGACACCAACAGGAGCTGAAAGCAGGACGTCCTATCCCTCTCTTCTCTCTTTCCATCTTCCCACCAGTGTCTCGCATTGACCCCACCTAACTGCAGGAAGCCAGCTAGCAAGGAAATCTGGGAAAAGTATTTTGCAGAGTCCCACCCCCAACATCTCAGAACAGAATATAGAATAGTGGGCTTAGGTCTATAAGACAAGAGATAAGTAAAAGAGATGCACCATATAACTCTTAGCCTATTTAGTATCAGTCATACTCCTTTACCCATAACTAAACTTCCATATAACAACAGTAACAACTTCAGACTACCTCCTAACAAGACGCAACTAACATTTATAGAAAGGAAGACACTGTCACCTGAAAAGGAGAGACAGATCCCAACAGCCACCATATCCATCCCAGGATGAGGTTAACTTCTGTTTTAGTTGGTCAAATTCCACCTGCATATCTTGTAATCTAAATATCAATTTGTCAGGTTAATCCCAATGAACAATTCCTATGTAAAATAATAGAGAAAAAGAGTAAGGAAAATAGTTAACATATACAAAAATACACATAGAAGCAAGGGGTAGAATACTATCTTCTATAATTCTCATTTCTATAAATGATCTCAATGCCATAGCTGAGTTTTACACTTTGTTATTTCACTGACTTGTTCCTCTTTCCTTCAGCTATCACCTCAATTGATCAAGGTTCACAAGCTTGTGAAATAACCCAAATCTTCATTTTTAAAGGGTCTGAAGCTTTAGCAGTCCTGACTTTATTGGGTCACAATAGTGCACCTAGAGAGTACCCTGATTTCCAGACAGTTCTCTTTGCCCCATTGTGCAGCAGCAATCTAATTTTCTCTTGGAAATTAGGATCAACCACCTCAGCCACCACAGTCACACCCTTCTTTGTACATTAGATCAGTGACATGAGGAGACCAACATTGCCAGGTGACAATCTCAACTTCCAATTTAATGGAACTATTGCATTGTCTCCTAACAAAAACATTCTTTCTTTATGCATTAAGCCCTCTAAAATAAGCAGAGACCAAATATATAAAGATGGAAAGAAAAATATGTTGAGCTTTTTTGGGTAGTAAAAGGAGCAATTCACACTTTACCTCCTTAACTTCTAGCACTGTGTATTCTAGCTATAAGATAAACAGAATTGTATATTGGTTGCTAGATTAGCACATGTTCCACATTGTAGAATAGCATCCAACCTCCAAAAGTACTATTTCCCAACTAATGTAACTGGACCATTCTACTACCCTACAAAGCCAGCTATTTCTGAATAGTAGGCAACATGATCCCACAACAAAAACAGTGAATACTATAAGCTAGAGCCCATAGCTTCATCCCCTCTGCTGGCAATAATTATTTCCTTGGATAAAAGTAATGAAATGTGAGATACCGTGATGACAAATAAGGCATTCTATAAGTCCATAGGTGACGGGGTTGGCAGAAGCATTTGAGAAGAAAAGCTAATCCATACCCAGAATGACTACTCAAGTGAGAAAATTTGTTCTGCCAATAACTGAAAGATTGAAATCAACTTGTTACCAGGTGGCTGGTTGGTACTCTTAGGGTATTGCACTTGCCTTTGCTGTTGGCAAGTTGGGCTTCCAGATGTGATCAGGTAGTTCAGGTAGTTCTTCCAGGTAGTTCAGTCTTGAATGGGGGAGGGGCCCCATGTTGTTAATGTTGTTAAACCCGTGTACAACCTTGAGCAAGCATCAGAATGGTTGGGGAAAAAAACAGACTGGGCTCTTTTGCTCCTATAGTACATTACTGGCTGGAGTCAGTAAAACATGTGGAACCGTACACAGACAGAAAATTCCCCATGAGGCCATGGAATGGGCTTAAGGAAAGTTGACAAAGGAACAGGAGATACATGAATGTCTGAATCATATAACTTATTTGTGCCATCAAGTCCTATTCTTTATCTAAGTCACTTTTAACTGGTGGGATGCTTTTCTCAGTCTGCCTAGGGCATTCTGAGTTTTAGTGCTCCTATGTTACCTTCTAGAAGTTGTATAGCTCTGTGTACCATATTTAAGTCAGTGATCCATTTTGAGTTAATTTTTGTGAAAGGTGTAAGGTTTGCATTTTGTTTTTTTTAAGGTTTGCATTTAGATTCATGTTTTTGCATGTGGATGACCAGTTGTTCCAGGCCTGTTTGTTAAAAGACTATCCTTTCTCCATTGATTTGCCTTTGCTTCTTTGTCAAAGACTCTATTTGGATGGATCTGTTTCTGAGATTTCTGTCCTATTCCACTGATGTATTTGTTTATTCTTCTGCCAGTGTCTTAATTACTGTGGCTTTATAGTAAGTCTTGAAGTTAGATAGTGTCAATGCTCTTTGTTCTCTTTCAGTGTTGTGTTGACTATCCTGGTTCTTTTGCCTTCGCATATAAACTTGGGAATCCCTTTATCCACAACATAACTCACTGGGATTTTGATTGGAATTACACTGAATCTATAAACCAAGTTGGGAAGAACTGACATCTTAATAGTAATGCTTCCTATCTATGAACATGGAATGCTTTTCCATTTATTTAAACTTTCTTCGATTTCTTTCATCAGAGATTTACAGTTTTCCTCATATAGACATTTTACTTATTAGGTTTATGTTTATAACTTAAGTATTTTGATTTTTGGGTGTTGATGTAGAGGGCGTTATTTTTTTTTTTTTTAAGATTTTATTTATTTGTCAGAGAGAGAGAGCACAAACAGGCAGAGTGGCAGGCAGAGGCAGAGAGAGAAGCAGGCTCCCTGATGGACAAGGAGCCCAATGTGGGACTCCATCCCAGGACCCCAGGATCATGACCCCAACAGAAGGCAGCGGCTTAACTGACTGAGCCACTCAGGTGTCCCGAAGGCGTTACTTTTTTATCTCAAATTCCAATTGTGCATTGCTGGCAATATAAGAAAGTAATTGACTTTTTTTTTTTAATTTATTTGTTTATTTATTTGACACAGAGAGAGAGAGATCACAAGTAGGCAGAGAGGCAGGCAGAGGGGGAGGGGTAAGCTGGCTCCCTGCTGAGCAGAGAGACTGATGCAGGACTCCATCCAAGGACCCTGTGATCATGAACTGAGTTGAAGGCAGAGGCTTAACACACTGAGCCACCCAGGCGCCCCCAAAGTGATTGACTTTCACATATTAACCTTTGTTATATTAACCTGTAATCACTTATTAGTTCCAGTAGTATTTGGGGGATTTTTTAGGGTTTTCTAAATAGACAATCTTATCATCTCAAAGAAAGATAGTTTCATTTCTTCCTTCTCAACCTGTCTACTTTTTATTTCCTTTTCTTATTTTACTGCATTAGCTAGGACTTCCAGTAAAACATAGAATAGAAGTGGTGAGAAGGGACATTCTTTTTTTTTTTTTTTTTTTTTTTTTTTTTTACAGACAGAGATCACAAGTAGGCAGAGAGGCAGGCATAGAGAGAGCCCGATATGGGGCTCGATCCCAGGACCCTAAGATCATGACCTGAGCCTAAGGTAAAGGCTTTAACCTACTGAGCCACCCAGGCACCCTGAGAAGGGACATTCTTATCTTGTTCCCAGACTTGAAGTTTCCTCTATTTGTAGTTTGCTGAGAGTTTCTATTATTATGCATGAGTGGTGGACTTTGTTGGAAATTTTTATTTCTGCATCTATGATATAATCATACTTTTTCTTTAGCCTATTGATGTGATGAATCATATCAATATTTTTTTGAATGTTGAACCAGACTTGTACACCTAGAATAAATTCCATTTGGCCATGGTGTATAATTCTTTTTTAATAATGTCTTAACTTTTATCAAGGTGATTTACAGGTTATAATATATTACATTTATTTTCTATTATTATTATAATATATTACTTTATCACCTTTCCTATTACTGGGTTTGCCTAATACTTCTACAATTAAACTACATTTTGTATGACACATTCATCATTTAATACGGTCATAAATTAAACCCAATTATTTTATTAAAGACATTTCTAGGGGTACCTGGGTGGCTCATTTGGTTAAACGTCTGCCTTCAGCTCAGGTCATGAGCCTGGGGTCCTGGGATAGAGTACCACATTGGGCTCCCGGCTCAGTAGGGAGCCTGCTTCTCCCTCTCCCTGCTCATTCTCTCTTTCTCTCGAAATGAATAAATAAAATCTTTAAAAAAAAAAAAAAGACATTTCTATGCAGTGGCAGCAGTATGGAGGCATTACAGTGCTTCACACTGGAAAAGAACATTGGCTTTGAAATCAGATCATCCATGATCTGAATCCTAACCCCACAACTTAATGGCTATCTGAGCTTCAACTACTTACTTCATTTCCCTAAAGTTAATTCCTTCCACACAAGGATTAAATAAGATATACATCTCATGGCACATGGTGGGCACTCAATTAGGAGCAAGTTTTTTTTTAAAGATTTTATTTATTTATTTGACAGACAGAGATCACAAGTAGGCAGAGAGGCAGGTGGGGGGAGGGGGGGAAGCATGCTCCCTGCTGAGCAGAGAGCCTATGTGGGGCTGGATCCCAGGACCCTGGGATCACAACCTGAGCCAAAGACAGAGGCTTTAACCCACTGAGCCACCCAGGCACCCTAGGAGCAAGTTTTTATTGATGTTAATATTTTAAGATGATACAAGTACTCTTTTATACTCCTTTTGCCAGATTTTGGAATCAAAGTTTAGCAGATAAGAATTTTAGCAACAACAACAAAAAAAACCAAAAACAAAAAGAAACAAATAAAAAACCCCTATATTTCTTTATTTTCTCTAAATAATTTTAACTTCAACACCAAACTTCCCCCCAGCTTTACAGAGAGAAAATTTAATCTCATGCATCTCCAGGGATACATTTTTGCCAGGTATTGCAAGATTCTGAGGTCTAAAAGAGCATTAAAACTTTAGGATAAATTCTCCATTCAACAATCATAGGTCACTCTCATTAAGACACAGCCTCACAAAATCTGCAGGCCCCTTCAAGCCAGAGTCTCTGTTCTTTCCAGATGTGAGAAAAATGGTTAGAAAAATGGACTCAGGCGATAAACTTCCTAGGTTCAAACCCTGTCTCTACTCCTTCCAAGCTGACCTTCAGTTTCCTCATCTATAAAATGGGGAGAATGATAATTCTTAGCCAATATGTAACATTTTCAAAAGTACCTGACACATAGTATGTAAGTGTTAGCTCTTATTATTTTTTAATTAATTATAGCCTTGGAACCTTGGGCAAGGCTAGAAACTCCACTGAAGTTTTACATCTATCCCGTCAGGAGTGGTGGGGAGAGAATGCCAAGGGGCAGAGGGCCATTGTTCAAGGGACCCACAAATCTTTATCCCTTTCTCAGTCTCCTGGAACCTCTCTTCTTTGCCTTGCTGCATCTCGAAGGGCTACCTCCCTCCCTCCAGCTCTCGGGGAGCACATAACAAGATCCCTTCCTGAAAGCTTGGACTTTTGGAAAACAAGAGCCAGGGAAGGAGGATGTCAATATCCCCTGCTCTCTATCTTACCACAAATCCTGAAGCAAGAAGCATGAAGATTGGCTACCTGCTTATCTGGGGAAGAAAAAGGGGGCGGGGGAGGGGCGCAGACAAACAAACAACTGATATCTCAAATAGCTATCCTGACCTAAGAATAAAGTTAGCCTCATAAATGACTCAAAAAATTTCCCTCTTTCCCCTCTTCTTTTCCTTACCACTGGAAAAGTAACCATCAAAAGAAATTGCCTATATCATGGATTTCACATGCTCTGGGAACAGTTCATGTGTAAAAACAGTGGATCCAGGAAGACTGGTGCAGAAATTATACCATTATCCCTTCATCAATTGCTAAGGGATATGAGGAAAGGAAGAGGAAAGAGGAATGGAATTAACATTTCATGAGCAACGAATAGTGCTTCTTACACTAGTAGGCCTTTGCCATATAATTTGCATCTTAATATATGACCATGAGTAGCAAGGTAGATTTGTTACTGCCTTTACAGAACAAGAAAACAAGGTTATCAAGATCACACAATTAATATAAGGGAGAACTAATGTTTAAATCTGATTCTGATTGACACCTAAATCAATCCTTTCGACCATGCCTCCATTGCTTTACAGCAAATTAATGACAAATATGTGAATCTTCCTCCTGAACTTTATTGTTGCACATGGAGGTTTCTTTTAGGTCTAGCTCTTTGAAAAACCCTAAGCTGAGGAAAAACTTACAGAAACACACATGTTTATGAACTTCAGAACCAAATTCACTACAGAATGTTTTCCTAAAAGTTTCTCTTACACAAGCTGCACCCTGATTAACCCCAGATGAAGATCTTCTGTATCACAAGGGGAAGATTTTGAAGGGTCAGTTTGGGAAGTGGAAGGCTTAGCTGAACATTGGGTCTTAGAAGCCTCTTTAAAGCAAGGTCACTTACATAGTGACTTGGGACTTTTTTCCAAAGCTGCTATATGTGATGAGTCCCCCAAATTATATCCCAGTAAGAAATCAAGACTTGTTAATGGAAAAGAAATAGCACCCACTTTTATTTTCATGCAAATGGTCCCAGCAGAATAAAAAGGGGGTAGTGAAAGTGATGACACTGATCTAATTATCTGCAGGCCAATATCACCCAGTTCTTGAAAGGAACCCACAGAATGGCCTGACACAGACACACAAAACACAGCCAGGAAACAATTGGGACCTTAGCAACAAGGCAAAAACTGGCTCCTTTGTGCATAAAGAGCTGTTTTACGAGCATTTCTTGTTTCTTTCCATTAAGTCCCATTACCTCTTCCGAAGAAAGCTGCAGTCTATTTTTAATCGATGCCACATTGCCTATAATCACAGACATGTACCATTCCAACTTCTGCTTTCCAGCCTATTGTCCTCTCACACAGTTTCAAGCCCAGTTTCATGGGAAATGTAACACATAAGAATAAAACTTCAGTGGATACAAAGCCTCAGCATCCAAACACAACCTATTCCTCATATCATCCTGTTAACCACTAAGTGAAGCCGGTGTTAAAAAAAAATCCACGTTTAAAAAAAGGAAAATGAAATCCAAAGAGATGTGGCCACTTGACAAAACATTCAAAGCCAGCAAGTAGAAAGAAAGGAGCCCCAAGTCTAAGACTCTTTTCACTGAACCGTACTGCCACTGTGTTAAAGTACCAACAAAAAGAAGAAATGAGAGGTAGGTTCCAACAAGCACATTCAGGGCAATTCAGCAAACAGTTTCCTAGTTTATGCTTTAGTTTCCTGAATCCAGCCTTGCTTCACCTGGGTTCCCAGACCCTCCCAACCTTTGATGAGGAGCCTCTTCTCACCATTACCTTCCAATCTGCGGCTAACTATAGTCCTATATCAAATCCCAGCTGCCATATCCTTCCTCCTTCCTTGTAATATTCTAAGTATCGTCACTACCTAGGACCGAGTCATGCTCTGCCCTGTTTCCAGATAAAAGTCTTTGCCTCCTAATACCAGCTCAGATCAAACCAAGTTCATCGCAACCCCTTGGACTCTTGGCCATCCCCTTAGGGATCAGATTTACAGAGTATACAGCCCCTGGCCCAGCCTAAATCCAGCTCCATCCGCTTCTCTAGGGCCTGCTGTTAAGGTCCCACACAGTCTAGTAGAGGCAGTGTCACGTAGGCAATTATCATAGCCTTTGGAGTCAGGCATTCAGGCCTGGATTTGAACCCCATTACATGAGCTGGGCAAGTTATTTCAGCTCTGTAAAATTCTATATCCTTATCTGTCTGTGACAAATGACACATGTACCTTGTGAGGAGTTAGCACACAGTGACAGTCCAGTAAAAGCTAGATGTGTCCAAAGTCATAACTGTCATTTCTACTTAATCAAAATTCATCCTACTGTTATTTAAGAATAACTTCACATTCAGATTAAGTGGTGATCAGTTGTCTTGCTACTTAAAAATAGCTAACAGTATTTAAGAAGTAAATATGATTAAATGAATGATTAAATAATTGAATGAATCAATCAAACCATTGGATATACCTGGTATAAATGAATCAATTCAATTAACGAATATATATAAAATACAATCATGTCCCAGATATGATGCTGAGTTCTAGACAAATAGCAGTGAATAAGATACACAGGATCTTTGCTCTCATAGAGCTTACAGTCTACCACTTATTCTCTCCTTCCTTTGGTTTTTGATACAAAATCCATGATAACATTGAACAAAATGTATTAGAATTATTTGCTTTGGAAGCTGCTTCCTGCATTGGCCTGTGAGCACCATGAAGATAAGAGCTGAGTCTTTCAGATACCATATGATTTCACTCATATGTGGACTTTAAGAAACAGAGAACTTAGGGGATGGGAGAAAAAATAAAATAAGATGAAATCAGAGAGAGAGGCAAACTGTAAAAGACTCTTAACTCTAGGAATCAAACTGAGGGGAGAGGGTGGAGGAGGGGGTAATTGGGTGATGGACATTAAGAAGGGCACATGATATAATCAGCACCAGCTGTTATATGCAACTGATGAGTCATTAAATTCTACCCCTGAAACTATGAATATACTATATGTTAATTACATTGAATTTAAATTAAAAAAAAAAAAAAAAAAGCTGGGTCTTCATTACCTGCCTCAGAGCCTGGTAATGATTCATGACTTATGTACTAACTCAATTTCCCATTTTTAACAGATCTTGCTCTCTCCTCTGGACTTTCCTTAAATGTGCACATTCCTGTTTCTCTTCCTTGACAAAAATTCAGGCAGGAGCCTGCCTTAGAATTTGTCCCCCAAGATCTCGTGGGAGTAGGGGTTTGGGCAAGGAAACACTTTTGTGCCCAGTTGCAATTTATGGACCCAGAGAGTGACTTTTAATTGTATACATCTTAAAAGAAAGTGCTGATGTTGTAACAGAAAAACGAGTTCAAGATAGTATGTCAACTGAAGAGAGCCAAGGGGTCAATGAGAGTTAAATAAGCCCATGATGATGTCCAGACTCATTCTAGAGACCAGGATTGCCTGCTGCTCCTGCCATGCATTTGAGTCAGTGGCCCTGGTGGGTTAAAGGAACAGAACTATGTGGACACTGTCAACCTGTGGAGCTTCAAAATGACCCCAGGACCAAACGAAATTTGGACCAAGACTAAGTAAACTTGAGACTGGTGACTCAATTCCTTGCCAGGAAAATCAGTTCGGCCTTCAGAGTCTCGGGCCTGACTAAAAAAAATTAATTCAATCAGCAACTGGACACTTGTACAAACAAGATGTGCTGGGATTTCTCCACCTGCATTCTGGTGCCAGGATAGGGAGAGGACAGTTAACACACACTCACAATAATTTGCTCTTACTTATACAATGGATGGAGAATAGGAAGCCTACATGCAATTGCCTCACCCCTGTCAGAGGTTGTAGCTGGTCATCATGAACCTCTGAGAGCATGTGATTTTCAACTATTTCCCAGAGAAACACTTTGGAGTAAGTCATTTCATAAGGCAGATAGTAGCAGAGCTCCTGCAGTTGGAGGGACGATAGGTCTGGAAGGCCTGCTCAGTCCCTCGCAGTTGGTAGGAGTGGGGGGAAGGGAGCAGGAAGGGAGAGAGAGCTGGGGAAAGGATGAGGAGGTTGTGGTTCATAAAGAAACCACAACGCAGCAGAGCACTGGGATTTCATATTCTTTCAGGGTATTATATGCCAAAACAATGGTGAATGAGAATGGTCAGGAATGAGTAATAACTGGCTGCCAGGATCCTCATTAACCATGGTGATTATCTCCCAGCCAAAGTCAACAGGCAGCAGACTGATAAGACGCATCAGTTCTTCTGTTCACAATTCATTTAGAGTTTTGTGTTTGTTTGTTTGTTTTTTTTTAAAATATGGAAGCCAATTTATTCAGACATTCAAGCGAGGTCTCTAGTCAGCAGGAAAGCATTTGTCCCTTATCCCTCATCTTCCCTGACTCTTCAGAACCAAAGGGGAAAAGGTGCCAAGCCAGCTGGTCAGAGATGTCTGCATTCATGCTGGACCTTCTTTCAAGGCTCTGGAAACAGAAGGCTGCATAACCGCATCCACCTATGGCCAGACATTTTGAGAGTCCCCCTCTCCCACCGCACCCCAGCTCGGGCAATTGCTTCCCAGCTGCAGCAGTGGCCAGCCCTCAGACTGGAGAGAGGGACATAAACTGTTGCCATTTATCACTCATCAAAAATTCAGACTCCACTTGTCCTGAACAGCAGTCAGACACAAAAAGGCCACGACCAGTCAGAGAATAAGGACCTGAGGAAGGCCAAGGGGCCTGTATCCCACTTGCAGGGAAGAAGAAAGGAAGGTAACAATGTTTTGCCACTGTCTTTCTGTCTAAATAGGAAGGCTGAGTCTTATGATGTGTGTCTCTCTGGGAATAAAAAGAACAGGCTGAAGGTCTCCATTCCACTCTTTCATTATGTGCCTTCTGGAAACTTATGTGATTGAAGACCTGGCTCCTCCGTCTGTAGAAGGAGGATAATATGAACACCCACTTCCAGGTTTTCGTGGAGGAGGGCTAAGAAATGGGATGAGCCTTAGGAAGTGGAATGCACTGTATATGTGATTATCAAGCTATCTAAAGACTCTCTGGAGTCTATCTGGTCTCTGAGTGTATCATCATCCTGCCATCCCCTCGCTTCTGTTCTTTCCTGTGTATAACCATGTTTGCCCAGTGGGACCAAAGGAGTCAGCAACTTAGTGCTGCCTGGGACAACAGACTCATTGGATCACCACAGCAGCTGCAAGGTAACACAAGACTCTGAACGCAGACAGGCTGGGGGTCCAGTGTTGCCTTTTACCAGTTATGTGACATGAGACACACTATTATTCTCCAAGTCTCTTTGTCCTAAGTTTTTGTGTAACATAGGGCCAATAGCATACACCTATTCAAGGTTAAGTTCAAGTGACATACTGTCTAAAGTGCCCAGCTTGGGGAGCCTTGGCGGCTCAGTCGGTTAGGGTTAGGGTTAGGGTTAGGGTTAGGGTTAGGGTTAGGGTTGGGGTCATGATCCTAAGGTCCTGGTCGTGATCCCAAGGTCCTCAGGTTGTGATCCCAAGGTCCTGGGAGACGAGCCCTGTGTCACATCAGGCAGGGAAACTGAGCAGGGAAACTGCTTCTCTCTCTCCTCTGCCTCTCCTGCAGCTTGTGTTCTGTTGCTCACTCTCTCTCTCTCAAATAAATAAAATCTTGGCTCTAGATGGCATTTGGCCTTCCAATGAAAGACAATGACATCGAGTCACTGAGTAAGAAGCCACAAGACTATAAAACTTATATTAAAATTCATCTGAGTGGCCTAAAAAGTGTGATCCTCAGTATACCTTGCAGAAAAGCATGTACACTCCTGGCAGCCCTGGCCCAAGGAAATCACCAACATTCAATGACTTGCTACTCCCTGATGTCTTGCCAGACATCTCAGAATGGAAGATGTCCTCCCTGACTTCTATCCTATCACAAATGGTCTATTAATAATCCAGTGATTATCTTCACCCAAACTGAGTCATTCATTTTTCACATTTATTTATTTATTTATTTATTTACACATAATGTATTATTTGCTTCAGAGATACAGGTCTGTGAATCATCAGTCTTACACAATTCATAGCACTGAGTTATTCATTATTCCTAGAACCAATTTAGGGGTAGGCCAGGTAGACCATTTCCCAAGACCCCAGTTTAAAAGGAAAGCTAAGGCAGGACTAGATTATATAATGCCAACACAAACAGCTTTATACAAGTGATCGCTGCCCAGTTTCACTAGGAAAAAAGAAATCCACCAGTAGAGTCAGGAGGAAGCCTCAGAGCACCTTATGCTATATGGGAAAATTGTCGTGGAGTCTGCGTTAATCCAGATGAGGCTACCTCTCTCAGAATTCTTTGCTCCTGATGGAGCCCTCACCTCTCTCTCCTCCCCCAGCTCGACACCCATAGCCTCATACTACCATCTGCCTTGAGACCATCAGAGTTAATCTCATATGCCCTTTATACCTACTGAAGTCAGACATCAAAAGGAGTCTGGACATCCTCATCCTCCGGGCTCTCATTCCCACTGGGTTCTCTATATCCTCTTTTGTGATGTCACTGACCTCAGGAGATACCTTGGGAAACCCTTCAAAGCACTGAATCCCCCTGGAAATCAAAGCCGGTCATCAGCAAAACCCTTACAACCTCAATCTTTTTTTTTTTTTTTTTAAGATTTTATTTATTTATTTGACAGACAGAGATCACAAGTAGGCAGAGAGAGAGGCAGAGAGAGGAGGAAGCAGGCTCCCTGCAGAGCAGAGATCCCGATGCAGGCTCGATCCCAGGATGCTGGAATCATGACCTGAGCCGAAGGCAGAGGCTTTAACCCACTGAGCCACCCAGGCACCCCCTTACATCCTCAATCTTATACTTTCCCTTTGCCTTCTTGTTCTAACAGAAATCTGACTCTTCTGGAAGGACATTACTTCCCCAGCAACCATCTCAAGTGGTTGTTTTTGTTTTTGTCTTTTTCAATCTCCAAATTCCTTGGACTATGGAGCCCAGGCGCGGGGGATTCTCCTTGCCTATTACAATGCCCTCTGCATCTCCCCTAAAACTCCTAGTTTTAAATCATGTCACCATACCATACTGCCCACTACCCACTCTTGGTCACTGTCATCTCCTGACCTCTAAGTCAAGTTTCCTTATTTCTTGGAGAGTGTATTTCACTTTTATTCTTACTCAGTTATAATTCAATAATTTCATTGAGACATAATTTCAATAATCATATAGATGTTTATCCCGACATCCTGGTTTCAGTCTTCCTTGACCTCATCTCCTCCAATGATATTATCCTACAGTTCAACCTAGCCACTCATTCGCCTAGTCTTATCCTACAGCTTACTATCAATAATGGCATTTATCTAGTCTCAGTTTCAAACATGCCACGTTCTGATCACCACCACTTCTTATTTTTCCAGTCATGGTATTCCAAGTCCAAGAAATTTCTGACCACACAGTAATCTGCAATCTATAGATTCCACTCTTTTTCACTATTGCCCACTCGAGCACCCTTCTGTGGCTTCACTCCTCACTTTACCCAGCTCAGAGTCTACACTCAGTCATAATAGTTTCTCCTTACGCGCACCTTCACCTATCTTTTCCCTTTCTTGCTTCATTGTACTCACCTTGAAAACTCCAATCTCAGTGGGAGCCACCTCTTCACTTCCACTTCTCCCAGCCTCTTCTGACAAGCTGAACCTGGCTGGAGGTACATAACAGCTGTGCTGACTGACTTTATTTTCATGACTCCTAAACTGGAGCAGACTCTTGGAACTGCTCGGGAATCATCTCCCTGATCTAGTCATTCTCTGGCTTTCTTATGGAAGTATTTCATATAGTTTCCTCTCTTTAAATTGCCACTCCTTCTTTGATCATTGTTTCCCCTTTCTCAGAAGAAATAGAAACAGTCACTTAGAACTTCCAGTGCTGCATCATCCCATTCGCCCTCACACATGTCTGTGCCTATATTCTCTACATCCTCTCCTGTTACTGGGAATGAACGGTCTTTGCTCCTACCTAAAGTCAATTCTGCTGGCTGTATTTTGAAAGCATCTAAAATCCAACCTCTTGGGACGTCTGGCTGGCTCCGTCAATTAAGCGTCTGCCTTCGGCCCAGATCATAATTCCAGGCTCCTGGGATCGAGTCCCACATCAGGCTCCCTGCTCAGAGGAGAGCCTGCTTCTTCCTCTGCCTGCCTCTCCCCTTGCTTGTGCATGCTCTCTCTCTGACAAAATCTTTTTAAAAAAAAATTTTAGGGGTACCTGGATGGCTCAGTGGGTTAAGCTTCTGCCTTCAGCTCAGGTCATGATCTCAGGGTCCTGGGATGAAAACCCATATCAGGCTCTCTGCTCAGCGGGGAGTCTGCTTCCCCTTCTCTCCCTGCCTGCCTCTCTGCCTACTTGTGATCTCTCTCTCTCTCTGTCAAATAAATAAATAAAATCTTAAAAATAATAAAAATAATAAAAAATAAAAATAAATTTTTTTTAAAGATTAAAAAAAATTAATAAAATCCAACCACTTCTCCATACCCACATCATTACCTCTTTGGCTCAAGATACTAAACCTGGTTTATTGCAATAAACCTCCTAACCAATGTCCCTTAACTCCTAACCTCCAAGCTTTTACAAATGTGTCAGATTTTGTCACTCCTCTGCTCAAAACCCTTTAGGGGTTCCCATCTCCTTTAGAATAAGAGCCAAGGAACTCCATAGAGTAAACTATTTTCTCTTCTCCGAATCCTGTATGTACCACAACACTTCTCACACTGAATACTAATGAGCTTGTTTACCAGTCTGTTGTTGCCTACTCTGTTAATTACTTGAGGACCTGGGTTAGGGGCATTTTCTTTTTCTTTTTAATTTTTGGTATTCCCAGCTCCTAGCCATATGCCTAATACCTACAAGGAGACCCATAAAGATTCATTGAATTTTAATTGCACCTAACAACCGTGAGTCTGCCTAACCCTAATTTTTCCTGAAGAGAAGTCCCGGGTATATTCCCAACTAGACTATAAACTCCATGAGGATAAAGAGTGCATCTGCTTCTTCTCAGCACCTACCATGACACCTACTACATACTGGGTGCTAGGCAAATAGAGGTCCTACACCTCAGGCTGACTACCCCTCTCCCCTCAAATGCCACTGTCATCTCCAGAACAGCTCCTTGTACTTTCCTGAGAGAAGGCTTAGAGTTGTTAACTTCTTTGAGCAGTGCCGAGTTGGCAAAGGGGAACTGCTAGCCTGGTTTCCCGGGCTCAGCTGGCTGGGCTCCGAGCTCCATGGCTGGCCCTGGGTGAGGGGAAGAAAAGGAAGGGCAACTATAGATCACTGCTTCAGTGAAGTGAGCAACACTTGCTTCCGCAAAGAAAATATCTTCTCTGTCTACCTTTACCTCAACTCAGAAGAGCTCCTGACCAGCCAGCTTTGTCCCCAGACTCTTTCTCCTCAATCTCAGGAAGCCAGGAGCCAGAGCCCACTCCCTCTGTTCTGGTGTGTGGTCTGAGTTTCAATTCTGTCTGGCAGACAGTATGGAGGACCCCAGGTCAGCAGGGTCATCAGAATGCTAAGAGGAAATCTGATTGATGAGCAAGTGTCAGCAGGAATGAATGGGGGCCTTAATTAATGACTTCTGCCCTGTTTCAAAGAAAGGTTCCCTTACACCCAGTTCTCTCTTTTCTCTGGAAAAAAAAAAATTGGGGTGGGTGAGGAACTGAGGAAGAAAAGGAGGAAAAAACACCCCTATAATCCAAAGTTTTCTAAACGACATAAAGGAGACTTCAAAGACAGACATGGTCAGTTTTTTATGTGCAAGACTGGTTCAGTGATTCTCTCCTCTCTTTGTTTCCATGGACAGCTAGGCTCCATTCCAAAGCTAAAAAATAAAAGGCCACATTGTTCTGAGGGGAGCTAGCTTTTACAAGAAATTTCCTCCTCACCACTGGGGCAAATTAACTGCCTCAGCCCTGGGTGCTCTGGGAGCATTTCTTCCTGAACTGGCTCAGCAGGGCAGCCCCCCATTCCTGCCCTGCTCACTCTCACCAGAGGAGAAGCATAATCTATCTAGTCCACTCAACAGGCTTTGAAAACCGACTGGTCTGGTGAAAGATCACAATTCAGAGTGATGAGTGTGGTAACAGAGGCCTGATCAGGGTTTGTGTGTAACATTAGGCTACAGAAGGATTCCTCAAATGGCAGTGTCTAAAACTAGGCTTACATTCAGGAATTTTAGTCCATAACTCACCATTGAACATCTGCCACACACCTGGTCATGGAGCTGGATGATGACACAGAATGTAGAGAGGATACATTCAAATTACAGCTTAGCAAGTCATTTAAATTCTCTGCTCTTGGAAACTCACCTCTAACATGGATTTCCTAATATCTATTTCTAGAAGTTGGTGAGGGAGCGATGAAATGAGAAAACATAGGTAAAACTCCTATATAGTATGTGTTTGGTACATAGAAGTTAATCAATAAGTGATAGTTAAGAAAGGGGAAAGGCAGGGCGCCTGGGTGGCTCAGTGGGTTAAGCCACTGCCTTCGGCTTGGGTCATGATCTCGGGGTCCTGGGATCAAGTCCCACGTCGGGCCTCTCTGCTCAGCAGGGGGCCTGCTTCCCTTCCTCTCTCTCTGCCTGCCTCTCTGCCTACTTGTGATCTCTCTCTATCAAATGAATAAATAAAATATTAAAAAAAAAAAAAAAAGAAAGAAAGGGGAAAGGCAGTTAGTCCCTGTCTGGATCCCTTCAGTCTAGGGAAAACAACAAATATGAAAAACAAGTAGTCCTATTGTGTCTTCGTCAGCTGTGGCTGCTGTAACAAATTAGCATAGACTGACAACTTACAAACAATAGAAATTTATTTCTCACAGCTCTGCAGACTGGAAGTCCAAAGTCAGGGTGTTAGCACCGTTAGATTCTGGTGAGAGCCCTCTTCTGGGTTGCAGGCCACCACCTTCTTGCTGTGCTCCTGTTCACAGGATCTTCACTCTCATGACCAAAGGCCCCACCTTCCTAACAGCATCACACTGGGGGTTAGGATTTCATGAATTGTGGGTGGGGGAATACAAACATTCAGTCCATTGCACTTGGTGATATTATAAAGGCTACAAAAGGTGTGCACAAAAGTTAAGTATGAAGTAGAGTGTACACAGGATAGTAACCCTCAAGGGAAAGTTTCAGCACAGATTTAACAAAGAACCAAATTCAATCTGAGTGTTGAAAATCAAGTAACAATTCACCAAGTAAAGGAAGCTGGGCGACCATCTGAGGGGGAGGATCAGTGAAAGGACATCAGGCGGTTACTATGGGCTGTATGAGTAGAGATTCTGTAAGAGATGGGATAGGCAGATGACAGAAGCGATTGAACTTTTCAATGGATTGGACATGGGTTGAGGGCAGTGGAAGAAGTCAAAGATGACTGAGGTGGGCTTGGTCGCAGGAAGATGGTGATGTTCCAACTTAATCTCACAAGAAACAAGGCTGAGTTGCACATTACAGATAGAGCTGTTCTTTCTTTTTCACCATTTCAGTATTACTAAGAAAAGTCATTACTAAATATCCTGGTATATATTTATATAAATATTCTAGTACTTTACAGTGTGTAGAATAACCGCCTCCCCAAAAATGGATTGTTCCTTATTTATAAATTATATAACCTGATTGTTGAGGTTCATCTTAGTGAGTTAGATATCTTTTATACACGTATGATGTGTCAGGCATTGTTCTAAGCGTGTAACATAAATGAACTCTTTTGGTCCTCATAATAAACCGTAAGGTAAGTTCTATCTAGCATCCCACTTTTCTTAAATGAGGAACAGACGCTCAGAGAGGCTTAATAGTTTGCCCAATGTCACACAACCACAAAGTAGCAGTTTGTATTTGAACACAACCATTCTGGCTCCAGAACCCAAGGTTAGGTAACTGCTATGCAATACAGCTTCTTGGCATTGTACCTCTCTTTTTCATCATATGTCCTCCATGTACTGCATGGCATTGGATGAAGGAGGGCACAAATGAATACTTGACCCAGTAGGGAGACCGAAAGAGTAAGAATAAGGCATCAGAACCACCACCACCACCCCCCCCCCGCCCACAAAAAAAGTGCTGCCCCTCTGTGCTCTGTCAAAAAGGGATAGAAAATAGGAAACTGGTTTAGAGGAGATCAACTTATGTCCATCTGACAGCTAGTGAGTCTTAGACCCAGGGTAATCTGCACGAGTCTTAGAGCCCCTTGAAGAATGCTAATGAGAAAAACTTCATTTACCTAGATATTTCAATAGGGGTCTGGAGGCAATTGGAAGAGCTGTCTTTCAGAGATTGTGCTCCTATAGGCTGTTTTTGCTCTGGGCTTTTCTCCCACCCCCACTCTCCCCAAACCACTATCATCAATGCATTTCATCAGAAAAAGAATTGAGAGCTTTTATTTCCATAGGAAATAGAATTTGAAGAAACCACTTGAATCCCAACCAAAAACCACCCTCCACTTGCCCATCAAGATTGGGAAACCAAGGCCTCAAACAGGAAGTGACTCATACAGCTCTTTCCATGGGAGCCAGACCTCAAACTTTGACCATGGTTCCCACCTCAGTACTTTTTTTACTGTTGGGGAATATAATTAAAAACAAACTCTCTTCCCAAACCAGAAAACTTCTCTACAAAGGTTGAAGAGAAAGAAAACAATTTTATTATTGAAAAAGCATTGAACCAGAATATGATGCATATCAGGGGCCATCAATCCACAAAGAGATTACAAAGACAGAAAGAAATCTTACTCTTTCATATAGTTTTCTATGAGCTGAATTTTTTCCCTTAAAAATTCATATGTTGAAGTCATAACCCGAGTGACCTCAGAATATGACTGCATTTGGAGATAGAGCCTTTAAAGAGGAAGTTAAAGGACACCTGTGGCTCAGTCAGTAGGGTATGTGACTCTCAATCTCAGGGTCATGAGTTCAAGTCCCATGTTGGGCAAGGAGCCTACTTAAAAATAATAATAAAATAAAAAGTAAAAGTACTTAAAGGGAACACCCTAATCCAATCTGACTAGTAGCCTTCCAAGAAGAGGAAATTTGGACACAAAAAAGCCAGCAGGGATGTGCACACGGTGGAAAAGTCATGTAGGACACAGTGAGAAGGCAGCCATGTGCAAGCCAAGGAGATGCCTCAGAGTAAAACAAACCTGCTAACACCTTCAGCCTCTAGAAATGTAAGAAAATCAATTTCTGTTCTTTAAAGCACGCAGTCTGGAGTATTTTATTATGGCAGCCCAGCAACCCAAGAGCCAAGCAGATGCAATCCATTTCATACATGTTCTCAAGATAAACAGTAACTAGTCCTCAGGTAAGAGGTATAATTTCTGTATGCCCCATCTACTTCTAAGCCAAGAAAAGCCCTGTGAAGGCAGTACAGAGGAAACAAAGCTTGAAGGGGTTAGAGGAGAAAATCCTAGTGCTTGGCTCAAAGTGATGCCACCTCCAAGAGCCTGGATTATATTGTTCCGAGCACTAACAGTGACTACGTTTCAATAGCACTTAACAGTTTCCATAGTATGGTAAAACCATTATTATGATCACAACAACTCTCTGAATAAAAAGGAAATCTTTTATACATACCCACCACCTTCCTCTTCCCCTTCCCCTAACACACACACACACACACCACTTCACCTTCCAGTCAAAATACATATATACATGTTTCCCCTCACATCACCCACCATTTTTTTTTTAAACCTTTAGGACATTCAGGAGATTGACCAAGATAGCCACAGAGGGGCTTTTGAGCTCCCCTCCTTGCACAGACACACTGAATATACAGCTAGTCAGAGCAATTTCTTCTGAAAGAAATGCAGAAACTAGCTGAGCAACTCTTACCCATCAGGCAGACGAAAAAAATGCCCACATTGAAACAGGTAAGAAGGGCTGAGACACACTCTCATTGTAGACTCCACCTCCCGGGCAGTGCCATGCTACTGGGAAGGAAATTCCAAGTCCTGGCTTCTCCCTAAAGTGCACAGAGTTTGAATCCCATTTTTAGTGCTCTAACTTTTAAGACTCCTGAGTGATGGGTCTCCAAAACACCTAGCTCTGAAAGCCAGCAGGGATGGCATTCACAAGTCCCACAGAACTAAAGTAAACAAAGAAGCAGTTCTTAATGGGTGCACAGTTTCTCACTACAGCTTTGCCTCCAGGGATCAGTGCAGGAGTGGCAAAAATGCCTATTTTCTAGTCTTTCTCCAAAAGGAGTCCATCAGTATACTTTTGAAAGCTGCTGCTTAAGGGCAGGCTTCTAATTTACCACAATGGACACCATCCCCACTTTCTCTCTCTAGCCTGCTCCAAGTCACCAGTATCAACCTGGAATGGGGTATACTCATGCCTGTGCCCAGTTTTGCAGCCACCACCTAAGAGATGTGTTCCCATATCATCTGCCTTTGATAGCCAACAGGCCTTGCATTCACTAGTCTCACAGGACTGAAGCAAACAAAGACACAGTTCTTAACAAGTGCAGGAGTACACCCCTGTGGCTATACACTGGGCCAAGTACTAAGGAAGCAAGCAAAAACCTGGAAGGGGTTAAATACATACTTGCCCAGTAGCTGCCTGAGGGTCCAGCTTCTAATTAGCCTTCATCTGGTTGCTGAACTTGATCTTACCCTTTGGGATACTGCCAGGTCTTGGCATACCTACAGCTAGGTAGTCCTTCAGAATTGAAGAACACAAAAAGAGTTTTCCAGAAGAGCAAAAGCTAAAAGAGTTCATCACCACTAGACCCGAAACTATAAAATTCCTTGAAGAAAATATAGGAGAAAAGTTTCTTGGGATTGGCCTTGGCAATGATTTTTTTGTTATGACACCAAAAGCGCAAGCAATAAAAGCAAAAATCAACAGATGGGACTACATCAAAGAAACAAACAAGCAAGAAGTTTCTGCACAGCAAAAGAAACAATCAACAAAATGAAAAGGCAGCCTTGACAGGAGAAAATATCTACAAGACATACATCTGATAAGGGGTAACATTTAAAATTTTAAGAAACTTTTACAAATCAATAGCAAAAAACCAAATAACCTGATTAACGAAGGACCAAACAAACAAAGAAAATAACCCCAAACAGACATTTCTCCAAGGGAAAAATATTTAAAGATCATGATATCTTAATATTCAATTAAAACACAAACCATAAAAACACGATACTTGGCAACCTGTCTCAAGGAGAATCCCCTGATTAAATTAAATCTTACAGAAAGTATTTAAAACTACTTTTTAAAAATTCTCCTAAATACAGTGCATAGCTAGGACCATTTATAGATGTAATGGAGAAAAGTTAATTTATTACACAAAATGGATACTTTAAGCAGTGAGGCATAATTCCTTCATGAAATACATGAGAAAGACTTAATAGCTTGAAGAAAAGGGAAGGGTCAAGAAGAAAGCATGGGTTTCAGGTTGGGACCTAAGAAAGTGGAAGTTCTATTTACTGAAACAAGAAAAAATACCCTACCCTCAGCCCTCTGGTTATAGAACATTCTGCTCCATCTAGAGTAGTATTTCTTGTCCTTTTTGCCCAGTTGGCCGAGATGTCTCACAAGCAGTATTACTCCTCATGTCCCAAAACCATGTTCTCATTTTCTTTCTTTTTTGTTTCAAGATTTTATTTATTTATTTGAGAAAGAATGAGAGAGAGAGAGAGAACACGAGAGGGGGGTGGGTCAGAGCAGACTCCCCACTGAGCAGGGAGCCCAACATGGGACTCAATCCTGGGACTCCAGGATCATGACCTGAGCCAAAGGCAGCTGCTTAACCAACTAAGCCAAGTAGGTACCCAAGTTTCATTTTCTATTTGCCTACATCTTGTCTCTATCTTCAGTTGATTAGGTACTAAATGCTGGGGATGACACAAAGTTAGTGTTTTGTAATCATGAATTCAAGGGCAGGGCCTATGCAGATGTATCTCTGTAATCTCACACAGTGTCTACCACAGAACAGAACTCCGTACATACTGAGTAAATAATTAGGAATGCATTTATGATGGCTAAACCATCTGGGACTTTTGAAGCAAGAAAGCAACTTAAGATTTGTGTTTAAAAGGATTACCCTGGGTGTAGTGTGTAGAATCTCCTAAAGCAGGTTTTGTCAACCTTGGCACTTATTGATAGTTGAATGGGTCAAATGTTTGTTGTGGGAGGCTGTCCAGTGCATTGTAGGATGTTTAACAACATCGCTCGCCTCTAGCTAGTAAATACCAGTAGAATTCAGTTATAAACCAAAAATGTCTCTCCAGAAATTGGTAAGGTTCTCTGGGAAGCAAAACTACCCCTTAATGAAAACCACTGTCCTAAAGGGAAAAGATGAAAGATAATTCCTGTGGCCATTCACCAGGTAATGTTAAAGGAGGAAGAATGAAGTGTACTCACATTGTTTGAAAACATCTACAAAGTGCTGGGCACTACATATGTTACCATAATTTAAAGAGGAATATGGGATAAGAGAGCCCCACCTGTCCACACCACCTGCCCCTAGAAATCCCTTCAGGATTACCTGAGGTCAAGCTCCCAAATGATTTAACCCTAAGACAGACACCATCATTTTTCCTGGCCCCACTAGAGCACGGTGAAGTCTAATTCCCATGCCATGTCAAAGAGGAGTACTTGACATTACTCCACGGATATTGATTTAAATTATTCAGGGGAGTCCTCAAAATCACTTTTCAGTCAGCTCCAAGGGGAAACAGAGCAGATTTTTCTTTGCCACAAGTTGATCAAACTTCAGGACTTGGTTGTCCTCTTCCTTTGCCCAAGCCCTCATCCATCCTTGGGGAGCCTCTCCCTGGGGACCATGCAGCAGCTGGGCTAAGAGCTAAATGCTGGAGCTGGCCAGCATTTCTGGGGAGGTCTGGCTCAGAGGGCCCTGGCAGGTGATTCTACGTTCACTCAGCAGCCTGGGGGCTCTGTTGGCTCCTCTCTGCTCCCACCAACACCCGCTGGTTGCTGCTGGTATTAATAACCCGAGCAGCAGGAGTCTTTGCACCAGAATCGGGGCTGTCTGGGTAATTATCTAGTGGCCTAGGACCAGTCAGTAAATTACTCTGTGACCTGGGAATTCAGCAGGTTACTGCCATCACTCAGGCCTGTTCACTTTATTGCTCTCCCCTCCTGCTGCCCTGGCATTTATTTGTCTAGTTTACATTCAGAGCATTGATTTCATGCCTTTTGTTTTCCATCTTAGAGGTAAGAAGTAGCCCCTTTGAGGAGACTAGTTCTCAGGTCAGTGCAGTGACATTGGGCGGGGGGGGGGGGGGGGGGGGGGGACATTGGAGGTTTTGTTTGTGCAATCTTTTAGTGTGCACCCAGCACATCAGCACCTGCTTTCTGTGGCACTTCCAAATGTTTTTCAATCTTTGTTGTCAGAGTTGTGACACATTCCAGTAAACTACCTGTCTATGTAATCTTGTTTACTGGGGAAAGGAAAGAGAATGTCACTCTTTCTCATGTCACTCCCACCTTACATACTACACGTCACCTATACCAAATGGGAATAGCACATTCACACTAATGTTCCCCAATGCCATAGTCTCTCTCCTTGGACTACTTGTTCCCTTTATCTAGAGCACTCTGCCCACCACCCCCCACCCCCCGCCTTAACTACACTCTTACTCAGTTCTCAGGTCTTACCTTAAGTGTCACTCCCTCCACCCAGAAAGCTTTTTCCTCACCCATCTGTAACATTGTCTGGTAACTGGTGCCCCTTTGGGACTTCCATAGCGGTCCTAAGGGTTTTCCCTTATTATAGAACTCCAGTTGGTTGCAAGACCTGTTTTCTTGCTTCTCCTGTCTTTCAGATTATGAGCTCAGTAAAGAACAAGAACCGAACCACATCTCTGCAAGGCTCCCATTTAATCAAAGAAAATTAATAAATAGACATAGGAAGGTATCCCCTCTTTCCTCTAGACAAACCTCATTCCCAGCTTCAGTTCAGTCAAGAAAGATACTCACTCACATATCCAACACCATTCCCCAAATGGCTGTTAGTAAGTTTCCCAGTAGGGAAACTATAGCTTTACCAAGGACTTTATTATACCCATTCCCCAGAATTATCTACTACACATCTCTCCCTCTTTTCAACTTATCTATTTCTTCTTTCTTTCTCCCTCTTCCTTTCTTCCTTCCGTCCGTCTGTCCTTCCTTTCTTTCTTCCTTTACCAGAGAGAGAATGAGCAAAAGCAGGAGAAATTGCAGGCAGAGGGAAAAAGAGGGAGCAGGCAGAGTGATAAGCAGGGTCCCTACTGAGCAAGGAGCCCAAAGCAGGACTCTGATCCCAGGACCGTAGGATCACGACCTGAGCTGAAGGCAGCCACTTAACCCGGTGAGCCACCCAGGTATCCTGTCAATTTGCCAATTTCTATAAATGCACCGAAAAATAATTCTGTAATTTTTTGGGTAACTCTCATTAAATGTTTACTTTCATTTCATAATTCATCTAAAGAACACAGATATTCCTGGGTCAGCTGATTAAACTGCTTTTTAACCTGGATGAAGACATTTGCTTGCAGTCAGCGTTGATTTCTTCTTACACTGAACGAGTTCATGATCTCTTATGTGCCATCTATTCTGAAAGTTTCTCATTCTAAAATTTGAAGTGTATCTTGTATTCTGCACCACAAAGATGGCGAGAGTTCCCACTATGCTGCAAAACTCTTTTGATAAACATACTATAAATCAAGAAATTAATTAAAATAAATAATTTGCCTACTTTCTTCACAAAGGTACAGAGAGATCATAATCTGAGCTCTGCCAACCTGCCCCACTCCACTGCTAATCACACACTGCTTCCAGTTCTGGTTCAAACTGTGCAAATGCTTTTCTAGCTGATGTACTTTCACCTATGCTATCCCATCTCCTTGGAATGCCCTTTCTCCTCCATATACCTGGAAAATTTCTAGGTCTGTTTTGAAACCCGGCTATGGTTAACTCCTCTGGGAAGTCTTTCTTGATTTGAGACATAGCCCAGCATAATGAGTAAGGCTTTAGACTATCAGGTCAGACAGATCTGGGACTCTAATTTGGCTCACCATTTATCACAGTGGAAAAGTGATTTCGCTGATCTGACCAAGCCTCAGCCTCCTCATCTGTGAAATGGGCATGACAGTTCCTACCTCATATGGCTTTAAGGATTGAATGAAGTAACTTAAGCACTTAGCTAAGCTCCTGCCAAATAAAAGGCATTGTATAGAGTTAGCTATTATTATTGACCCCAAGTTAGAAATAATCAATTATGATGCACATTTATCAAGCTAAATTTTACATGCTTGCCTCTCCTACAAGACTATGACTTCCTTAAGGGTTAGACACCAATTCATATATGTATTCTCAGAATTAGGTATAAGGCCCAGCATATAATAAGTAGTCAACAAATGTTTTGTTGAGTTAAAATGAATTACACATTTAGAAGAGAAGTCTTAAAAGAACAATTAAAAATAATACTTTAAATAAAGTAAGATAAAATATAAATAAAAGTGTACAATGTTATTTGACAATATTCTAGATTGACTGTGGCACTTTCATATTTATGTTCACATTTTCAGTATGGTTTTCACAGTGACTTTAAGTGGCAGGCATTATTATCCCAAGTTCTCAAATTAGAGAAACAGTCTCAAAGGGATCTAATTTTGGCCCAAAGTCAGTAGAGCAATTTGCAGAATCCAAACCTGTATTACTTTTCTCCTCTCTTGTGTTTCCCTTCCAATCTCCCCACTCCCACGCTAGCCCCAAAAAGGAGCAGCTAATCCACTCTTTAACTCAGGTGTAAGATGTTAAGCTTCCACAAGTGACCCTTCACCCAGCACTCAATGAAAGCAGGCACCCAGACCTGGGCCCTTCTCAGAGGTACCATTCCTGTTGATGACCACAGCCTCAGGTTTTCAGCACACTGTGGAGAAAGTAGGGATATGTTGTACGTTTTGCCCTCAGCATTCAGAGGAAAACACTTGCTTTCTGCTAGTCCTTTGGGTTCCTCTAGACTTTTCCTGTGCTTTTGTGCAGCTGAGAAGGTGAAACGTAAGGGTATCAAAAGTGGCAAACAGTCCCTACCTCTGGAGACAGGCATTTACTAGAAGAAAGAACGGACCAATGGCTTCCCAGAGCATTGTTCAGCCACATTAGAGAAGGGATTAAGCAGATACATTCAGCTATTCTAACAGATTTTCTTTAAGCCTTGAATACGCCTCTCACACTCACTCAGATAATCACATTAGTTTTGTCATTAAAAGCTCCCTTTTATAGAAAGTACCTAAACCGCTTAAACCACCCAGAGAGGTTGCATACATTTTCAAACACCAAGACAAAAAAAAAAAAAAAAAAAAAAAAAAAGGATTTTCTCTTCCACAACTCAGTTTTCCTTATTCTTCAAAAAATTCGGGAAATAGAGGAAGAGATGATTTTTCAAATAGACAGTGGCAATTCTCAATCCTCCCTTCCCTTGGCAGTAGAGCTGGGAAGATAAGAAAACTCCCTCAGCATTGAGGCCAGTAGAAAAAATGGTAAGACAGATGAAGACAGTAGGGCAAGGAGAGGATAGAAAGGAGTGTTCTTGCCTTTCTACACAGGAAATTGCATTTGGAACCAAGGAGAAGTAGAAAAGTGGAAGATTTGGGATCAGACAACGGCTGCTTACTAGATCTGGGGCCATGGTCGGGGGTGGGAAAGTCACGTCCTTTCTCTTGGCTTCATGATCCTCCTTTATAAAATAGAGGTAATATCTGTCTTGCCTCCCAGAGGCCCAGGAATGTTGAGGGGCTCAAATGAGAAAAGACAGGCAGCAGAGTTCTCCGATCTATAAACTATGATACCAGCATTACAGGGGAGATTTCCCTTGGTTTTCGTTTTATGAACCCCCTAACAATAGAAACTATGTCTTTCCCCACCCCATCCCCCCTTTTCATAGTAACACGGTTGGTGCCTAATGCTTGGTAGATAATGTGTACTGAAATTTTTTTTTTTAAATAATGCTTTTGTTGCCTTTCTCACAAAGTTCCATCCACCCTGCAAATGCTCATCCCTCAGTCTCCATACAAATGTTACTTTTCCTTTAAAGCCTTCCTCAAACCTGCAGGGTGAATTCATCACATGTGCTTTCATGCTTCCACAGCGTCCTAAATGCGACACAAATTCTTAGCTGCATCCTCTGACATTGTGACCACCTCTCCCCATCAACACTAGGCTTCTTGAAAACAACCTGGCTTTGCCTTTGAATTCTTACTGTCTAACACTATAATGCATAGAGTTGCCATTCAATAAATGTTTCAACGAACAAATGATAAATGAACAAATAATCTAAAGAATTAGTTATTTGGCCCAGGAAAGCTAAATTCAAGGAGTAACTTAAGAATCAGTCTCTACAGGGACGCCTGGGTGGCTCAGTTGGTTAAGCGGCTGCCTTCGGCTCAGGTCATGATCCCAGCGTCCTGGGATCGAGTCCCACATCCCCACATCGGGCTCCTTGCTCGGCAGGGAGCCTGCTTCTCCCTCTGCCTCTGCCTGCCTCTCTGTCTGCCTGTGCTTGCTCGCTCTCTCTCCCTCTATCAATGACAAATAAATAAATAAATAAATAAATAAAAAAGAATCAGTCTCTACAAACCATAAGTGACTCGTAATCTCACAAAACAAATTGAGGGTTGCTGGGGGGAGGGGGCTTGGGAGAGGGGGGTGGGGTTATGGACATTGGGGAGGGTATGTGCTAAGGTGAGTGCTGTGAAGTGTGTAAACCTGGTGATTCACAGACCTGTACCCCTGGGGATAAAAATATGTTTATAAAAAATTAAAAAAAAATCAGTCTCTACAATAAAGATTATTAAATTTTAGACAGGAGCGTGTCTATACTAAATATTGTGGTATTGTATTATTTACAATGTAAGACTAACGGGTAAATTGAATTAACGATGTTTGCAGGGTAAAACTTGAGGAAAGGGCCTTAAGTTCCAATAGAGAAGATTAAAGTTTAGACTTTCTCGACATCAACATTATTGCCATTTTGAATCAGGTAACTGTTTGGTGTGGGAGGCTGTCCTCTGCATTATAGGATGTCTACTCACTAGATACCAGCCTACCCCCAAGTTGTGACAACCAATAATACACCAGACATTACCAAATGTCCCCTGGGGGACGCAAAAATTGATACCAGTTGAAAACCACTTGCTTATACCTAAAGACTAAATTCCTGCCGGTAAGGGTTTTTGTGGCATCAGAAAAAGAGACAAAAGAGATGGTGAAACTCTGACTGTAAGTTCTCAAAGATAAAGCACATGGTTTATTTTACTGATTTATATCGTATCTTCTACTCTGAAAGAGTAGAAAATTTGACCAAATGAACTGACATCATGGTAACATATAAAATGTCTTCTGTCAACTACCAGGGAATTTTTTTTTTAAGACTTTATTAATTTGAAAGAGCGAGAAAGCACAGTAGGGGAGAGGGAAAAACAAACACCCCGCCCAGCAGTGAGCCTGATATGGAGCTCAATCCCAGGACCCTGGGATTATGACTGAGCTGAAGGCAGATGCTTAACCCCCTGAGCCACCCAGGTGCCCTCTTTAAAAAAAAAAAGAAAAAAATTGATTTGTTTATTTGAGAGTGTGGGTGCATGCATGTTGGGGGAAGGACAGAGTGAGAGATCTCGAGGAGACTTCCCACTGAGCATGGAGTTGGACACGGGGTTCACTCTCACAATTCTTGAGATCGTGACCTGAGCCAAAATCAAGAGTCAGACACTTCACGAACTAAGCTGTTCAGGTGCCCTGCAAGGGAGAGTTCTGAAACAGGAATCTGACAGATAGCCTTTGTTGATGAGAGAAGGAAGTCTTTTATTTATTAAATCATCTGGCTACTTCACTGTATTGTACATATTCAGGCACTTATTGTACACCCTCAGTGTCATAGCACTTTACATAGCAGCTGAGCAAAAAGTTTCATTTAGAGTTTAATTATCCTGATGTTACTGACCCGATAGTTTTCTGTAAATCTTTGCCTATTTATCTCTAGATTTCAGGAGCTACAAAACAAAGAAAAATACAAATTAAAATCATCCCCCACAGCTACAGAGGAAGTTTGATAACAGATGCAAACATCTGCAGGGGAAGCAGCACCTGATTCCTTGTCTGGGCTCTGCCTCCACATGATTGGTGAGCTACCCTTGGTCCCAGAGTAAGTTAACAGTATATTCAGGTGTCTGAGCTTTTTTTTCAAACACTTCATTTGTGTTATTAAACATCATTCCTTCTCCCTCTTCAACTGTCTACTACAGCATTAGAAACTGGCCAAGAAGTATCTATCTGGCAAAATTTTGGCTGAGAGTATTCCTCCAAATGTTATAAAATCTATTTCTAGATTAAGCCAAATCAGCAAAAAACATATATTCCAGTAGTGTATTTCATTAGCTCATTATAGATTAATTGTATTATGGTGTTAAGACTTTCCTCTAGTGGCACCTGGGTGGCTCAGTTGGTTAAGCATCTGTCTTGAGCTCAGGTCATGATCCCAGGATTTTAGGATTGAGCCCCAGGTAGGTCTCCTGGCTCAGCTGGGGGCCTGCTTTTCCCTTTCCCTCTGCCTGCAGCTCCCCGTGCTTGTACTCTCTCTGCCAAATAAATAAAATCTTTAAAAAAACCATACACACAAAAAGACTTTCCTCTACATTAAAGGATTGTGTAAGGCTGAATACCAAGAGATTTAGCAATATGTACGAAGAAGATGAAGATCTCATCACATTTTTCCCCTCTCTGAGGCTCCATCAGGAAATTCCTGCCTGGGCTCCTCCAAGCTGATTGGTCTGATTTATTTTATGCACAGTGTGAACTGTTTAACTGATTTTGTCGTCTTTCTTTGCAGATGGTTGCTAGAAAAGTTAGCCAAATTTTCTTGGCCCCTGTTTTAAAAAACATGTAGGATTCCATGGCAGTATTTCTCAATGAGTGTTTGGCAAAGTACTAGTTCTTCAAATGTTGCTAAAAAAGGGGTTCTGGGTCATGTAAGTTTGGAAAATGTTGCATTCTTCACAGTGCATCTGGTGTATCAAAGTTTGAGAGATTCTGTAGTAAAGATAATCTGTTTAAATTTATTTCAACTATGTTCAAACATTTTAATCATATATACCTTCTTGATGAAATACCCACTAACATTCAGCCTTATTAGCATTCTGTGAAACCTGTTTGATAAATGCTGCGTTCTGACTTGCATTCCTAGATCCATTTTGTATCTCTATCCCTTTTAAATCTCTTCTGTCCCACTCTTGCTGTTTAATGTATATCTTTAGAACACCTTTAGAACCAGATGTAACAAAAATTTTACAATTACTGTTAAATAAACATGTTAGCTCTATGACCTTGGGCAGGTAACTTCTGTACTCCAGGCCTGAGCTTATCAAAGATGTCAGCCATGTTAAACACACACGTAAAACTGAATGATCCAAGACTGAGTTCACACATTACTACTGGAAGCATCTATCCTCCCATCACCCTTGGTAGGTAATCAAAATCTATTGGAATCAGACCCTTCTTTGACTCTTTGCACTGAAAAACAGCTTCAGAGATATCTATCCACTTGCATGTCTGTTTCTAATGGTCAGGTTCCTACCTAAATCTCAAGACAGAGTTGCATTCAGCCCCCTTGACAAAGAGAGACAGGCTGACATAGCGGGAAAGAGAGCCAGGAACACACCCAGTTGAAGAGTGGGCAAATCAGGAAGTCTGAGTTCTAGAAGTATTGAGTACTAAGACATCCTCTTTGCAAAATCTAGGAAAGCCTGGGACAGGAGGTCACATGGACACATCAGAGCTGTGAAAGGTGCTTAGCTACAGAGACCAATGGAAAGCTTGGCCTTTCCACCCTGAAAAGTATCTACTCATGTAAATTTACAGAGAGCCTACTGATATCTGGCGGCCAGACCCCATCCTAGATACCGATTACTAGAAAGAGTTAAGACATAGTTCCTCTGTCAAAGAACTTGGTCTTCTTAAAAAAGAGGGTGAGAACATTTAGCAAAATATCACAATTTGGGATATGTGTACTAGATTAGAGGTAGTTCGGCACCCTTTAAGGTACTAGAGATGCAGAGATTAATAAAACAGGCAATCCTTACCTTGGTGGAGTATACACTGTCACTGACATACGAGGTATGAACCTGGTGCTTTGAGAACATAAATAAGGAAATCATTTATTCCCTTTAGGAAAACTGAGAAAGACTTCACAGTAGAAATAATCGAGTTGACCTGAGCTTTTGCATACTAGTTTGTCAGTGAAAACATACTGGAGGGTAATGCCAGGAAAGGAATTTCAGAGGAAATTTGGAATGACTGGCAGGGCCTAAGGCAAGTTAACAGCTAGCAAATAAGAACAGGAAATGAGTGCAGAGGTAGATCCCAATCTAAGCCATCGTTATACCATAGCAACCATGTTGGTTGGCTAAGTGGAGCCATATGTACTAAGGCTGTAGGAGAATTAGATGTGTAAGGCTTCATTAATGCATCATGGTAGGTACAACACAGCAGTGGCTCCTGACATTTCCTAACACTAGCTCCTTGAACTAACATCTCATGCTTTGATTACCATCTATTCACCAAGGCTTTCTAGCCCAGACTGGATTCCAGATCTTTACATCCAACAGTCCTCCTTGACAGCTAGCTCTATGTGATTATTTCAAATTGCATAAAACTCAGCCTGACAAAACTGAACTGAACCCATAGTCTTCCTGCCAAACCTGTTCACCCTTTACCCTCTGGTGCTTTCTGCTAGTGTAGAACACCACATCTATCCAAATGCATAACCCCAAAATCATCCTCAGATCTCAGAGAATACATCATCAAATCCTATTGATATTTCTTACTAAATCTCTCCCAAATTCATCTACTTCTCATTGCCATCACTACCACCCTAGTCAAAGCTACCCTCTTCTCTAAGCTGGACAAATGCAAAAATGATGTGGTCTCTACATCACAGGCTTGCCCCCTTCAATGCATATTCCAACATGACCTTTTTAAATGAAAATGTGTTTATGTCACTCCCCTCCTAGGACCATCACTGATTTCTCATTCCTTGTGACTCCTAATCATGGTCTACTTGAATAAGCTTTCTCCCTGCTCAAATATGCAGATTCATCTTATGGCACTTTCCCTGTGTGTGCTATCCTAGACAGTGGCCTTCTTTCAGTTTCTGGAATATGCTATACTCCAGGCTTTCACACATGCCACTTCCTCCACTCCTTCCTATGTAGCTTCCATTCACGCTTAGATCACAGCTAAAATACCACATCTCTAAACAGCATTCTCTTCTTCCTGTAGACTAGTTCTGATTTCCTGCTAATAACCCCTACTCTTCAGGGCACTTATACCAACTCATTGTGTAACTTGACATTCATGTCTTTCTACCACTAGAATATAAACCTTATTAGAACAGATGTGTTTGCTTTTTCACCATTGTTTTCTCCGAGTCCCAGAACGCCTTATGCCTTGTAGGTGCTCTGTAAGAACAGGAAAAGCTGCATTTTCCATTATTATTTTAGAGTCACAATGCATATTTATAGATTAAAAACAAAAAACAGTGAGTATTTAGCTTCGCTTAACCCATCATTTTCCAAACTAGCTAAACTGTGGATCTTTCTACTACTTAAGTATTAGCATTTTGTTGGCTACTTATGTTCTGGAAAACACCGTGAGATATATATGCCTGAACTGCTTCCTCTCCAACAGTGTATCTCAGTGTATCTCATGGTTTTATAACCTCATCCCTCCCCCTCCCTCAACACTCGAGAGTTGTGGGCTTGAAAGGTGGTGCAGCCCCAGGGGCCCAAGGACACCATGTTGGGAAGTCATCATGGGCCTGTACCGGCAGAGAAAAAGCTGGTCTGCAGATTAAGAATGAAGCAACCACGGGAAGAGACACTTTAGGCAAAGATCCCACATTCAGATGGAACCAGGCAGGATAACAGGAATGAGGTAAATTGACAGGGCCATTTCCTGTCTTGAGATACTCAAATTCAGAATTCTTTCAACTGGTGGTTCTTAAAAGAAGATCCCCCAGTATCACCTAGGAACTTGTAAGAAAAGCAACTTCCCAGGGTCAGCCCCACAACTTATTACAAACTCTGGGATGAGGCTTAGCAGTGTTTTAACAAGCCCTTTATGTAACTCTGAAGCTCATACACATTTTTACATTGCTGGCCAAATTATAAAAATCTGAGGAACAAATCTCACCCACAGGCTCATGACCTCTGTTGAACATGAGATGAAACAGAAATTAGTAGTCTTGACCTTTCATGGCTTTCTGGACTCCCTCCCTCACAATTCCTAGTTTTATTCAAATCCTGGAGCTATTCCTACATAGTTTCAGTAAATTTCCTCTTCTGCATAAGCTGATTTGGTGAGGTTTTGTTGCTTATCCAAATAGACATTGCACTACACCAATTTAAAAAACAACAAAACAAAACCTGGATTCAAGGCCTGGTTCTACCAGAAATGAGTGTGACAAGTCCTGTCTCTCTGGGCCACAATGCCATCATCTACAAATGATGGGTTTCGACTGGATGACAGCTGCGGTGCCCTCACCTTCTAATATACTAGACTAGACATTGTTTCTTCTGGGTAATCTCTTGATCCTACAGATTCCCTAAGAAAAATTCCTATTTCCTTCCTTCTATCTATTAACTCCAGGTAGTTAAAGTAACAAAAAGAGAAATAACCCCAATTCTTTAGGTCTCTCTTTCGTTGTCTTTCAAAGGCATCATCTATTAATGAGGAAATGCTTTAAATAAGGCTCATTTCATGGTCCAGTTCTTTTTCAATTTAAAATTAAATTCTAGATTATTATAATTAGGCTAATTTAAGGCTGCTGTCTGTAATGAAACATACATTGAAAAACATTACATAAGACCAAATTATACTTGCATAAAAATACAGCAATTTTTGACAATATGTCTCTTCACAAAAATGTAATTCATCCAAACAACAAATATTAAATCAAATGGCAAAATATTTTAAAGATTTTAAATAAGCGCAGGATTTCAAGGAAAGTATCACAAAATCAATGGTACCTAAAATAAATAGTAAAGCATCTCCTCTATTAAGCATTTAAACCCTGTACTATATAACTTCTTAGTTGATAGAGAATAAAAACTAGTAGTTTTGACCCTTAAATTCTCACTCCAGCAGACTTTGCTCTGATACTGAAACGAAAATAGTGACTAAATGCTTTGATGGACAACTCATTACAATGAGAACTGAAGGCTTCCAAAACCAGACAAAGATTTTTTTCTCTATCTCCCAGATGCCAGGAAACTGAAATATTTCAGTTTCCCACTCAAGAATGCACTCTATATCTGCACTTTAAAAAAAATAAGTGCTTTAGAAATGAATGAGCTCAAGGTATAGTTTTTGAAAAGCAGAAAATGTTCCCAAGGCAGGGTGAAGAAAAAAAAAATTACTGAGAAAATAAAAAAGAAACAAGAGGGAAGAAATCTTTCAACAGAGTAGAAACTGTTAGTCTCTCTGTGTCCCTGAAAGGTTTTGATCCAACCCTATTTGTTATCCTAGAAAAGCTCTTCTGAAGAAAGGTCTCAGTGTAAGAACTGCTTGAAAGAAGCCAACCCCTTGGAAATAGAACGGCTCGGCCATTTATTAATGTCAAATATGCTGCCTGCGTGAATTAGTCAGCTTGTCTTTTGGAAGCCATACAGAAAAGTTCTCGTGCACCTGCCTCTTAGCACCCTGACACTTCTGACTTTAATGACAGCAGTAATGACCACCAGGAGATAAAATTTAAAAAAAAAAAAAAAAAAAGCTGAATATAACTACATTCTATCTTCTAAATAGCTGATTCACCAATTTTTAAAGACTTCTCACTGAAATATCATCAGTGACTGCAGTATATAAAAGCTCGCTCAAATGTAAAAATAAAAGCAAAACAAGAGTCATTCTTTAAACTGGCAAAATGTAACCAAATTACCACAAAACTGACCTTAGGAACAAAGAGAAATGGAGCAGAAAAAGGCCAGATTTCTTACTGACAGTACCACAGTGGCAAATATCCCAGAATGGAAAAAAGCTGCCAAATAGAAGAGAGAAAATTAAAGGACTTTCCAAAAGCAGCCAAGCCCAGTGTACACAGCATTCCCAACAGCTGGAGTGAGCTTCAGAAGCAACACACAGGTATAAGGTCCAGCCTTATTCTTTATTTACAGCACAGTTCAAAGTCATTAAATCAAGTACAAAAGAAATGGCTTCCATTTCCTGGATTGGCATCAGACATCCTTCCTACCAGCTGCAATTACATCATTTTTATCTATTTTCTGCTTTTCTTTTTTTCAGGGGGGAGGGTTGGGGAGTGACAAAAGGACCAAAGAGACTTAAAACTCAAAACCAAGAGAAAGCCCTGTTTGCAGAGAAACAAAGGAAGCGACTCTCCCTCTTGTGAAAGGCAGTCAGGAACTCTGCTCCAGTTATGAGGGCCACTGATGGTGTAGGAAAGTGTCACAAAGAGATTCTTCCTGGAGGTTGTGTGAAGATGGCGAGGACCCAGGATGTGGGAAGGCTGCTGTCACCACCATCACCCTCTTTTCTATCTCAACCTTCGCCCCACCAAATCTAAAGACAAACAAGGAAAAGTAATTACATGTAGAAAATCAAAGTGAATGGGAACATGGGTAGAATTAACATAAAAGAAGTGAAAATGATCAAAACTGTTCAGTGCTTCTTTCTCAGACTGGCATAGAAATTTCTGATCCACTGCTTCATGTGTCTAACTTCCAAGGAGCGGGCTAATATCACGGTCGTGGGATCAAAGGCATTTCTGGCTCGGAGATCTAGATGATGGGCCCCATCTGGGATGGTGATCGCAACCAAGGTGTCTGTGATATCCTTGGTTACTCCACCTCCTGACCAGGGGTCTAGTTCACCATTGCTAAGTGAGGGAAAGAAGAAAAAATAAGATTGTTAGTTTTTCATAACTATACCCAGATAAGATAGGAGAAACCTATTATATACATAACATCTAAAATTACAAGTTCATAACCTGAGGGATTTGATCTGAGGATCTAATCTGTCATATAAAAAGCTACTTCATGCTCAAGTTTTATAATATTTCTACAAACAAGAAACAGAATCAGAGAAGGCTGAAGGTGGTGCTCCATGAAGCATCCCAGATTACACTTAGGACTTGGAATTCAGAAGGCTGAATTTCAATCCCAGATTCATCACTCAAAAGCTAGATGACACACAAGCTACCAGACTCAGTTTCTTCATCTGTAAAATAGAGGTAATAAGGCCGACCTCTTACGGTTGTTACAAGGTTAAACCACATGGTAGATGTGGATGTACTGAATAAGCACAAGTGTAAGGCACAGATGAGTCCTTCAATTTATACTGGTTTCCTTCTTTTCTAGGACCTAACTACCAGAGTGATTTAAAAAAACAAAACAAACTCCCATATTTAAAAAACTCTACTTATTTCAGCTTTAAAAAAGAAAAACTGCTTTCTTTTTCAAGATTTTATTTATTTGAGAGAGAGCAGAAGAGAGAGTGCGCAGGAGAGAGGAGCAGAGAAAGAGGAAGAAGCAGGCTCCACACTAAGTAGGGAACCCAATGTGGGGCTCGATCCCAGGGAGAGGCAGAGGCTTAACTGACTGAGCCACCCAGGCACTCCCTTTTTTCTTTTTAAATAATACTTTCCTCTTAATACTACTTTGGGAAATAGGATGGTAGAACTAAAAAAAAAAGTTCCTCTGGATCTAGAATCAGAAACTTTGGGCATTACTCAAAGATCTTCATTTTATATTAGCTTTTAAGTTAAATAAATGGTATTTTATTAGTCTTGGCTGGTTCACACAACATTTCAGAATGATGTAAATAGGATCAGTCATTAACTGGTTAGTTTGGCCGAGTAAAAACCCAATACTCCACTGATAGCATTCTTAATAATATTGTTAAGTTTTGTTGAGATATAATTCCCCTATCATAGAAATCACCCATGTAAAATGTACAATTTAATGGTTTTTAATATGTTCAGAGTTTACAACCATCACAATAAAGAATATTTCACCACCTCAAAACAAAACCCATACTCATGGCAGTCAATCTCTATTCTCCAACACCATTCTCCCTCATTCTCAGTCCCAAACAACCACTAACCAACTTTCTACCCCTATAAATTTGCCTTTACATTTCATATAAGTGGAATTATTCAATATACAGTCTTGTGATTGACTTATTTCACTCTGGCGTAATGTTTTCAAGTTTCATCTATGTTATAGCATGTATCAGTACATTATTCCTTTTTATTGCCAAATTGTATTTCATTGTATGGATACATCACATTTCATTTATTCAATCATCAGATGCACATTTGTATTGTTTCCACTTTTTGTCTATTATCAACAACATTGCTTCCGTGAACATTTTCCATGGGTGCAGGCTTTCATTTCTCTTGGAATGGAATTTCTGGGATATATGGTGACTTAACATTTTAATGCACTGTCAAACTTTTTCCAAAGCAGCTACAGTTTTACAATCCTACTAGCAACATAATTGTTTCAGGATTTCTTTTCCTCTAGTGCCGTGGTTCTTGGTCATATCAGTTCAAAGAATGAAGAGGTAGACCAGATAAACAGTGGTGGGCAGCAAAGTAAACTTTATGGGTAGTACAAAGCTCCCAAAGAGGGAAGGCACCTGAGAGGGTTGCCCTCAGAGTTTCTAAGTCCAGGCATTTTTATGAGATTTCTGGCAGGTTGTTTTAATCTGATTAAAACAGATATGCACCTGTCACCCAATCAGGTTTTTGTTCATGCACGTGTCTACCTATCAGGTAGTTGTTCATGTGGGGAAAGGTGGAGTGCTCCTTCCAGAGTAGTTGAAGCCTTGGAGATCAAGAGGGCTGCAGACGACAACGCCCTAAGCTATGCTGGCCAGCCACAGGCCACCAGATCAAGCTCTTTGCTTTAATATCCCATAAACCGTTGAGCTGGCCCTGGGGCCTGGCTTAGGACTCCGAAGGCCATTTCCTTCCTTTCTGCCACATACATGTGATAAGTCCTCCCAGTAGGAAGACTTAAAGCTGGGGCACTCAGTAAAGCTTACAATAACAGGATGGGGTCTTTTTCCTTTTAAGGATAGTTTCCTCTTTTTATTTATTTATTTTTTAATTGACAGATAAGCGTCTGGGTGGGGGAGGAGACAAAAGGAGAGGGAAAAGCTGGCTCCCCACTGAGTAGGGAGCCCAGTGTGGGGCTCTGATCCCAGAACCCTGAGATCATGACCTGAGCTGAAGGCAGGTGCTTAACCAACTGAGCCACCCAGGTACCCCCTAAAATATTTTGGCAGTGGTGGCATTTAAACCCACATCCCCAAAGAGACAGAAGTCTTAATCTATTGCCTTAGATTGCTCAGCCATGCTACCACCTGAGCACCCTGAACCAAGGGTAGTTTCCTCTTAGAATGGGCCTCCCCTTTCCCCTGCCTGCCTTTCTTCCGACTACCCTCCACTATAAAAGGGTTTCAACTTCTCTATATTCTTGCCAATACTAATAATCTTTTTGATCATATCCTATGTGGGTGTGAAATGGAATGTCACTGTGGTTTTTATTTGAGTCTCCCAAATGACTGATGATATTGAGCATTTTTTCATGTGCTGAATGGCCAGATGTAAATCTTCTTCGAAAAAAATATTCAGATGTTTGACAGTTTTTAAATTGAGTTATCATTTAAAATCATTTGATCCATTTTTGAGTTAATTTTTTGTATGCTTATGAGATAGGGATCCAACATCTCTCTTTGGGTTGTGAATATCCTTTTTCCCCAGCATCATTTCTTGAAAAAAACTATTCTTTCCCCAACAAATGGTCTTGGCCTTTTGTTGATAATCAATTAACCATACACATAACAAGGGCTGATTTCCAGACTATCAATTCACTTTGAAAGATCTGTATACCTTTCTTTATGACAATATAATAATGTATTGATTATGGTAGCTTTATAGTTTGTAGTTTCAAACAAGGAAGTATGAGTTCTTTTTCAAATTTGTTCTTCCTTGTTAAGATTGTTTTAGCTATTCTAGGTCTCCTGTATTTTTATATGAATTTTAAAATCAGCCTGTCAATTTATGTGGAAAAGCCAGCTGAAATTTTGATAGAGATTGCACTGAATTTGTAGAATATTAACAGCTTACTGATATTACCTCCTCCACAAGAACATGGGATTTTAGATCTTTAGTTTCTTCCAACAATGTTCTATAGTTTTCAGTGTATAAGTCTTATACTTCTTTTGTTAAGCTTATTTAAAAATATTTTATTCTTGATGCTATTGTAAATCAAATTGCTCCTTAGTGTTATTAACTCCACACCTGCATAGAGTGGTTTCGAGTTTACCAAGGCCTTCACATTTGACTATAACAACTCTGTGAGGCAGGTTTAATTACAACTCTTTCATAGATGAGAAAACTAGTATTGAGGGGCACCTGGGTGGCTCAGTGGGTGAGCCTCTGCCTTCGGCTCAGATCATGATCTCAGGGTCCTGGGATTGAGCCCTGCATCGGGCTCTAGGCTCAGCAAGGAGCCTGCTTCCCCCTCTCTCTGCCTGCTTCTCTGCCTATTTGTGATCTCTGTCTGTCAAATAAATAAATAAAATCTTTAAAAAGAAAGAAAGAAAGAAAACTAGTACCGAGAGAAATTAAAAGACTTGCCCAAATCATTCAGTTAGAAATGGCAAATCTGAGATACAAACTCAGGCCTTGTAAGCCCAGTCCAATGCTCAATCTTATACTTCCCTACATTTCATAGATACAGGTTGAAAATGAACAGCACACATCCTCTTGACTTCTGTGGTGCAGAGTAAGAAGAACATGAGCTTTGGGATTAGACATACCTGGGTTCCAATTCCAGGTCTGCTTCTCAGCTTCCTAACCTCATGGATGTTTAGATTCCTCAAAATAAAATAAAGACTGAAATACCTGGATTTAAGAACCTGGGAACTATTAGATCACTTTTCCCTGGTACTGCACCTCTTGGTATATCTTTATCTACATATAATTTGATTTCACTTACAGAATATTTTTATGTGCATTCTGACATTTCTCTCATATATTCCATTTTGCTGATACTGTTACAAATCTTTAGGGTCACATTATCAGATATATGAAATGGTTCCCATAATCTACATAACCATTTTTTTCAAAGATTTTATTTCCTTATTTGACAGAGAGAGATCACAAGTAGGCAGAGAGGCAGGCAGAGAGAGAGAGAGGAGGAAGCAGGCTCCCTGCAAGCAGGGAGCCCGATGCGGGGCTCGATCCCAGGACCCTTGGGATCATGACCTGAGTTGAAGACAGAGGCTTTAACCCACTGAGCCACCCAGGCACCCCTACATAATCATTTTTGAAAGTCTCATCTTTAAGTACAGTCTATACAAGATGACTATCAAATAATATTCTTAGGGAGGACCTTTCCCCTAAACTTCAAAAGCAAAATTCAACTGCTAACTTGACATTTTCACACGGAAATCTCATTAGACATCTCAAACTTACTAGGTCCAAAACAGAGCTCTTAAGAGTCCCTAACTGCCAACCACCCCCTCACTATCTTCCCAATGTTTGCTGAAGGCAACTCTATCCTTCTAGTTGATTAGGCCAAAAAGTTTGATGTCATTTTTTAACCCTCTCTTTCTTTCATGCCCAAGGGGTCAAGAATTCCTATCAGTTATATATTCAAAAATATATCTAGAATTTCAACACTTCTCACTACATCCACTGCCACTACTCTGACCCAAATCACCATTATTATCTCTAGCCTAAAGAGTGTTTTAACTGATCTTCCAGCTTTTATTCCTAGCTCCCTGCTTAGAGCAGCCAATTTGATCTGGTTAAAACCTGAATTAGATTGTGTCACTTCTCTGCTCAAAACACTGAGTTTTCCCATTTCACTCAAACTAAAAGCCAAAATCTTTACTAGACTCTACAAGTCTGTACATGATCTGGACCCTCTGTGGTGTCTGATTTTCTCTCCTGCTACTCTCTCCCTCATTAGTTCCACTCTAGCCATACTGACCTCCTTACTGTATATGGAATAGAACATGATAAGACATTTACTTCTCAAGTCCTTTACCCTTGCTTACTCCTTGGTTTAGAGTGTTCTTACTCCACAAACCCATGGCTACCTTCTTCCATTAGATGATTTTTCAAAAGTTCCCCCTTGTGAGATCTTCTTTGGTAACTCATCTAAAACTGCAAAACTTGGGGAGCCTAACTGGTTCAGCTGGAAAAGCATGTGACTCTTGATCTTGGGGCCATAGGTTCGAGCCCCACATTCACTGTAGAGATTATTTAAGTAAATAAAAGAAATAAAGTAAAATAAAACTGCAAACCTTTTCCCTCCTCCCGACATTTCATGGCCTCTCCCCTGGTTTATTTTTCCTCCTTAGCACTTAGCTCCTTCTAACGTATTTATAGGTACAATTTTTACTATCTCTCCAACTAGAACTCCATGAGAGTTTGTTTATTACTATTTCCACAGTGCCTAGAACCAGGCCTGCACATATTAGAAGCCAAATATTTATTAAACGAATGGAGGAAAAAGTAAGTGTATAGTTATCTGTGGCCTTGTACTAAATGCCCTACAAAGAGATCCATAAATATATGTATCCAAGTTCAGGAACAAGAAATCACTCCACACTTTTTTACATGGGAAACCAGAGTTAATATAAGTGATTAATATAAATATAGGGAGACTGACCTCCACCTATGTGTAGTAGTGGCAAGAACAATTAACTAACAAGATCAAAGTTTTATACCCTTACCAGCCCATGACCTTGGGTAAATCATCTAACCTCTATGAACTTTAATTCCCACATGTATTACAAAGAAAAAAAATATTTAATTTTATTTTTTAAAGATTTTTTTTTTAATTTTAGAGAGAAAGAGAAAAAGAGGGAGAGAGAAGGAGAGAAAGCAGCAGGGAGGGGCAGAGGGAGAGAGAGAATCTTTAGTTGATTCCCACCTCAGCCTGGAGGCCATGATGGGGCTCGATCCCTTGATCCACAAGATCATAACCTGAGTCAAAACCAAGAGTCAGACGCTTAACCGAATGAGCCACCCAGGCACACCCCGCCCCCCAAATTTTTTTAAAGAGAAGAAAATTCCTTTCCCTCACAGAGATACTGTGAGGTTCACGTTATATGACAGTAAAGTATAAACTATAAAATGTGTGGTATTATTATAATTATTATTATCATAGTTTGTAAGCATGAAAAGTGTTAATACTTCTGAGAGGTAATTTAATCATGAAAAAGGATGTGAAAGCTTGTCTCATAGAACTCTGGCCAGAAAAGTAATGCGATCAACTTTTTCCAGGTAAATGACAAACTAAATGAGAAAATATGCACTTAGGTACATTTTGTGTGTATGTGTGTGTGTGTGTGTGTGTGTGTATTTGAAATACAATTTTAAACTCTCTGTTCTAGGGCACCTGGCTGGCTCAGTTGGTTTAGTGCCCAACTTTTGGTTTCAGTTCAGGTCATGATCTCATGGGTGGTGGGATTGAGACCACCATGGGATCCCATGCTAAGAAGTACGTGTGCCAGAAGATTCTCTTCCTCTGCCCAACCCCCAACTCATATGCTTACTCCGTCTCTCTCTTCCTTTCTCTCTTTCTCTCTCTCAAAGAAATAAATCTTAAAAAAAAAAAAAAGAAGTCCCTGGGGCACCTGGGTGGCTCAGTGGGTTAGGCCACTGCCTTCGGCTCAGGTCATGATCTCAGGGTCCTGGGATTGAGCCCCACATGGGGCTCTCTGCTCAGCGGGGAGCCTGCTTCCCCTTGCCTTTTTGCCTATTTGTGATCGCTCTCTGTCAAATAAATAAATAAAATCTTTGGGGGAAAAAAAAAAAAAGAAGTCCCTGTTCTATTCTCACCACACTTTCTCTTTAGAAACAAAATTAATTCGATTGCAACTTAATAACATCATTCTTGAGGAAAAAATAAATCACTCCAAAAATGTAGATTTTTGATTTTGTTAAAAACAAAAAGGATAACTCCCATGCAAACTAGCAGCCTTAGTTTTCAAATACCAGATAAATTCTTAAACTACACAGGAGTTAGATTCTCTTAAGTGAACAAATAGCCTTTATCATTATTCTGATTTGACAGAACCAACCCAGATAGGAAACTCTCCATTATTTGCAAAACAAAAAAGCCATCCCAACAGCCACATAAGAAGCAAACTGCATTTGATTTAAAAGGTCATCTGAATCAGCCCAGTGGCTTAGCAACAGTGTTTGGAGTTGCTGAGAAACCTAAGATGCACATGGACTTGAATTTCTTGGTCTTAGACACATGAAAGCTAAACCAGCCACTGGGACTTTTACCAAAAAAAAAAAAAAAAGAAAGAAAGAAAGAATACTGGCTTTTATGAGAGCATCTAGATGCCTGGATAAAATTCCCAACAACAAGCTTCTAATCACTGGCAATAATTAATTTGCCTGAGAAATGATATTAAACTAACCAACTCCTCAGGGACTCCCTTTTGAATTTATATTTAAGTAACTGAGCATGACCATTGATAAGATAATTCTTTACTAGTTGGGGTTGGGGGAAAATAAATCCTTCTAACAAAACTGTGGAATAAAAAAAAATTACTGAAATGAAACGAATAATGGCTACTACTTATTAAGTCACCATTCATTCCACGAATGTTTACTATGTACAATGCATTCAACAGTGAGCAGACAAAATCTCTGCCCTCATGGTGCTTACTTCCATGACAATCTATTTACTCATTAAAGTACCTCTGTTTCGTAGTCATTATTTCTAACTTAAACAAACTGGCAATTTGCCTAAGTCTATACAGCTTAACTCTTAGGTCTCCCTGACTTAAAGCCCAAGCTTTTAATTTAACTGACAAACCTCTGATCAGATAAATTCATACTCAACTTTTCATTCAGAAAAGCAGTCACAACTAGATTTGCATGAGACAACCAAAGGAGAGAGGCAGGGACATAAAGACACTTTCCACCTGGTTCCTTGAACATTTACTTAGTCATCAACCAGAACCTTTTTCTAGCTGATACCATGAAGTAAACAGAACAGAGACACCTAAGGCTGTTTCTTTACTTTGAGAATGTGTTTTTTTCAGAAAAGCAGGAAAATTTTGAATTTTTTAAAACTTTAAAATTTTTACATTGGATTTCTCACACCTAGCAGCATAAAGATTTCTTTTTAAAAGTAGACTTGCCACTGCAAAACAAAACAAAACAAAAACCTCAGTATCTTCATATACTCCTGCTTTTAAACTTTCTCATGTCTTGGAAGCCTTTCTAAGCTTTGTATTTTGTTCCTTGTTTTTATCCACACACACATTTGTGGGCATCCAGTATGTGCCAGTCACCAGAGTATCAAAGGCACAGATATGATTAAGACAAAGTCTCTGCCACTAAGAAGTTTACAATCTCATGGGGCAGAAAGAAATAGATAATTTCCAACAGAGTGTTAAGCGATATTCACAGGCCTAGGGGAGCTAAAGGGTTGGGAGAAATCTAACCTCCCTGGAGGACTCAGGGAAGGTGTCTTGTAAGATGCCTGAGTCTTAAAGAAAGGGAGAAAAAGATGAAGTGAAAGAACACGCAAAAACAAATAGTTCCCTGTGGTTAGGACATTAAGTATAAGGCAGAGAGTGTATTTCCATTTATTCATTCCACAAATATTTTTTGAGCACATATATTTGTCAAATCTGGGCCAAATATTTCCTTGGGTTAACTCTTAAGCATCACACAACACAGTGCAGTGAGTGGTATTATTATTAGCATTTTACAGAAAAGTAGACTGAGGATCCAAGAGCTTAGTAATTTTATTTAAAACAGCTCATTTGACCTTTGCACAGTTCTGTTAGAAAGTCCCACCTTATTATGCAGTTAAAAGTTTCTAACACTAAGCTATAATTCCCATCTCTTGGCTTCAGTTCTATTCTCCAAAATTTTTTCACAAAATCTGCCTTCTTCCCCAATGATGATGATGATTTTGATAGCCTAAGCAAAATAAAAGCTCAAACTGATATCCAAAATACTCATCTATTCTGGTTGACTCTAATAAAAAAGGACAATATATTTAACCAAAAGTCACATATTAAAACCTTCATATAAGGATTTAAAGACTCTACAATTCAACTTGAACTTCGGCTTTATAGGGTTAAAGCAATGAAGGATGAGCTTAAAGTATCAGCATGCTACTGAAATCCATTTAAATACTATATGGAGATACATTACCAAAGAAAAAACAAGAAACTGACAAAGTAATTCCTCTTCTGAAGAACAAAAATGAACCTGGACATCAAAAGCATTGTGTTTAAGCCTTTTACAGTCCTTTAGGTCCCTTCATGTTTTTCTGATTTCACACACCCTCGTTTGGCACAGCTTCCTTAAATAATCTATACTTAGATTTATTTGCTCAACCATCACTTTATAAGATTGAGCGGAAAAGTATAGTTTTGAAAAATCCTACTGAGAATAAGAAACACAATTTAAGGGGTGCCTGGGTGGCTCAGTGGGTTAAAGTCTCTGCCTTCGGCTCAGGTCATGATCCCAAGGGTCCTGGGATTGAGCCCCCCATCGGGCTCTCTGCTCCTCAGGGAGCCTGCTTCCTCCTCTCTCTCTGCCTGCCTCTCTCCCTACTTGTGATCTCTGTCTGTCAAATAAATAAATAAATAATCTTTTAAAAAAAAAGAAACACAATTAAAAAAAATTAAACCGAAGAATCTTTACATTTTCCATTTAAGTGTTTCAACTTTTATTTGGTGCAGGTAACCTGTTGGGTTAGCCAACAGCAGGAATCTAGTAAGAAAGGCTCTTTTGCAAAGAGGGCAGTGCCACCAGCCTAAATCCAGAGAATGATCCTTCAGCTACTGGCCATATCCAGAAGGCCAAATTTGACTGTCATTTTATTTTTTTTTATTTTTATTTTTTAAAAATATTTTATTTATTTATTTGACAGACAGAGATCACAAGTAGGCAGAGAGGCAGGTGGAGAGGGAGGTGGAGAGGGAGGAGGAAGCAGGCTCCCTGCTGAGCCGAGAGCCCGATGAGAGGCTCGATGAGGGGCTCGATCCCAGGACCTTGGGATCATGACCTGAGCTGAAGGCAGAGGCTTTAACCCACTGAGCCACCCAGGTGCCCTTGACTGTCATTTTAAAGAGCTTGTAAAAGAATGACATTCACAGTTTAAACAATAGCTCCACATGAAGAAGTATACACACTATCTCACAACTACTTTTATGCAGATTTGGGGACTATTTTTAGGAATTGACTGTTATCTTGAGAGCTGACAGCCTACTATTCAAACCAAAAAATATGGAAATTTTAAAGTCACAATCAGATACACACAGGAGTCCACTCAGATTATGTCTGACTTGAGCCAATACCAAATACATCCATTCCATCTAAAGAAGCAACTTAACGCAGAACAAACACAGGTTTTGTAGTCACAGGCCAACGTTGAAATCTGGCTTTAACACTTAGTTACTATGACAAAGCTGCTTTATCACTTAGTAACTATGACAAAGCTAGACAAGGTTTGGCAAGTGACTGAACACAGTGACCTTCACTTTCCTCCTCAGTAAAAACGGGACTGTAATAACTACTTCACAGAACTGTTGTGAGGATTCAATTAGGCAACTTATTTAAAGTGCCTCACTTAGTGCCTGAATCAGAATAGTGTAGGCACCTCAAAAGTGTTTGAATAAATACTAAAAACACCTTTATTAACAATTAGTAATAGTATCAACAGCGACACAAATTGAGAGCAGTAGATGATGCTTCATTTTGTGCTACCCTTTTTTCAATAAAATATTTAAATGTCATTGTTATTATTCTTTTTAAGCCTTTAACCATGTTGGTAACAGAGTATAAAATCATATCTCTTACACAGCATCCACTTTTTTTTTTTTTTTTTTTTAAGATTTTACTTATTTATTTGACAGACAGATCACAAGCAGGCAGAGGCAGGCAGAGAGAGCAAGGGAAGCAGGCTCCCTGCTGAGCAGAGACCCCCCCCCCAAAGCGGGGCTTGATCCCAGGACTCTGGGATCATGACCTGAGCTGAAAGTAGAGGCTTAACCTACTGAGCCACCCAGGTGCCCCAGCATCCACTATCTTTCAAAGAAAGACATGATGGATACCACTACTGCATTCTATATTGTTTACTGTCAGCATTTTTCTTGTTCTATCTTCTCAGCTATTCTACAAATGTCTCCATCAACCAAAGTTTTTCTTTGCATGAGTAAAAACTCACCTAAAAATGATGTTCGTGTGTGAACTGATGTTTTTGCCTCCATACATAGTAATGATCCAGGCAGGCCTCGGTCTTACACTCCACTGTTTAAAACAGTCATCAGAAAATTCCCTCAAGTTCCATGCGTGAGGTTCAAACATGTCATCAATACCATTAGTACAAAAAGGCATGATCATTTCTGTGCAGGCCTATAAAAGGAAACCAAAAGAGAATCCAGTAAGAAAATGAGGCACAGAGTTAAATAAATTACCCAAAGTCATACAGTGAATAGTAGCAAAGCTAGAACTTGAACTCAGGCAGTCTGGCTTCAAAGTACCCACTCTTTACTCTGTTAAACCATCTTTTGTTATTCCTGGAAAGGCCCAGCTAAGAAGTTAACAAAAGTTAGGGCTATATATTCTTCCTTCGTAAACTGCTTTCTTACACATCTTTTATCATAATTAATCATCAAAACAACTCTGGAGGGTATGTATTATTATTAGTCTCATACAGATTAAGGAATGGAGGTTGAGAGAAAGTCAAGTCAGGCTGCCCTTCTTTTCTGTATCCATAAAATGCTTCTTTATAGGACTTATAAAGATCTATTGTAACATAAGTATCTTTTTTCACTGAGCTATATTTGAAAGAGAGATCATGTCCTATTTATCTCTGAGATAAATGCATAAGTACCCAGAATATATTTGGTGATGATTAAATACAGGAAGGAAGGAACGAATGAATGAACGAACGAATTTATCCATGGTCTCACAGTGTAAGATAATGGAGCCCAGATTTGGATCCAGGTCAGTGACAAAATCTTGTGAACTCTGTTACAGTACAACGATATCAGTGAAAAGTAAGTTCTACTTGAGGAAATGATACACGCTTACCTGATAGCTCCAACCCTGGGTTCCCAGATTGCTAGTTGTTGTCTCTGATATATTCAGGCAACTCGCCTGGCCTGAATAATTATAATACACATTCAGAGCTTGGAAAATATTCTGTAGAAGCTGTGCATCAGATACACTGGGATTTTTCAAATACTGGCACACTACCTGTCATTTTAAAGAAATGTAAAGGAAAAAGAGTTTATATTTACAAAATCATAATTTTTAATGAAAAAAAAATTTTCATTTGTCTATAAAACAATCTTAAACATCTAATAGCACTGCTTGATAGTTTTCATCTCGAGTATAATCCCGTTCATAAATGAATAAACCATTAATTTCCAAGTATAAAATTTAAATTATTCTCTTAGCTACAGAAATAAACCAGTCATTTGCATAGTGCAAAGTCCTCCACATCTACCACTGTAGGCTCATCCTTTCTTCCAATCTAGCAAAACCATTCCCATCACACCAGGCTCTTTCTCTCCTCTTTGCCTTTCCTCACCCTGAAATACCCTTTCCCACTCTCCCACTCCATTAATTTAGTCTGGCAAACACCAATTCATTTTCTATGATACTTAGCTCAAGTATCACCTCCTCTATAAGGCCATCATTAACTACGGCTTCAAGTTGGGAAGATCTAAATCACCCGCTTTGTGCTTCTACTTATGCCCCGTACTTCCTGTGCTTCTACTTATGCCCTATAGCAGAGCCCCTATAACACTGCACTGTACTCATGTAATTCCAGAACATCTCACTCAGCACTTAGCAAAGTATCTGACAACTAAATGCTAGCTGAATGAGTAAGCACGTTTTTATAAAACTACAAAATTTATAAAATTTCTTATGGAAAAACTATACCAAGCTCCAACATCTGTGGTATGATAAGAAGCATATTAGGCAGTAAACCAGCTTCCAAATATTCCTATCACTAGACTATAATCAGCATCTGAAATTCTAGTATTTTTTTTTTAAGATTTTATATATTTATTTGACAGAGAGAGATCACAAGCAGGCAGAGAGAGAGGAGGAAGCAGGCTCCCTGCTGAGCAGAGTACCCGATGCGGGGTTCAATCCCAGGACCCTGGGATCATGACCCGAGCCGAAGGCAGAGGCCTTAACCCACTGAGCCACCCAGGCACCCCATAAAATTCTAGTATTAAAAATCACAGACAAGGGGACCCTGGGTGGCTCAATGGGTTAAGCCTCTGCCTTTGGCCAAGGTCATGATCCCAGGGTCCTGGGATCAAGTCCTGTATCGGGCTCTCTGCTCAGCAGGG